>NC_134904.1:9828515-9831015 GCF_041734735.1 Babylonia areolata | reverse complement strand
AGGGAGTGTAAACTTTGTTAATATTAAGGTCAGAAAGATTATGTAGGTTCTGCGGAGTAGGAAACAGAATAGCAGAGACACGCAACCTTTTACTACTACTACTACTGCCGCTGCTGCTGCTGCTACTACTACTACCACTACTAAGGATAAGAATTAAATCAGTAGTGATTTTTTCGGGTTGCAATTTTTCTCATGTTTGTCTCCCCCTGCCCCTCTCTCCTCGACCCCCCCTCCTACAATTCCCCCCCCCCCACCCCCACCTCCAACCCCCACCCCACCTGCACGACCGCGATTGCGATAGCGTTATTTTAGTTATTTATTTATTTGTCTATTTGTCTTTTTTATGGGTGGGGGGTGGAGGTGCGGATAGGAGAGGGTAGTGTGTGTGTGTGTGTGTGTGTGAGGGGAGGGTGGGAGGGGGGGTGCGGGGGGTGCAGGGCGGGAGGTGCGGGGGAGGGGGGTTTGGGGGGCAGAGTGGGGGGGGATAACAGTTTCTCTGTGGGTGGAAAAAGAGTGGGGTTTACTTTTTTTTCTTTATTTTATTTTATTTTTTTTTTATTCAGCGAGCTGATTGTGCACCTGTTGAACCTTCGCTGTTCCTCCTTCTTGCCGCCACCACTTCACCCTCTCTCCTTCTCCCCCCCTCTCTCCCTCTCTCTCTCTCTCTCTATATATATATATCAGATAGTTCACACGCTCTTCGTGTCCTGGGCTCCGCTCCTTGCAAAAAGCACTGAGGTAAATATATATATATATATATATATCCCTCGCGCGCAGTACTTTCTCTAATTCCCCCACAAAACAGCGGGGTGCTATTGGATCCCTAAGAATTTTCACCATGAGTAATGTCGATGCCAATAACACAGCAGGTAAAAAAAAAGATGTTCCTCTCTCTCTCTCTCTCTCTCTCTCCTTCTCTTTTTCTTTCTTTGATTTTAAGTCTTTTCACCTGACGTGATATTGGGACGTGAATTTCTCCCTCGCTGTGTGTGTGTGTGTGTGTGTGTGTGTGTGTGTGTGTGCGTGCGTGCGTGTGTGTGTGTGTGTGTGTGTGTGTGTGTGTGTGTGTGTGTGTGTGTGTGTGTGTGCCGAGCATTCTCTAGCCTTGATTTATCTAATTTTCTATTGAAAAAAAAACAACAACACAAAAACACACACACACAACCCCCCCCCAACACACACACACACACACACACACACACACACACAGAACCCTGTGCCCATGTGATCCTCAAGCACGTTCAGTCTGAATCTCCTCGATGCCTATAGCAGTAAAGAACAATAACAACAACAACAACAACAATACAAACCTTTCCACGAGTATCTGTGTTTGTCTGTTCACTGCTTATCTCTATTCACTATTGTCTGTTTGTCTCTGAAGGCAGCCGTGCTCTGTCTTCACGTTTCGTCTCTTTTCCCTCTGCAGTCTGTACAGTCTGTATATCCGTCTGTCTGTCTGTCTGTCTCTCTCTCTCTTTGTGTGTGTGTGTGTGTGTGTGTGTGTGTGTGTGTGTGTGTGTGTGTGTGCGCGCGTGCGCGCTCTTAGAGTTGACTTCATCAAGATTTTGCGCCTTATAGATATTATCATTATTATTATTATTTCTATTTTTAGTATTTTCACGTATTTATCTATTATTTTTTATTTATTTATTAATTATTATTTTTGGAATTATTTAAACAAAACTTGTTATTTTATTTTATTTTATTTTATTATTAATATTTTTTTTGGTCTCAAGGCCTGACTAAGCGCGTTGGGTTACGCTGCTGGTCAGGCATCTGCTTGGCAGATGTGCTGTATGTAGCGTATGTGGATTTGACCGAACGCAGTGACGCCTCCTTGAACTACTGATACTGATACTGATACTGTCTTTCTCTGCTTACCCCTTCATGTTATTTTTTTCGCTTTTCCTCTGTAGTTTATTTATCTGTCTGTCTATCCCTCGTTCCCCCCCCCTCTCTCTCCCTGAGACCATGCAGTAAACGCCAATAGGTATCCAGTAAAAAATCACCATTTGTTTCTCCCAGGAACTGATTTTTTTTTTAAACTCAAGTTTTCAGTTTCATTTCGCAGTTTCACTTTCTCAAGGAGGCGTCACTGCGTTCGGACAAATCCATATACGCTACACCACATCTGCTAAACAGATGCCTGACCAGCAGCGTAACCCAACTGATGTGCTTAGTCAGACCTTGAGTGCATACTTATATATTTTTGTACCTATAAGAGTGGATTTCTTCTACATAATGCGTGCGTTTATGTAAGTTTGTGCCTGCCTATGTGTGCGTGTGTGTTAGGGTAGCTGTTAGATACACATGTATTGTTAAAATGTATGTATGCAGTGTGTGTGTGTGTGTGTGTGTGTGTGTGTGTGTGTGTGTGTGCGTGTAGTCATATTTTGGTGTGTGTATGTAACATAGATGTAATGTTTTATGTTAACAAAGCGTTTTTGTAAAGCACCTAGAGCAGATTTCTGGATAGTGTGCTATATAAGTATCCATTATT
>NC_134904.1:9818515-9823515 GCF_041734735.1 Babylonia areolata | reverse complement strand
CTCGCACTCAAGCTTGCAAAACTTAAATTAATGCACCACAAGGCACACACATACACACACTAACACACAACTAACACACATTGGCACACAGACATTTGCACGCAAAAGCACGCACACACACACATACAACTACACACACACACACGCGCGCGCGCGTGCGCACGCACATGCACACACACTTACACACATGCACACACACACACACACGTGTGTGTGGGTGTGAGGGTGTATGTATGCAACCATATGCGTATCACAATCATGCGGTCCGTATCAGTGTCTGTGTTTGTACAGCAAAGACATAAACACACACACAGACAGAAAGACACAAACTCACACACACACACGCATACACACACACACACACACAAACACACACACACACAAATACACACACACGCACACACACACACACACACAGGCAGACACAGACAGACAAACACCTCACACGTGCACTCACACACACACACACACACACACACACACACACACACACACACGAACTAACCTGAAAGCACGCACGTGCACTTCACACTTTCTCCACCTTACCTTCACCACCCCAATCCCCACCCCTCCCCCCGCCCCGCGCCCCGGCCCTTCCCTCCCCCCTCCCTCCCCCCTTCCCTCCCTTCCTCCCTCCCTCCATCCATCCCTATCAGTGTTTGCAATGTTTGTTCAGAAAACCCACGCAAGCAGAAAGAGCAGAAAATTAAAAAAAAACAACAACAACAACAACAAAACCGCTGCACCCCAAACAAGTTTTAAAACGGCCGGGCCAGGGGGGAGATAAACACATCCACGATGTCACCCCACAGCACCAGACATAACCAGGGGAGGAGGGGCGGGGTGAGTATTTTTAAACCTCTAATTCTCTCCCCTCCCTTCCTCCCTGCTCCCCCCAAAAGATTGATATCCATCATGCACACAACAGTGAGAGAGGTAAGAGAAGAGAAGAGATGGAACGAGTAACGCTGGTTGGTGTGTGTGGGCGGGGGGATGAGGGGGAGGGAGGGTTGTGTGGGGGTGTTGGGGTGGGGGTGGGAGTGAGTGGAGGGCTGGGAAGAGTGAAGGGACTGAGAGACAGAAATCTAGAGTGAGGGAGAGAGAGGGAGAGAGAGAGAGAGAGAGGGAGGGAGAGAGGGAGGGAGAGAGAGGGAGGGAGGGAGAGAGGGTGGAGGGAAAGAGCTAGGGAGAGAGAGATGGAGAGAGAGAGGGAGAGAGATGGAGAGAGAGAGGGAGAGAGATGGAGAGAGAGAGAGTGGGGGGGGGGGGAGGGAGAGAGGGAGGGAAAGAGATGGAGAGACAGACAGAGCGAGAGAGAGAGAGACAGACAGACAGACAGACGGACAGACAGACAGACAGAGTGAGAGAGAGAGAGAGAGAGAGAGAACGAGAGAGAGAGAGACAGAGCGAGAGAGAGAGAGAGAGGGGGGAGGGAGAGACAGACAGACAGAGCGAGAGAGAGAGACAGAGAGAGACAGACAGACAGAGCGAGAGAGAGAGAGACAGACAGAGAGGGCGAGAGAGAGAGACAGACAGACAGAGAGAGCGAGATAGAGAGAGAGAGAGAGGGGGGGGGGGGGGGAGAGAAAGAGAAATTATATCAAGCAGCCTATATATTCTCTTGCGTGTTCGTCAAGTGTATACATCTAAATAGCGCATTCGTTAAGTGTACAACTTGTCAAGTGTATCCATCAAGTCTTGCGGTTTGATTGATTTCATTCGTACTCTACCCAAACAAGTAAGTGGTTTCAGACTCCAAAACAACAACAAAAACAAACAAACAACAACAACAAACAAACCGAAAAAAAACCCCCAACAACACAAACTGTTTTACACGAGGCAGTGTTCTGCGTGTGATGATACAGAGCAGACGGCACTGAACACCACTGACGTCACTGAACACCACTGACGTCACTGAACAGCGATGCAGGGTCTCCTCAACGTGTGGGCTGATGGTGGTGACCTCACATCAACAGCTCCCCGAGGATTCACAGCACCATGACCAGAGCAGACTCGAACAGATTCCAACTATGGCCCGCATAGACACTTACTTACTTAGGCCTTTCGCTCCCTGCGGAGCACAGGCCATCAACGACGTTTCTCCACCGAACTTGACTTTGGGCTGTCCTTTCTGCATCCCTCCAGCTGGATCCCAGCCTCTTTAGCTCTGCTTCAGTGTCCCGCCTCCAGCTGTTCTTGGGCCGTCCCCTCTTCCTTCTTCCCCTGGGGGTTCCAGGTCAGGGCCTGGCGTGTAGTGCTGGATGACGATTTCCTAAAGGTATGGCCAATTTTATCCCCATTTTCGTCTCAGGATCTGACGGGCGCAATAGCCGAGTGGTTAAAGCGTTGGACTGTCAATCTGAGGGTCCCGGGTTTGAATCACGGTGACGGCGCCTGGTGGGTAAAGGGTGGAGATTTTTACGATCTCCCAGGTCAACATATGTGCAGACCTGCTACTGCCTGAACCCCCTTCGTGTGTATATGCAAGAAGAAGATCAAATACGCACGTTAAAGATCCTGTAATCCATGTCAGCGTTCGGTGGGTTATGGAAACAAGAACATACCCAGCATGTACACCCCCGAAAACGGAGTATTGCTGCATACATGGCGGGGTAAAAACGGTCATACACTAAAAGCCCACTCATGTGCATACGAGTGAACGCAGAAGAAGAAGAAGAAGTCCCAGGATCTGTTTCTCCACTGGTTCCTGTCCCCCTCTTTGCCACAGTTCCTCGTTTCTAATTTTGTCTGGCCGACGGATCTTAAAAATGCGCCTCAGACAACTGTTGATGAAGGTCTGGATTTTCTGTAGCATCTTTTTGGTCATTCTCCACGTCTCTGATCCGTAGAGAAGGATGAACTTTACACTGGACTTGAAGATGTGTATTTTCGTTGTTGTGGCTATTTCTCTGGAGGACCAGATGCTGCTGAGGGTGATGAAGGCTACGCTACCTTTGCCTATTCTTGTCAGTGCCACCCTGATTGTGTAACAACAATGCTGCCGAGATAGCTGAAGGAGTCATCTTCTACGGACACTTCATTGACAGAAAAGCGTCTTAACCAATCTGCTACCTTTCTTCCTTCCTTCAGGGACAGCGGTGACGGGCGGAACTCGTGATCTCCTGCAGGGATGCGTCTATCACCCCTTGTTATTTCTCTCTTGCCTTTTCCACCATTCGTTCTTCATACATTCCACTCAGAGACTCAAATAAACATGAATGAGTTCTCTGATCCACAGTCTTAACACTTTCACGTTGACCCTTTCGCTTCCCAGTCAGCCACTCTTTCAAAATATAAGAAAACGAAATAAAAAATAAAAAAAAGGAAGAAGAAGAAAAGAAAAAGAAGAAAGAACAAGCACACGGAAAACTCAAATCTCGGGTTCAATAAACATTGATGAAAGCTTTGAAGTACAGTAACATTCACACGATGATTCTCTCTATCTGTGTGTGTGTGTGTGTGTGTGTGTGTGTGTGTGTGTGTGTGTGTGTGTGTGTGTGTGTGTGTGTGTGTGTGTGTGTGTGTGTGAGTAATATATCCTTGCCTGATACGTCTAATGAAAAAATTCCGCGTGTGAATTAAAATTGGAGTAAATTGTTCGAAGAAATTCCTACGTGCGTTGTATGTGTGAGAACGTGTATGTGTGTGTGTGTTTGTATGCGTGCGTGCGCGCGCGTGTGTGTGAATGCACTCACATGTGTGTGTGCATGCACTCACACGTGTGTGTGTGTGTGTGTGTGTGTGTGTGTGTGTGCGCGCGCGCGCGCGTGCGTGCGTGCGGGTGTGCATGTGTGCATGCGTGCGTGTGTGCGAGTGTATGTGTATGCATGCACTTATCAGGAAACGTCAATAAACAAAAGAACAAACGAACAAAATTATAACAAAAAACAACAACCCCAAACACAACAACGAAACAAATCCATCATGAGGGTCACACACAATGGACTGAGCGCAGTGTGGTGGTAAAAAAGAGAGAGAGAGAGAGAGAGAGAGAGAAAAGAAAAAAGAAAGAAAGGAATAAAAAAGAAAAAAAAAAAGAAAAGAAAGAAAGAAAGAAGAAACCAGTGTCAATAGTTGTACGTAAGCTACCTCTACTCTTTGGGGGCAGCAAGTAAAAGTGAACTTGCCTGGATGAATGAATGAATGAATGAATGAATGAATGAATGAAGCTGCTCGTAACACCAGCCTCACAAAAGAAAAGTGAAAAAACGAAAGAAAAAAACAAGACCAAAAACAAAACAAAACTGAACTGACAAGAAAAAAAAAAAAGAAAAAAGAAAAAAGAAGAACCTGTATTGGGTCGTCGAGTCGCTATGTATCCAAACACCTTTTCAATGACCTCAATACCCCTAGAGAACGATGACGCCACCGTGTCTGCGACACTGTGTCGGCCAAGGGAAGTTGATAATTTTTACATTCAGGGGTGTGAAGTGGTGAGGGTTTGTATTGGTGGGAACTTTTCAGTTTTGTTATTTTGAGTCATTTTTCGGCAAAGGGGAGGGGGGCAGGGGGGTGGGGGGGGGGGTGACGGGCGTGAGAAGACAGGGGGTGGGCGTGGGGTGGGGGGTGGGGGTGGGTGGTTGGTAGAACATTTTGTTGTTGTTGTTGTAGTTGTTGTTGTACCCCTTCCTTTCCATTTTTTTTTTTTGGGGGGGGGGTCTCCCTACCTTCCTTGTGGGGTCTGATATTCTGCCGATGTGTGGTGAGTGGGCTTATAAAAATCAAATCAATCAAACGAAAAAAAAAGAAGGAACCCCCCCACACACACCACCCCCACCCCCAACAAAAAAACAAACAAACAAAAACCCAAACAAACCCCAACCAGAATTGTTGGTGATAGAGTGTGCATTGAGGCGAGAGCGAGAGAGCGTTTTGTGAGTGAGTGCATATGACAGATGGATAGGTAGATATATAGATATATGAATAGATAGACAGATAGGTAGGTATGTAGATAAATAGACAGATAGATAGATAGGTAGATAGGTAGGTAGGTAGATAGA
>NC_134904.1:9808515-9811015 GCF_041734735.1 Babylonia areolata | reverse complement strand
GCTTCAAATCCACGTAAATGTCATTATTATTATTACCATTATATTTTATTTTATTTTATTTTATTTCATTTTTTTTTTTTTGGGGGGGGGGGAGGGAGCCAGGGGGGATTATTTACCTCCCTTTCAAGGAGACTACAGCACAGCACTTCCGGTCAACGCTGCTGAACGCTGTGATTATTTACCTCCCTTTCTAAGAGACTAGGCTGCTGGACGCTGTCTATCTGAGGAAGGAAGGTGGCAGAATGCTCGAGACGACTGTCTCCCAAAGCAGTGTCAGTGAGGGTCTGGGTTCGAATCCCGCTCTCCCCCCTTTCCTCTGACTTTGACTGGAAAATCAGACAGAGTGTCTAGTCATCCGGGTGAGATGATAAACCGAGGCCCCGTGTGGCAGCACGCACTTGGCGCACTGTGAGGTTTCCCCCTGGCAAAATTCTGCGGAAGAAACCCACCCTAACTGGTATTCAATTTTTGATATATATATGGAGTGATGGCCTAGAGGTAAGGCGTCCGCCTAGGAAGCGAGAGAACCTGAGCGCGCTGGTTCGAATCACGGCTCAGCCGCCGATATTTTCTCCCCCTCCACTAGACCTTGAGTGGTGGTCTTGATGCTAGTCATTCGGATGAGACGATAAACCGAGGTCCCGTGTGCAGCATGCACTTAGCGCACGTAAAAGATCCCACGGCAACAAAAGGGTTGTTCCTGGCAAAATAGGGAAAACAAATAAAAACTGCACGCAGGAAAAATACAAAAAAATGAGTGGCGCTGTAGTGTAGCGACGCGCTCTCCCTGGGGAGAGCAGCCCGAATTTCACACAGAGAAATCTGTTGTGATGAAAAGAAATACAAAATTCAAATATGCATGCACTCAAGGCATGGCTGGCGTGTTGGGTTGTGCTGCTGGTCAGGCGTCCGCCTAGAACCTGGTGTGCTGTGGATGTTTGTATTACATATAAACTTGTCTGAAGGCAGTGATACCTCCTTGAGACACCGAATCTCTAAGAAGAGTTAAGTAAACTCAGGTCTCATGTCGATTTGATTTGATATAGATACTTATAATCGGTAGCGTGGCCGAGCGGTCTAAGGCGCTGGTTCAAGGCACCAGTCTCTTCGGAGGCGTGGGTTCGAATCCCACCGCTGCCAATTTTTTTTTTCTCAAGGCCTGACTAAGCGCGTTGGGTTACGCTGCTGGTCAGGCATCTGCTTGGCAGATGTGGTGTAGCGTATATGGATTTGTCCGAACGCAGTGACGCCTCCATGAGCTACCGAAACTGAAACTTATATAGCGCCTATTCTCAGTCGGAGACCAAGCTCTAAGCGCTTTTAACAAAAACGGGTTCATTTGCACAACAGGCTGCCTACCTGGGTAGAGCCGACTGACGACTGGCCATTGGGCACTCATCATTCGTTTCCTGTGTCATTCAGTCAGATTTCAGACACGCACACATACACACTCAGGAAGACCCAACATTGTACGTGCATGACCGTCCTGTTTATTTACCCCGCCATGTAGGAAGTCATACTCCGTTTTCGGGGGTGTGCATGCTGGGTATGTTCCTGTTTCCATAACCCCACCGAATACTGACATAGATTACAGGATCTTTAACGTGCGCATTTGATCTTCTGCGTGCGTATACACACGAAGTGAGTTCACTCACTAGCATGTCTGCACATGTTGACCTAGGAGATGGGGGAAATCTCCACCCCTTTACCCCACCAGGCGCCGTTACCAAGATTGGAACACGGGATCCTCACAGATTGAAAGTCCAACGCTTTAACCACTGGGTTATTGCGCCCCGTGAACTTGTCGCCGCACTTCAGTGATGATCTGGCCCCACTGGTACAGCCAGCCACCTCAGACAGCCGGAGAGAGAAGAGAAGATAAAGGCTGTTTCTCTCCACCTTGACGGACCGCAGAAAGGACGACACAAAGCGCCTTTGGACGAACGTCTCAGCAGAATTCTGAAGAGCGAAACGGCACAATACCTATACAAGGTCTCCTCTCGAGGCAGGCTGCTGCGTCCTCGGTACCCGGCCACCAACCCCAACATTGTTACCCGACCTTTATCACTCCTCCTCCTCCTCCTCCCACCCGACACCCAGCCACCCAGGAGTTTATGGGGTGTGTGCAAAAAAAAAAAAAAAAAACAAAAAAAAAAACGGGTTCGAAAGGTGGCTTGGTGGGTGGTTTCTGTAGTTGAGCAGTTGTTTGTTCGGGGGGTGCTCACACCTACATGGAGAGAGATCAGACCATTTGCCGTCATAATGCTCTGCTGTCGTCTGCTGGTTTTGTGAACAGGATTTTTTCAACTGCCGTTGTGTCTGGAAAGAGCCATTTCCAGAAGAATGAGTCAGGTTTTTTTTTTTTATGGGTTGTGGTAAGTTCTCACCAACCTCCCTCCCCCCTACCATCCCCCCTGTTCCCCACCTCTCTCCACCCTCCTCTCTCCCTTCCCCCACCTCCAACCCTCTCTCTCTCTTTCTCCACCTCCCTCCATCCCTC
>NC_134904.1:9798515-9801015 GCF_041734735.1 Babylonia areolata | reverse complement strand
CTTTTCTTTTTAAATCTCCGTTTTCGTTGTGTTTTTCTTTCTCCCCCCCCCCCTCTCTCTCTCTCTTTCTCTTCCACTTTCAGTTTCAGTTTTATTATTTTCAAGGAGGTGTCACTGCGTTCGGACAAATCCACATACTCCACAAAACATCTGCTCAGTGTCTGATCAGCAGCATTACCCAACGCGGTTAGTAAGGCTTTGAGTACAAGCATATATATATATATATATATATATATATATATATATATATATATATATATATATATATATATATATATATATATGTGTGTGTGTGTACTTATCACAGTGGATTTCTTCTGCAGAATTCAGCAAGAGGACAACCTCTTTTTTTTTTCTTCTCTGTCGTGGGTTCTTTAACAGTGCGCCAAGTGCGTGCTGCACACGAGACACGGGATCTGGGCTCATCATCGTCTCACCCGAATGAGCAGACGCTCGGATTGATTTTGCAGTCAAACTTGGGGGAAAGGGACGAGTGCGGGATTCGAACCCAGACCGTCACGGACATTGTATTGGCAGATACGCGTCTTGACCATTCAGCCACCTTCCTCACCTGTCTGATGAGCCGGCAGGATGAGGGGTGGTGGTGGTGGTGATGGTGGTGGTGATGGAGATGGTGATGGTGGTGATGGTGATGGTGGTGATGGTGATGGTGGTGATGGTGGGGTGGTGGTGGGGTGGTGGTGGCGGTGGTGGTGGTGGTGGTGGTGGTGGTGGTGGTGGTGATGGTGATGGTGATGGAGATGGTGATGGTGGTGATGGTGATGGAGATGGTGATGGTGGTGATGGTGGTGGTGATGGAGATGGTGATGGTGGTGATGGTGATGGTGGTGATGGTGGGGTGGTGGTGGGGTGGTGGTGGCGGTGGTGGTGGTGGTGGTGGTGGTGGTGGTGGTGATGGTGATGGTGATGGAGATGGTGATGGTGGTGATGGTGATGGAGATGGTGATGGTGGTGATGGTGGTGGTGATGGAGATGGTGATGGTGGTGATGGTGATGGTGGTGATGGTGGGGTGGTGGTGGGGTGGTGGTGGCGGTGGTGGTGGTGGTGGTGGTGGTGGTGGTGGTGATGGTGATGGTGATGGAGATGGTGATGGTGGTGATGGTGATGGAGATGGTGATGGTGGTGATGGTGGTGATGGTGGGGTGGTGGTGGGGTGGTGGTGGCGGTGGTGGTGGTGGTGGTGGTGGTGATGGTGGTGGCGGTGATGATGTGGGTGGTGGTGGTGATGGTGGTGGTGGTGGTGTGGTGGTGGTGGTGGTGGCGGTGATGGTGGGGGTGGTGGTGGTGATGGTGGTGGTGGTGGTGTGGTGGTGGTGGTGGCGGTGGTGGTGGGGGTGGGGGTGGTGATGGTGATGGTGGTGGTGGTGGTGATGGTGATGGTGGTGATGGTGGTGGTGGTGATGGTGATGGTGTGGTGGTGGTGGTGGTGATGGTAGTGGTGGTGGTGGTGATGGTGATGGGGTGGTGGTGGTGGTGGTGGTGGTGGTGATGGTAGTGGTGGTGGTGGTGGTGGTGGTGGTGGTGGTGGTGACATACCACAGGGCAGAACCGGCAGGATGAGGGGGGGTGGGGTGGTGGGGTGGTGGTGGGGATGGGTGGGGTGGTGGAGGTGGGGGGGGCAGTGATCACTGTCACAAGACTGCTGTCTGACTGCCGTCAACCAATACCGCTCCTGTTGACGAAGGGTGGATGACCACACCATCATGGTGGGGGGGGGAGGGAGGGTGTGGTAACTAGGACCAGGAAAAGGTTGGGGGAGGAGGAGGTGTTGGTGGAATGGAAGGGGGCGTGTGGGTGCGTGAGGGTGGGGGGAGGGGGCGGAGCAGGCAGTAGGGAAAGGGGGTAGAGTAGTGAGGTAGGTGGGTGGGCGGATGTTGGGGAATTGGATTTGTGACGGTAGTGAACGGGGTATGGGGCAAGGGGGTGGGGAGTGGTGGCGGCGGTGGTGGTGGTGGTGGTGGTGGTGTGTGTGTGTGTGAGAGAGAGAGAGAGAGAGAGAGAGAGAGAGAGAGAGAGAAGGGGGCAATATTCACATTTCTTCCCCTCCATCCCTCCACCCCTCTCTGTGTGACTGACGAAACAGTGAACGTCTACGTCTTGTTGTGAACACTGCTCATTCCGTCTTCATTTGGGGGAAAAAGAGAAGTGGATATTGCCCACCCCCTTCCCCTGCCCCCTCTCCCTGCCCCCTTCCCTCCCTCTCTGTCCCTGCCCCCCTCTCCCTGCCCCCTTCCCCCCCTCTCTGTCCCTGCCCCCTCTCCCTGCCCCCTTCCCTCCCTCTCTGTCCCTGCCCCCTCTCCCTGCCCCCTTCCCTCCCTCTCTGTCCCTGCCCCCTCTCCCTGCCCCCTCTCCCTGCCCCCTTCCCTCCCTCTCTGTCCCTGCCCCCTTCCCTCCCTCTCTGTCCCTGCCCCCTCTCCCTGCCCCCTTCCCTCCCTCTCTGTCCCTGCCCCCTCTCCCTGCCCCCTCTCCCTGCCCCCT
>NC_134904.1:9791015-9793515 GCF_041734735.1 Babylonia areolata | reverse complement strand
AGTGGTTAGCGCCACAAACTCAGTGACAGCTGACATGACCTGGGTTCAAACCTAACTATCAGAAACAGGGGATTTATTTGACTGACCAAAGATTCAAAGTTGAATGGATTGCGACCAATGATCTGTCAGAATTTCTCCTCTCCCCTCTGTTCCCCCTCCCCCACCACCTTACCCACCATTCTTCTAAATTGTCTTCTTCTTTTTTTTTTCTTTTTTTCTTTCCTTCGTGTTTTTCTTCTATCAGGCCGATTACTCTGGTGATAATAAATTTAATATCATGTTAATATTGATATTAGCATTATTTTACTATATTATGTACTGTTTGTTTATTTGTTTTATTTCATTATTTCATTACTTACTGTTTGTGAATGTTATTTGATACAATTGATAATATGGTTCATCAGCCGTCATGATAAAATTGAAGTGCAACGTTGTGAGCACAGTATAAGCTTTAACTCTCTCCATACGAACGGCGAAAGAGACGACGTTAACAGCGTTTCACCCCAATTACCATCATCAAAATATTGCAAGCGGAAGTCTCTTATACTGAAGAGGTGAATGTTGACAAAGAATACCACAATTCTGACGACGGAAGCTAAAGGTTGGGTCATTCAGACACCCACTGGACATCCGAGGGGTCTGTGTAGAGGAGAAGAGAGGACTGGCCGTACTGAGTGAGTTAAGCTTGTTGATGCTCTTTTGTCATTCATTGCATTGTAATCATGTGTATTGTTGAATAATTAAAGATTATTTAAACCAAGCAGGGGCCAGAGGCCAGCGTGGACTCAATAAAGCTGAGTCAGCTGTGGGTTCAAATCTATAATAATAATAATAATAACAAACCAATGGGCTGACGACACTGCAGAATGGACAGGAATACATTTGCAGACACCCAGTTTTTGACACACAACCAACAGGACCTGATGAATCTGAAGAAGAAGAAGAAGAAGAAGAAGAAGAAGAAGAAGAAGAAGAAGAAGAATTTTTCTCTCTCCTTTTTTGGCTTTTCTCGGGAGTACGTCCTTGTTTTTTGTCCTTTCCGAGTTCATTCCGTAATCCAATTCCTATTTCTTGTTTGATGTTGCTCACAATACTGTCGCTGAGTTAACTCACTCAGTACGGCCAGTCCTCTCTTCTCCTCTACACAGACCCCTCGGATGTCCAGTGGGTGTCTGAATGACCCAACCTTCAGCTTCCGTCGTCAGAACTGTGGTATTCTTTGTCAACATTCACGTCTTCAGTATAAGAGCCTTCCGCTTGCAATATTTTGATGATGGTAATTGGGGTGAAACGCTGTTAACGTCGTCTCTTTCGCCGTTCGTATGGAAAGAGTTAAGTGTTCGTTGTGTGCATGAGCAGTTTTCCGAGCACACCATGAGCTTCGTCTTTTTGCTGCTCAATGTGTTCGCAATGTCTTTATTTGCTTTTTGAGAATGAAATCATGTTTGAATCCAGAAGAAGAAGAAGAAGAAGAAGAAGAAGAAGAAGAAACGGAACGAGTTTTATTTCAAGAGCGTATTGGAATAAGCCTCATTACTGTGGTTGCTGAATTTTTTTAAATTTTTTATATCATTATATTTCCAGCCCCCTGAGCAAAAAGGACCTCCCCCCAAAAAAAACAACAACAACAACACACAAAAAAAAAGAAGAAAAAAGAGAAAATAGTCGTTCACATGTCATATTCTATACAGAGAGAGAGAGATAGAGAGAGAGAGAGAGAGAGAGAGAGGGAAAAAGAGAGACAGAGAGAGAGAGGGAGAAAGAGAGAGAGACAGAGAGAGGGAGAGAGAAAGAGAGAGAGAGGGAGAAAGAGAGAGAGGCAGAGAGAGAGAGAGGGGAGAGAGAGACAGAGGGGGAGAGACAGAGAGAGGGAGAAAGAGAGGAGAGAGAGGGAGAAAGAGAGAGAAGCAGAGAGAGAGAGACAGAGAAAGAGAGAGAGAGGGGGGGAGAGAGAGAGGGGGAGAGAGAGAGGGAAGGAGAAGATAGATAGGGTATGAGAGAGAGAGAGATAGAAAGAGAGAGAGAGAGAGACAGACAGAGATAGGGAGAGACAGAAAGAGACAGAGAGAGAGAGAGGAGAAGGAGAGAGAGAGAGAGGAGAAGGAGAGAGATAGACAGACACAGAGAGAGAGACAGAGAGAGACAGAGACAGAGGGAGAGAGAGACAGAGGGAGAGAGACACAGAGAGGGAGAGACAGAGACACAGAGACAGAGAGAGAGACAGAGACAGGGCAGGAAGACAGACAGACGGCAGGAAGCGACAGATGAAACCCACCAATCATGCAGTGACCCCAGACGGCAGCCTTTTGTGAAGCAATGTGTGTGGTGTGTGGGGTGTGTCGTACAGACGTCTGTCACTCACACATCACCGGCAACATTCACACTGTGCTGAGAATTGTGTGTGTGTGTGTGTGTGTGTGTGTGTGTGTGTGTGTGTCTGTGTCTGTGTCTGTGTGTCTGTGTGGTTGGGGGGATAGGGTAAGGGGGTGTGGGGGGTGTT
>NC_134904.1:9776015-9778515 GCF_041734735.1 Babylonia areolata | reverse complement strand
ATGCATTGTGTCCAGAGCTGGGCATAGGAAGGCAGTGAATTCATATCCACTGTGTCCAGGGCTGGGCACAGGAAGGCAGTGGATTCATATCCACTGTGTCCAGGGCTGGGCAAAGGAAGGCAGTGAATTCATATCCACTGTGTCCAGGGCTGGGCATTGGAAGGCAGTAGATTCATATCCACTGTGTCCAGGGCTGGGCATTGGAAGGCAGTGGATTCATATCCACTGTGTCCAGGGCTGGGCACAGGAAGGCAGTGAATTCATTTCCACTGTGTCCAGGGCTGGGCAATGAAAGGCGGGGCCCAATCCTCTCCTTCCGCCGTTTTAACTCTTCCCCGACCGAAGTCAGGTGGTAGTACCCATTCACACCTGGGTGGAGTGAGGGAAATCGGAGTAAAGTGCCTTTCCCAAGGACACAACACCATGCTGTATAAACGGGGGCCTCGAACCCTGATCACTGGTGAACCACTGGATCAGAAGGCCAACGCCTGACCTATTCTGCCATGACGAAGGTACAGTCAGATGAACATGAGAACGTGTGACCACACCTACCTACCTACCATCCACCGGAGGGTCCATGTTCCAGGACCCTGAAAATATCGTCATCACAGCATCTGTTCGTGTCTCACCTGGAGCAAGAGAGGGGTTTGGATGGGGGTTGGGGGGGGGGGGGCCACGGGGAGGGGGTGGGGGAAGGAGGGTGTGTGTGTGTGTGTGTGTCGGGGGGTGGGTGGGTGGGTGTGGGGATGGGGGAAGTGTGTGGTGTGGAGGTGTCGGTGAGGAGGGTGGAGGTAGAGGGTGGGGTGCGAGGGGGTGTCGTGTTTCCATGATGGAGTGGGTTGTGTCCATTGGCCGGCTGACTGTGTGTGTGTGTGTGTGTGTGTGTGTGTGTGTGTGTGTGTGTGTGTGTGTGTGTGTGTGTCTGTGTGTGTCTGTGTCTGTGTGTGTGTGGTGTTGTGTTTCGGTGTGGCAATGGTCGGATGGATGAGCAGCCATCCATTACTACTCCCCCCCCACCCCCACCCCCTTCCACCCCCCTCCCCCCAGCCACTCTTCAGCTGCTTTCCGCAGTGATTCACTCAACACAACATGGTCTCAAACCTTGCTCAGACAATCTCGCTAACTGCCTGCCAACAACAAAAAAAAAAAAAAAAAAAAAATCTCTGTGTTCCGCTGAATTTAACGGCTGATAAAACCTCGTGAACTGTCGGGGAAAACCTCATTTACGCCTCCTTCGATTGTTTCAGGACAAAAAACTTCTGGAACTGATCCCCGCTTTGAATTACCCGATAAACCTCTTTGATTGCTCCTTCGATTGAGGTACCCCTTTAATTAACTGCTCTCTTGAATGATTTACCTGACGATCACTACCCCCTTTAATTGCTCTCTGGAGGGATTCACCCGAAGAAACCTCTTTAACTGCTACCTTAAAAGATTCACCTGATAAAAAGCTCGTTAAAAGCTCGTTACCTGCGTGTGTGCTTGTGCGTGGGTGCGTGCGTGCGTGCGTGCTTGCTTGAATATTTTGCATTAATATGCCCGCTTGTAATATTTCCTTCGATTTTTGTTTTCATCTCAGGAAAATGATGACCCCTGATGGAGAGAGACACACACAGAGATACACATAGACACAGAGAGAGAGAGAGAGAGAGAGAGAGGAGAGAGAGAGAGAGAGAGAGAGAGAGAGAGAGAGAGAGAGAGAAGGTAAAAATGAAAAAATAAATCGAGGTAAACATCAGCCAAACCACCCGAAACTAGCAGTTTCACACACACACACACACACACACACACACACACACACACACACACACACACACACACACACACACACACACACACACACACTAAAAATGGATTACAAACAAACTTAAACAGACTAAACAACTACTACAATCAATGGGGATTAAAAGTAAACAGGGACAAAACAAAAGTTGTCATATTCTCCAAACATGATCCTGTGCTTCCACACTTTTTCAAGACTGGAAAAGATAATTTTATCATAAACACAACCGATCGATATAAATATCTTGGATAATCTTCCACAAAAGTGGATGTTTTTGAATTTGCCCAAGATCATCTTGCTAAACAAAATAATGAAAAAAAAGCTTAACAACGACATTTCCTCGTGAAAATCGTCACACCAAATTCTGCAAACGACTGCTGGGTTTACACAATAAATGTTTTATGTATCTTGTAATACATGAGAAAGGGCGCTATATAAATGTACATTATTATTATAAAGCTCCAAACCTTCCGGTACCAGGTAAACTGGGACGATTTCTTGTGAGCATGAAAATCGTCCGTCATATCATTTCATTTTGGATACATATAACAGAGTCACATGAGAATTCGTATATATCAATCATTGTTATAATGATATGATTGAAAAGCTAAACTCCAAAGATAACAAGTGGCTTCACTTTATTGAATCTATTCTGACCTCATTTGGATTCGATCACTTTAACTCTCTCCATACGAACGGCGAAAGAGACGACGTTAA
>NC_134904.1:9756015-9761015 GCF_041734735.1 Babylonia areolata | reverse complement strand
ACACCAAACACTATATTAAACCACACACTACGTCACACGACACATTACACGACACACTGCTTTGCACGACACGTTACTACATTATGCGACACATTACGTTACACGACACTCCTACAACAGCAACAACAACACACACGAACAGAAACAACAACACACAACAACAACGACACCACAACACGACACAGCAACAACACACAACAAGTGTCAACAACACACCACACAACAACAACAACAACACATATTAAAAAAAAAGACCAAAAAAAGAAAAAGAAAAAAAAAAGACAAAAATTCTAATGGAAGAACAAACCAATGGCTTGTCAACACGCTTCCAGTAAGAAAAGCACGGCACGTAATGTATGTCAAGGCACTGAAGACTGGAGTCCCATCTGCCTCGACTGTGAAGTTTAAGATAGAGCACGCACGACCATCACGCTCACATTCTCAACTGGGTCGAAAGTTTAC
The DNA here is from genome assembly GCF_041734735.1 of Babylonia areolata. NCBI lineage: Eukaryota > Metazoa > Mollusca > Gastropoda > Neogastropoda > Buccinidae > Babylonia > Babylonia areolata. The sequence continues at coordinate 9,760,553 of NC_134904.1, read as the reverse complement.
ACACACACACACACACACACACACACACACATATATATATATATATCTATCTATCTATCTATCTATCTATCTATATATATATATATATATATATATATATATATAATCTACCTAATTTTCAATTCCAGTCTCAAGCAGGCGTCATAGCGTAGCGTGCGGACTTATCCATATACTACAGCCAGTCTGTTTAACTCACTCAGTACGGCCAGTCCTCTCTTCTCCTCTACACAGACCCCTCGGATGTCCAGTGGGTGTCTGAATGACCCAACCTTTAGCTTCCGTCGTCAGAATTGTGGTATTCTTTGTCAACATTCACCTCTTCAGTATAAGAGCGTTCCGCTTGCAATATTTTGATGATGGTAACTGGGATGAAACGCTGTTAACGTCGTCTCTTTCGCCGTGCGTATGGAAAGAGTTAAAACAATAAGAAAGGAAAAGTGGGGGCAGGCACCTCACCAACACTTTGACCCAACGCTCTGATGCAAGGTCTTCAGAGCCTACCAACTGCTGAAAGGGAAAAATATAGAAATGTACATACATCTTAATATACCACTGACATTTATGTAAATAGGTATGCAAACAAACAATGCAAAGAAATCATTGAAGGTACATACATTACAGCATAAAAAATAGCACACACATGCTTTAAAAAAGAAAAAAAAGAAGTTTCTTTGGAGTGCTAGAACGAGTAAATATTATGTATATGAACCCTTTTCTCTCTCTCTTCCTCTCGTTTATGTGTGTGTGTGTGTGTGTGTGTGTGTGTGTGTGTGTGTGTGTGTGTGCGCGTGTGTGTGTTTGTGCGTGCGTGCGTTTATGTATATGTGTGTGCGCGCGTGCGCGTTGTGCGTGCGTTTATGTATGTGTGCGTGCGTGCGTGCGTGTGTGTGTATGTATGTATGTGTGTGTGTATGTGTGCATGTGTGCGTGCGTGCGTGAGTGTGTTCGTGTGCGCGTGTGTGCGTGCGTGCGTGCGTACGTGCATACGTGCGTTTATGTGTGTGTGTGTGTGTGTGCGCGCGCGTGTCTGTGAGCATTCTTCTGTGCAACCCCCCCCCCCCACCCTCTCCCTCTCTCCAAATCCCCCATTCGGCCCAAACACTCTGTGCGAGCCTTGCCTCAAAAAGCCATATGCATTTAGCTCTCAGTTATTGCACATTGTGTGTATCACTCTGCACATCAAAACTATCGTATTCCAGCCGTAATGAGACTTTCTAATGATTGTTTTTTTCTTCATATAAGCAACCTAGCACAGCGAGAGAGAGAGAGAAAGAGAGAGAGAGAGAGACAGAGAGAGAGACAGAAATGCAGAAACAGGGGAAACAGACATACAAATAAAATATGAACCAAAGCAATTTATCAGCCAACAGAGACACAGGCTCTGACACACAATTGACACACAGGGAGGGGGGAATCTGGTGAACAGTGTTTCTGTGCGGAGCCCCAGTGAGGTCAGGGAGGAGGAGGAGGAGGTGGAGGAGGTGGAGGTGGAGGAGGTGGAAGAGGAAGAGGAGGAAGAGGAGGAGGTGGAGGAGGTGGAAGAGGAGGAGCAGGAGGAGGAGGAGGAGGAGGAGAAGAAGGAGAAGAAGAAGAAGAAGAAGAAGAAGAAGAAGAAGAAGAAGAAGAAGAAGAAGAAGAAGGATTGATTGATTGGTTGAATAGATATATTGTGGGTAAAGAATTAGACATAGTAAAGACATTTTTTTACAATTCTGCCCATTTAACAACACAAAACAAAAACAAATTAAAGAAGAAGAAGAAGAAGAAGAAATGGAAAGAAGAAGAAAAATGCAACAACAGCAGCAGAAGACGAAGAAACGAAAGCAATGAATAAGCAGTATCAGCCCACTCCACCCCCCACGCCCCCCCCCCCCTATTCCCCCCATTCCCCCTCCCCAGCAGCCATCCAGGTGAGTGAGGACGTGAGGACCAGGTGATGACAGGTACAGGGAGACTCTCTCTCTGACCCAGCTGACCACCACCACGACACGATACGACACAGGGCTGACCAGTGCCCGTCTTGTCCAGCCCCCATGTTCCCCCCCCCCCCCCCCCCCCCCCTCCCCCCGCCCCCCTCTCTCTGTCACTGTCATGTCCGGCTGGACATGCTGACCGTTAGTATTAATATTGACGGGTGCAATTAGCCGAGTGGTTAATAAAGCGTTGGACTTTCAATCTGAGGGTCCCGGGTTCGAATCTCGGTAACGGCGCCTGGTGGGTAAAAGGTGGAGATTTTTTACGATCTCCCAGGTCAATATATTGTGCAGACCTGCCAGTGCCTGAACCCCCTTCGTGTGTATACACGCAAGCAGAAGATCAAATACGCACGTTAAAGATCCTGTAATCCATGTCAGCGTTCGGTTGGGTTATGGAAACAAGAACACACCCAGCATGCACACCCCCGAAAGCGGAGTATGGATGCCTACATGGAGGGTTAAAAAGAACAAAACACGGTCATACACGTAAAATCCCACTCGCATATATACGAGTGAACGTGGGAGTTGCAGCCCACGAACGCAGAAGAAGAAGAAGTATTAATATTGGGGTGGGTGGGGAGGGGTGCGTGTTGGGTATCGTCCTGACCGTTAGTATTAATATTGGGGTGGGTGGGTGGGTGGGGAGGGGTGCGTGTTGGGTATCGTCCTGACCGTTAGTATTAATATTGGGGGTGCGTGTTGGGTATCGTCCTGACCGTTAGTATTAATATTGGGGTGGGTGGGTGGGGAGGGGAGGGGAGCGTGTTGGGTAGCGTCCTGACCGTTAGTATTAATATTGGGGTGGGTGGGTGGGTGGGGAGGGGTGCGTGTTGGGTATCGTCCTGACCGTTAGTATTAATATTGGGGTGGGTGGGTGGGGAGGGGAGGGGAGCGTGTTGGGTAGCGTCCTGACCGTTAGTATTGATATTGGGGTGGGTGGGTGGGTGGGGAGGGGTGCATGTTGGGTATCGTCCTGGCCGTTAGTATTAATATTGGGGTGGGTGGGTGGGTGGGGAGGGGTGCGTGTTGGGTATCGTCCTGACCGTTAGTATTAATATTGGGGTGGGTGGGTGGGTGGGGAGGGGTGCGTGTTGGGTATCGTCCTGACCGTTAGTATTAATATTGGGGTGGGTGGGTGGGTGGGGAGGGGTGCGTGTTGGGTATCGTCCTGACCGTTAGTATTGATATTGGGGTGGGTGGGTGGGTGGGGAGGGGTGCGTGTTGGGTATCGTCCTGACCGTTAGTATTGATATTGGGGTGGGTGGGTGGGTGGGAAGGGGTGTGTGTTGGGTATCGTCCTGACCGTTAGTATTGATATTGGGGTGGGTGGGTGGGGAGGGGTGTGTGTTGGGTATCGTCCTGACCGTTAGTATTGATATTGGGGTGGGTGGGTGGGGAGGGGTGTGTGTTGGGTATCGTCCTGACCGTTAGTATTGATATTGGGGTGGGTGGGTGGGGAGGGGTGTGTGTTGGGTATCGTCCTGGCCGTTAGTATTAATATTGGGGTGGGTGGGTGGGTGGGGAGGGGTGCGTGTTGGGTATCGTCCTGACCGTTAGTATTAATATTGGGGTGGGTGGGTGGGTGGGTGGGGAGGGGTGTGTGTTGGGTATCGTCCTGACCGTTAGTATTAATATTGGGGTGGATGGGTGGGTGGGTGGGGAGGGGTGTGTGTTGGGTATCGTCCTGATCGTTAGTATTAATATTGGGGTGGGTGGGTGGGGAGGGGTGTGTGTTGGGTTTCGTCCTGATCGTTAGTATTAATATTGGGGTGGGTGGGTGGGGAGGGGAGCGTGTTGGGTATCGTCCAGACCGTTAGTATTAATATTGGGGCGGGTGGGTGGGTGGGGAGTGGTGTGTGTTGGGTATCGTCCTGACCGTTAGTATTAATATTGGGGCGGGTGGGTGGGTGGGGAGGGGTGCGTGTTGGGTATCGTCCTGACCGTTAGTATTAATATTGGGGTGGGTGGGGAGGGGAGCGTGTTGGGTATCGTCCTGACCGTTAGTATTAATATTGGAGTGGGTGGGTGGGGAGGGGAGGGGAGCGTGTTGGGTAGCGTCCTGACCGTTAGTATTAATATTGGGGTGGGTGGGTGGGGAGGGGTGCGTGTTGGGTATCGTCCTGATCGTTAGTATTAATATTGGGGTGGGTGGGTGGGTGGGGAGGGGTGCGTGTTGGGTATCGTCCTGACCGTTAGTATTAATATTGGGGTGGGTGGGTGGGTGGGGAGGGGTGCGTGTTGGGTATCGTCCTGACCGTTAGTATTAATATTGGGGTGGGTGGGTGGGTGGGGAGGGGTGCGTGTTGGGTATCGTCCTGACCGTTAGTATTAATATTGGGGTGGGTGGGTGGGTGGGGAGGGGTGTGTGTTGGGTATCGTCCTGACCGTTAGTATTAATATTGGGGCGGGTGGGTGGGTGGGGAGGGGTGCGTGTTGGGTATCGCCCTGACCGTTAGTATTAATATTGGGGTGGGTGAGTGGGTGGGGAGGGGTGCGTGTTGGGTATCGTCCTGACCGTTAGTATTAATATTGGGGCGGGTGGGTGGGTGGGGAGGGGTGCGT
>NC_134904.1:9748515-9751015 GCF_041734735.1 Babylonia areolata | reverse complement strand
GGTCCACGCGCACGGTCCATGCCTGTTTTGAGGTGCTGGTAGTCTGCTCTTGGTTCCGTTTGACTAAGAATTATTCAGAGGATCGGGTAAAGGATTGGAACACATCCACAACCTTCATCACATTACAGACGTAACGGTCTATTGTAGTCTTGAACGACATACATTACACTCTTGACTATGTTGAAGAAGAGAGAGAACAAGAGAGAGAGAGAGAGAGAGAGAGAGAGAGACGGGGAGAGAGAAAGAAAGAGGCGGAGAGAGAGAGACAGACAAAGACAGACAGAGAGACAGAGAGAGACAGACATACAGAGAGAGAGAGAGAGAGACAGACAGACAGACAGAGAGACAGAGAGAGACAGACATACAGAGAGAGAGAGAGAGACAGACAGACAGAGAGAGACAGACAGACAGAGAGAGAGACAGACAGACAGAGAGACAGAGAGAGACAGACAGAGAGACAGAGACAAAGGGAGGAAAGAGGATGGAGAACAGACCACCAAAGTCGACCACCACCACCACCACCACCAAAAACATCAAAGACAACAGTACCGCCTCCAACAAAACCAAACCACTAATTTCCGCCTGTACCCCCCCACACCCCCCTCCCACCACCACTCCTCTGTACCCCCTCCCCCCTTCCCTACATGTGACCCTGACCTTTCCCCCACCACCCTTCCACTCCCCCCTGCCCTGTCGATTGGTTTCCCTTATTGACCCCTGTTGGAGCGAGCCGTGGGAAGAATAAGATATTGATGTGGTGGTGGTGGTGGTGAGGGAGGTGGTTGTGGGGGGACGGTGTGCTCAGGAGTGCGTGGTTCCTCTTCACTGGAACAGAAAGGAACAGACCCGCGTGGCGTCAGGAGGGTCGCTAGACAGACCTCTCTCTCTCTCTCGGTGAGTCACGGTCGGTGAGATGCCCAGTGTCCCCCCATAACCCCCCCGCCCCCCCCCTCCCCGCCCCCCAATCCCCCTCCCGGGTATTTGGTCTTTGTTCTCTTCCCCTTTCTCTGTTATTGTTTTTGTTCTGTTCTATTCTCTCTCTCTCTCTCTCTCTCTCTCTCTCTCTGTGTTTTCTTTCTGTCGTCACAATGGTTCGTTCACTCGCTGGCCCTGACACTTAACAATCTTCAACCTAAATCCCAGACACCCCCCCCCCCCCCTTTTTTTTTTTGCTTCGGGTCAGAGCTGTGTATATGGTAGCGCTGAACTCTGGGCTGTGGTGAGGGTCAGGGTGTGACTCTCCATGTTTTGATCCACAGCGACTTGCTGGTCGTTTGACAAGGATATGAATCCGTGGGGGTGACTCTCTTTAAATTAAAGTTCTGTCAGTAAGAAATGTGATGGTGATGATGGTGATGTAATGATGAAGAAGAAGATGATGGTGATGGTAGTGGTGGTGGTGATGATATAATGATAACAACAATACCACCACCACCATCACTACTACTACTAACAATAATTGGTTGTTGTTGTGGTGATGACAATGATTATGGTGAGAGACAGAGAGACAGAGAGAGAGAGAGAGAGAAAGTAAGGGACAGTGGATTTTCCTTCAGAACATTTTGCCAAGGGCAACCCTTTTCATTGTCATGAGTAAGATCTTACACGTGCGCTAAGTGCATGCTGCACACGGGATCTCGGTTTATCGTCCGCCTTATCCGAATGACTAGCATCCAGGCCACCATTCACCAGTCTAGTAGGTCCGTAAACGGGAATCGAACCCGTGGAAACTCGCTGCCTAGTCGGGCGCAACACCATTGTGCCACCGCTCCATACCTGCTGTACCTTCTTCTTCTTCTTTTCCTTCTGCTTCGTTCGTGGGCTGCAACTCCCACGTTCACTCGTATGAAGACGAGAGGGCTTTTACGTGTATGACCTTTTTTTTTTTTTTACTCTGCCATGTAGGCAGCAATGCTCCGTGATCCGTTTTCGGGATTGTGCATGTTGGGTATGTCCTTGTTTTCATAACCCACCGAACGCCGACATGGATTACAGGATCTTTAACGTGCGTATTTGATCTTCTGCTTGAGTATACACACTAAAGGGGGGGTTCATGCACAATTAGGTCTGCACATATGTTGACCTGGGAGATCACAAAAATCTCCACCCTTTCACCCCATCAGGCGCCGTTACCGAGATTCGAACCCGGGACCCTCAGATTGAAAAGTCCAACACTTTAACCACTCGGCTGTTGGGCCTGTCACCTGCTGTAGCAACCATCGAGTTGGAGAGGGTGTGGAGAGGGAGGTGGGGGAGGGGGAGGGAGGGCCGGGGGGGCGGGGGAAGGGGGGCGAGGGAAAGAGCATGAACTGGTCAGTGTTGCCAGTGAACAAGCGTGGTCTGTTCACACTTGACAAAGCAAAGGTCAGGCTGTCCCTTCCTGTTGGACTGTTAGAGGTTGACAGGTGTGTGTGGTCTGTCGCTGTCTGTCACACTGACTGACTAGTTGTTTTTTGGTTGTGTGTGTGTGTGTGTGTGTGTGTGTGTGTGTCCGTCTGTA
>NC_134904.1:9736015-9743515 GCF_041734735.1 Babylonia areolata | reverse complement strand
CCTGTGTATTTTGTATTTTGTATTTCTTTTTATCACAACAGATTTCTCTGTATGTCATTCGGGATGCTCTCCCCAGGGAGAGCGCGTCGCTACACTACAGCGCCACCCCCTTTTTGTTTTTTTTTGTATTTTTTTTTGTATTTCTTCCTGCGTGCAGTTTTATTAGTTTTTCCTATCGAAGTGGATTTTTCTACAGAATTTTGCCAGGAACAACCCTTTTGTTGCCTTGGGTTCTTTTCCGTGCGCTAAGTGCATGCTAGGACACGAGAACCTCGGTTTATCGTCTCATCTGAATGACTAAGCGTCCAGGCCACCCCACTCAAGGTCTAGTGGAGGGGGAGAAAATATCGGCGGCTGAGCCGTGATTCGAACCAGCGCGCTCAGATTCTCTCGCTTCCTAGGTGGACGCGTTAGCTCTTGGCCTATCACTGTCTGTGAAGCCTGACCATCACCTCCAGTCAGAGGGTCGGAACATCGGGTGGCGTGGCTGGTCTGTGTTTGTAGCCAGCTGACTCAGCCGTGAAAAAAATACAACGCGAAATGGATGAATGAATGAATGAATGGATGGATGGATGGACCGATGGATGAACTAAAGAATGAACTAGGGAAGGAAGGAAGGTAGGAAGGAAGGAAGGAAAGAATGAAGGAAAGAAGGAAGAAAGAAGGAAAGAAGGAAGGAAGGGAGGAAGGAGGGGAAAGAAGGAAAGAAGGGAGGAAGGAGGGGAAAGAAGGAAGGAAGGGAGGAAGGAGGGGAAGAAGGAAAGTAGGAAGGGAGGAAGGAGGGGAAGAAGGAAAGAAGGGAGGAAGGAGGGGAAGAAGGAAAGAAGGGAGGAAGGAAGGAAGGAAAGAAGGAAGGAAAGAAGGGAGGGAGGAAGGATGGGAAGAAGGAAAGAAGGAAGGAAGGAAGGAAAGAAGGAAGGAAGGAAGGGAGGAAGGGAGGAAGGAGGGGAAGAAGGAAAGAAGGAAGGAAAGAAGGAAGGGAGGAAGGATGGGAAGAAGGAAAGAAGGAAGGAAGGGAGGGAGGAAGGAATGAAAAAAGGGAGGAAGGAAGGAGGGAAGGAAAGAAGCAAGGAAGGGAGGAAGGAAGGAAACAAGGAAGGAGGAAGGCAGGAACAAATAAACGGTAGAAGTGCTTGATCATCTATCCAAATCATATGATGAACCTGGATATGATTTCACATCTTCAACGTTAATAACCTCTGTAACTCTATTCCAGTCAGCCTTTGGAACGGGTGGACACAACACTGAGACCGCTCTCTCTTGCGAGTCGTGCAAAACACGATCTTCTACATATACGTATACAACGCAGACAGGCCAGGAAAAGCAGGGCCAGCAAGTCCCCGACAGCCGCCACCATCCCCTGTCCACACTGCGTCAGAACCTTCCGGGCGCGAATTGGCCTGACCAGTCATCTGCGCACCCACAGAGCCCACCCAACCCACCCACCCCCAGGATGACTAGATGGTCCTCGTCGATCCTGACGGACGAACCACCATGCACGTAACACGCTACACTTGTTATACACGTAAAGTGTTGTATGTCTGTATGAGTATATTATGTGTGTGTGTACGTGACTGAAACTTGTTTGAATGACACAGGAAACGAATGATGAGCGCCCAAATGGCAGCCGTCAGTCAACTCTACCCAGGTCGGCAGGCTGTTGTGCAAATGATTCCGTGTTTGTAAAGCGCTTAGAGCTTGGTCTCCGACCGAGGATAGGCGCTGTATAAGTATCCACATCATCATCATCATATATATAAAAAAAAATAATAATAACAACAAACTTTGTGTGTGTGTGTGTGTGTGTGTGCGTGTGTGTGTGTGTGAACACAACACACACGTGATCCAGCAAAACCACACCGATTGTCACACACGACTGAAGTTGACAGAATCCTTCTGACATAATCATCCATCACAACTCACACCGCCCCTGCGAAACGGGAAGCGAAGGCAATACAAGCGCAGACAGACAGACAGACAGACAGACAGACAGACAGAGAAAAGACAAACAGACAGACAGACAGACAGACAGAGAAAAGACAAACAAACAAGCAGACAGACAGACATAAACAGCCAGCCAGCCAGACGACAGAACAGACAAACAGACAGACAGAGAAAAGACAGACAGAGAAAAGACAGACAGACAGAGAGACAAAGAAAAGACAGACAGATAGACAGACATAGACAGCCAGCCAGACAGACAGAGAAAAGACAGACAGAGAAAAGACAGACAGACAGAGAGACAAAGAAAAGACAGACAGATAGACAGACATAGACAGCCAGCCAGACAGACAGACAGAAAAGACAGACAGACAGACACAGAAAAAACCCAGACAGACAGACAGAGAAAAGACAAACAGGCAGACAGGGAAAAGAAAGACAAACAGACAGACATAAACAGCCAGCCAGCCAGCCAGACAGACATAAACAGCCAGCCAGCCAGACAGAGAAAAGACAACAAACAGCCAGACAAACAGGCACACAGACAAACAGAGAAAGGACAAACAGCCAGTCAGCCAGACAGACAGAGAAAAGACAAACAGACAGACAGACGGAGAAAAGACAAAGAAAAGACAAACAGACAAACAGACAGACAGAGAAAATACAGACATACAGACTGACAGACAGACAGAGAAAAGACAAACAGACAGAGAAAAGACAGACAGACAGAGAAAAGACAAACAGACAGAAAAACAGACAGAGAAAAGACAGACAGACAGAGAAAAGACAAACAGACAGACAGAGAAAAGACAGACTGACAGAAAAAAGACAGACTGACAGAGAAAAGACAGACAGACAGAGAAAAGACAAACAGACAGACAGACAGAGAAAAGACAGACAGCCAGCCAGACAGACAGAGAAAAGACAAACAGACAGACAGACGGAGAAAAGACAAAGAAAAGACAAACAGACAGACAGAGAAAATACAGACATACAGACTGACAGACAGACAGAGAAAAGACAAACAAACAGACAGAGAAAAGACAGACTGACAGAGAAAAGACAAACAGACAGAAAAACAGACAGAGAAAAGACAGACAGACAGAGAAAAGACAAACAGACAGACAGAGAAAAGACAGACTGACAGAAAAAAGACAGACTGACAGAGAAAAGACAGACAGACAGAGAAAAGACAAACAGACAGACAGACAGAGAAAAGACAGACAGCCAGACAGACAGCCAGAGAAAAGACAAACAGACAGACAGACAGAGAAAAGACAGACAGACAAAGACAAACAGACAGACAGACAGACAGAGAAAAGACAGACAGAGAAAAGACAAACAGACAGACAGACAGACAGAGGAAAGACAGACAGACAGACAGACAGAGAAAAGACATACAGAGAAAAGACAATCAGACAGACAGAGAAAATACAGACATACAGACAGACAGACAGACGGACGGACAGCTGAATGAAGTGGAAACACATGACGACACGCTGTGCAAGGCACAGGAAAGAAGGTCACAGCATCCAGTCAGCACAAGTGTCGCGTTTCTCTCTGACAAAAACATTGGACAACGCCCTCGCCAAGCTGGGCAAGTTGGGTGGGCGAGGGACAGGGGGAGGAAGGGTGTGTGTGTGTGTGTGTGTGACCCCTGGGGGGTGGGGTGGTGTGGGGAACATAAGTGGGTGCAGGTTGGGAGCGGAGTTGGGGGGTGGGGGGGGTGGGGGTGATGGTGAGTAATGCTCAGAGATGCGCAGAGACAGACGGACAGACAGACAGAGAGAGGCCGGAGGTGGTGGTGGGGGTTGGGGTAGGGGTTGGGTGGGGGGAGAGAGACCTGGAGGAGGAGGAGGAGGAGGAGGAAAAGTGGTGATTCGGAGAGAGGGGGAGAGAGAGAGAAATAGAGAGAGACAGAGACATAGAGAGATAGAGGGGGGGGGAAGGAAAAGTGATGATGCGGAGAGAGAGAGAGAGAGAGAGAGAGAGACAGAGACAGAGACAGAGAGGAGGAGGAGGAGGAGGAGGAAAAGTGATGATAACATGATGGTCTATACATAAAATGGTACCAAAATAAGAAAACCAGAAAATCTGTCGTTTTATTTTAGTTTTTAGTTTGTTGAGAGAGAGAGAGAGAGAGAGAGAGAGAGAGAGAGAGAGAGAGAGAGAGACAGACAGACAGACAGACAGACAGACAGACAGACAGATGGTGAGAAAGTGATGGGAAAAAAATGAAGGTCAACACATGAAGCGGAACCAATGTTTTGTTGCATGCGATCGTGCATGTGTGTGTGTGTGTGTGTGTGTGTGTGTGTGTGTGTGTGTGTGTGTGTGTGTGTGTGTGACAGAGAGAGAGAGAGAGAGAGAGAGAGAGAGAGAGAGACAGAGATACAGAGAGAGAGACAGAGAGAGAGAGAGAGAGAGAGAGAGAGAGATCGTGCGTGAGTGCATACATGCAATGTGTATGCATGCGTATATATATATATATATATATATATATATATATATATATATATATATATATATATATATATAATTTTTATGTGTGTGTGTGTGTGTGTGTACATGTGTGTGTGCGTGCGCCTGTACGAATGTACGTGTAAGGAAGACCATGCACAGGCATCCCCTCGCTGAGTGGAGTTGGTGCATGCGTGTGTGACTCCTGTGGGGCTCAGAGACCAACACGACGAGAATGACAACATGACATAGAGATGGTAGGTGTAGCTGGGTTCCTAGTGTTGTGGACATACCAGCACCTGAGCAGGATGCCAGTGTGGAAAAGTGGTTCTTCGTAAGGCCCCCCGCGAGACAAAGACAGACAGAGCACATCCCAAACCGAAGCGGGTGCCACGTGATTGCTGGAGAGAGAGAGAGTGAGAGAGCAGAGACAGAGACACAGTGAGGACGAGGGAGAAAAGTGATATACATGATGTCATACAAAATGTTACCAAAATAAGAAAACCGAAACTTCGTTTTAATTCTTTTTTTGTTAGAGATAGAGAGAAGAGACTGTAGAGAGAGATGATGATGACAGACAGACAGACAGACAGACAGACGATGTGAGAAAGTGATGGAAAAATGAAGGTCATATGAGCGGAACCATGTTTGTTGCATGCGATCGTGCATGTGTGTGTGTGTGTTGTGTTGTGTGTGTGTGTGTGTGTGTGTGTGTGTGTGTGTGTGTGACAGAGAGAGAGAGAGAGAGAGAGAGAGAGAGAGAGAGAGAGAGACAGAGACAGAGACAGATACAGAGAGAGATACAGAGAGAGAGAGAGATCGTGCGTGAGTGCATACATGCAATGTGTATGCATGCGTATATATATATATATATATATATATATATATATATATATATATATATATATATAATTTTTATGTGTGTATGTGTGTGTGTGTGTGTGTGTGTGTGTGTACATGTGTGTGTGCGTGCGCCTGTACGAATGTACGTGTAAGGAAGACTATGCACAGGCATCCCCTCGCTGAGTGGAGTTGGTGCATGCGTGTGTGACTTCTGTGTGGCTCAGTTTCAGTTTCAGTCGCTCAAGGAGGCGTCACTGCGTTCGGACAAACCATATACGCTACACCACATCTGCCAAGCAGATGCCTGACCAGCAGCGTAACCCAACGCGCTTAGTCAGGCCTTGTGTGGCTCAGAGACCAACAACGACCTGAGAATGACAACAATAATTATCATATTGCTCGATGTGTATTTTAGCTCCTTCCTCCAGTGTCATGCCAACATTACCCAGTCATCATTAGCAAAATCTCCCGGTGTTAAAGGTGTGTGTCTTCCCTGCATTACCCCCCCCCCCCCCACACACACACACACCCACCCCCCCAACCCGAAGCCCCCTTTCCCCCCAATCTGCCTGGGGGTACGTTTTCAGACAGTCATTAACATAACACAGCTTCAGCTGGGCCCAATAAAATCGATCATGCGCCAAACTGTTTAGGGACGATTGAACTTTTCGTTAAGAGATAGAAGAAAGTGTGTTGTGTTGTGTTGTGTTGTGTTGTGTTGTGTGTGTGTGTGTGTGTGTGTGTGTGTGTGTGTGTGTGTGTGTGTTGTGTGTCTGTGTGTTGTGTGTGTGTGTGTGTGTGTGTGTGTGTGTGTGTGTGTGTGTGTGTGTGTGTGTGTGTGTTGTGTGTGTGTGTGTTGTGTGTGTGTGTGTGTGTGTGTGTGTGTGTGTGTGTGTGTTTACATCTCTATCGTTTCATCTCTGTGTGTAGGTGAATCACATCCACAGCAAAAAAAAACAATGACACTCCTGGCATTATTCCCAACGCATTGTCCCGTTTCTCTTACCAATAGACACAACAACAACAACAACAACACACACACACACACACACACACACACACACACACACACACACACACACACACACACACAAACACTCACACACTCACAATCTCTCAGGCACGCACGCACGCACACACACACACACATACACACACACATACACACACACACACACACACACACACACACACAAATCACACACAGACACACACACACACACACACACACACATACAAAAAGTCTGTCTCACTCTTTCTCAGTGTCTCTCTCTCTCTCTCTCACACACACACGCACGCACGCACACACGCAACACACACACACACACACACACACACACACACACACACACATATGCAGATCATGCAGTGGAACGCTAGATCTATTTCCACAAATTTGCCATATCTCATCCAACATTTGGCAAACTATAATTACCAAACGGTTATATTACAATGCCTAAATGTGAAGAAGAATAACTTACCCAAGCTTCCAGGTTATTATTATCCACCTGTGCACCAGCAGGCTGACACTGCCACAAAAATTAGTGCAGCCATATATATCCAAGAAGGGACTGAGTACAGTGTATGCTCTGCACCAGCACCTAATTCTACTCCTGATTTTCATTCATGCGCGGCACGTGTTAAATTCAGTGATCACCTTACTCTTCGTGTCGTCTCTGTGTACTTACCTAGAGGACCAAACGAACTTAATACGGAATGGTCACATAATGTTCAAGATAATGAAAAATGGTTGATAACGCCCATTCACCTTTTTGGGACAAAGATTGTGTATCAGTTACTTGTTACCGCTTTGCAGAAAATGTTGTTGATTCCTCCTTAAGCCTTTTAAATGATGGCAGCGTTACCAGAATCCCTGATATTGTAACTCACAGGGCATCTGCCATAGATCTCTCTTTCATATCTGCTACGTTGTATCCAGCATGTAAATGGACAACGTATAAAGATACACTGGGAAGTGATCATCTACCGATCATCATGACTTTTAATGAAATTGAAAGATATACAGAATTTCAAAAAGACAAAGTCCCAAAGTATAACTATAAAGATGCTGATTGGGAGAAATTCGAAAGTATGCTTGCTTCCAAAAACACGGAGTCCGTAAACACAGGGGATATAGATGATTTATATTCCTTCTTTACTGATACATATTACAAGCCGCCGATATATCAATCCCAAAATGTAATTCACTTAAATCAAACAAGCATTTAGGAAATATTTGGTGGACGCCAGCCTGTG
>NC_134904.1:9728515-9731015 GCF_041734735.1 Babylonia areolata | reverse complement strand
CGCTCAGATTCTCTCGCTTCCTAGGAGGACGCGTTACCTCTAGGCCATCACTCCATTTTGTCTCTCTCCTCACCTCATCTCAGCTTTTCTGTCGGATTTTTTTTTTATCCATGCGGGCTTGGTGTGAAGAAGCTCTCAGCTTATCTCACTGTCTGTCTGTCTCTCCCTTCCCCCTTTCCCTCCATGTGTGTGTGTGTGTGTGTGTGTGTGTGTGTGTGTGTGTGTGTGTGTGTGTGTGTGTGTGTGTGTCTCCCTATCTTTCTCCCTGTTGCCAGCATCATTATCAGATCATCATCATCATCATCACCACGATCATCATAACCTCATCACCATAATAATCAGCGTCATCTTTTTATTTATTGTGTGTGTGTGTGTGTGTGTGTGTGTGTGTGTGTGTGTGTGTGTGTGTGTGTGTGCTGTGTTGTGCTGTGCTCTGTGTGTGTGTGTGTGTTGTGCTCTGTGTGTGTGTGTGCTGTGCTGTGCTGTGCTGTGTGTGTATGTCAGTGTGTGTGTGCGTGTGTGTGTTGTCTCTCTCTCTCTCTCTCCCAGAATGGACAGGTCTGAGGCTGAGTGAGGCCCTTAGGGAAGACAACACCCCAGAATGGACAGGTCTGAGGCTGAGCGAGGCCCTTAGGGAAGACAACACCCCAGAATGGACAGGTCTGAGGCTGAGCGAGGCCCTTAGGGAAGACAACACCCCAGAATGGACAGGTCTGAGGCTGAGCGAGGCCCTTAGGGTAGCAGAACACAGGGAAGGATGGAGGAAGGTGGTTGACAGGTTATCTGTGGTGCCCCAACGGCCATCCAGACTGAGGGACAAATTTGTATTTGTATTTCTTTTTATCACAACATATTTCTCTGTGTGAAATTCGGGCTGCTCTCCCCAGGAAGAGCGCGTCGCTATATTACAGCGCCACCCATTTTTTTTGTATTTTTTCCTGCGTGCAGTTTTATTTGTTTTTCCTATCGAAGTGGATTTTTCTACAGAATTTTGCCAGGAACAACCCTTTTGTTGCCGTGGGTTCTTTTACGTGCGCTAAGTGCATGGTGCACACGGGACCTCAGTTTATCGTCTCATCCGAATGACTAGCGTCCAGACCACCACTCAAGGTCTAGTGGGGGGGTGGGGGGGTGGGGGGGGAGAAAATATCGGCGGCTGAACCGTGAATCGAACCAGCGCGCTCAGATTCTCTCGCTTCCCAGGCGGACGCGTTACCTCCAGGCCATCACTCCACTGTGAAGTGAAGTGAAGCGAATACAGGTGGATTGCATTAAAAGTTTCGAGTTCAGAGTTGTGTGAAAAGTATGCCAGCATACATGTCGTGTTTGTGCTTGACGTGTGGGGGGCCTCACCTCTTGTAAACACATCTCTATGTGCGTGAATGTGATGTCCGTTCTAATGACTTTACTTCATACTGCTCTACGTTTGGTTAATATACACGTGCACAGATCTGTTACATGCTGCATTAACTCACTCAGTACGGGCCAGTCCTCTCTTCTCTACACAGACCCCTCGGATGTCCAGTGGGTGTCTGAATGAGCCAACCTTTAGCTTCCGTTGTCAGAATTGTGGTATTCTTTGTCAACATTCACCTCTTCAGTATAAGAGCGTTCCGCTTGCAATATTTTGATGATGGTAATTGGGGTGAAACGCTGTTAACGTCGTCTCTTTCGCCGTTCGTATGGAGAGAGTTAAAAGTTTCGAGCTGTAAGTTGTGTGAAAAAGCGAGCATGCATGGCGTGTTTGTGCGTGTCGTGTGGTGGCGGCGGGGCCTCACCTCTTGTCACAGCGGCAGTGGGACAGGGTGTGCAGGTGGAAGTTGAAGAGGCCGAACCTCCAGGTGAAGCGGGGGATGATGTGGGGACACAGGTCGTGGGCCCGACAGCACGTGTCCAGGGCCTCGTCATAGCCCAGGTCCCCCTCGTGCTCCGCGATGTCCCCGGACCCGCACCTGGTGGGACACACAGGGGGCACATACGTCTGTAACATACGTCTGTGACATACGTCTGTAACATACGTCTGTGACATACATCGGTAACATATACCGCTAAAATGCGTAGGTAACAAAATAAAATAAACATACATCGCTAACACATAGCTAGCACGGATATGTCACATACACCGCTAGCACGGATATGTCACATACATCGCTAACACATCGCTAGCACGGATACGTCACATACATCGTTAGCGCGGATATGTCACACGTATCGCTAGCACGGATATGTCACATACATCGCTAAAACATATCGCTAGCACGGATATATCACATACGTCGCTAACACACATCACCAGCACGGATATGTCACATACATCGCTAACACACATCGCTAGCACGGATTTGTCACATACATTGCTAACACACATCGCTAGCACGGATGCGTTACATACATCGCTTTCATACATGGCTAGCACGGATATGTCACATATATCGCTAACACACATCGCTAGCACGGATATGTCACATATATCGCTAACACACATCGCTAGCACGGATAT
>NC_134904.1:9721015-9723515 GCF_041734735.1 Babylonia areolata | reverse complement strand
AGCGCCCTCACCACAATCTGCAACGCGGACTGAACATTGGTCGCCACAACCGACCCAATTTATTGTCAGTATTCTCCCCAAGAAATGCAATCTACAACCATGCCAAAACTACCGCACCCTCAGCCTCATTAGCCATCCGAGCAAGGTTATGTTGAAGATCACTGTGGACAGACTGAAACCACAAGCAGAGACGATCATCGCAGAAGAACAGGCGAGATTCAGACCAGGGCGCAGCACAACACAACAAATCTTCAACCTCAGGATACTTTGTGAGAGGTATCTACAACACCTCTACCTCATCTGCATGGATTTTAAGAAAGCCTTTGACAGGGTATGGCAAGAAGCCTTGTTGGCAACCATAAAGCTGTACAACATCAACGCCAACCTAATCAAGGTGATACGTCTGTATGAAAAGGCCAGCAACGCAGTTTACTTCAATGGCAGCATTGGAGACTGGTTCTGATTGACAAGACTGTTTACTATCTCCCACTCTCTTCAACATCTTCCTGGAGAGGATCATGAATGACGCTGGCGAACACCCTGAAGGAACAGTCAGTATCGGTGGCAGGACAATCACCATCTTGAGTTTTGCCGATGACATTGACAGATTGGCAGGGGATGAAGAAGAGCTTGTAAAGCCGGCGGAACGCCTTGCAAAACATCATCAGCTTATGGCATGGAGATCAGCGCAAAGAAGACCAAACTGATGACCAACAATTCCGACGGCATCAGCACCGATATCAGATTCAACGGTGAAAAACTGGAAACCGTCCGAAGCTTCAAGTATTTCGTAGCGATCGTTTTGGACAAAGGATCCAAGCCAGAAATACTCCCCAGGATAGCTCAGACGACAGCGCTGACAAAACTGAGGCCCATCTGGAATGACAGAAACATCACGCTCAGGTAATTGATCAGACCGATGCGATCCCTTGTCATTTCCATATTTCTATATGCCTGCGAGACTTGTACCTTGGCAGCTTGCACAAGAGAATAAGATACAGACCACGGAGATGACATGCCTCCGAAAGATCTTTGGCATCACATACAGGTACCACATCACAAACGATGAAGTACGTAAAAGTGTCCAACAAGCTACTGGGCCACATGATCATTTTCTGACTCACCGTAAAGGAAACTGAAGTGGTATGGCCACGTCTCGCCATCATCAAGACTGACCAATACCTCCCCTACAGGGAACAGTGCAGGGAGCAAGGAGAAAAGGGAGGCAGAATAAGAGACTGGAGGACAACATCTCACAGTGGACAGGTCTGACCCTGAGTGAGACAGTCAGAAGGACAAACAACCGTGAGGGATGGAGGAGGCTGGTTCACAAATGCCTGGTGTCCCCACTGTCTATGAGACTACAGTGAAGGAAATATAGATATATTATTCTGTGCAGAAACGTAGCTGAGAAATCAAGATTCTCCCACTGAGCAATGAGGGTTGGCAGATAGCTGGAGAGGGAGGGAGGGGGTAGTTAAAAATGAGGGAGGCGTGGGGGTGTGTGGAGACGAGACACCAACAGTCCGCTGAAAACCCCACTGATCACCGATCTGCCATAACTCACTCAGTACGGCCAGTCCTCTCTTCTCCTCTACACAGACCCCTCGGATGTCCAGTGGGTGCCTGAATGACCCAACCTTTAGCTTCCATCGTCAGACTTGTGGTATTCTTTGTCAACATTCACCTCTTCAGTATAAGAGCCTTTCGCTTGCAATATTTTGATGATGGTAACTGGGGTGAAACGCTGTTAACGTCGTCTCTTTCGCCGTTCGTATGGAGAGAGATAACCTGTCGCTCTGATAAACCGGGCCTGTGTGAAAGCATAGCTGCAGGGTTTAGAGCAAACAATGCGGGTTGAGAAACTCCATGTCTTTTTGTTGTTGTTGTTGTTGTTGTTGTGATGGTAGTGACTGTTACACGTGACACTTCACATTCTTCTTGTCACAACGACAGGCCGATCTCTTCCTGCTAGACATTCTGTGACAGGTGTGACTGATGTAGACAGTGGCTTTCAATGTGTTTGTGGGCGAGGGGGTTGGTCCCCATGTTTCACAAACTGTCAAAGCAATACTTTTGGCCAGATAAAAACAAGAAAGAAAAGAAACCAACAAAAAAAAACCAACCCAAAAAACATATTCATCATTTTACACAAAATCGGAATTCAGGTAGGTCATTGCTGGCTTAAAAATAAGAACACAGACACAAACACACACACAGAGACAGACAGACACACTGACACACACACAGAGACACAGACACAGACACAGACACACACACACACACACACACACACACACACAAACACACATACCCAAAACGAAGACATTTTCCAAGAAGGAAAAAAACAACAACAACAACAAAACAACAACAACAACAACAAAAAAACAACAGAAAGACATATTTCTATTTTTGTGGTAAAAAACAAACAAACAAACAAAAAAAACAACCAGTCATGTTCAGCTTCAGAAAACGTGTGTCCATGGCTCATAGCGCTGTT
>NC_134904.1:9706015-9716015 GCF_041734735.1 Babylonia areolata | reverse complement strand
CAGGTGAGCAACAACAAGTTGACAGGCAAGGAATGGATAACACATTACAGGAAACTTCCCTAACTGTTATCGAAAGACAACAATCCGCAACAGACACACAACGGCAGGTAAACAACAGCAAGTTGATTGGTAAGGACCAGGTAACTCATTGCAGGTGACTGTTACAAAGATTATATAAAGGTAACAATCTGTAGCAGACACAACGGCGGGTGAGCAGCAGCAAGTTGATAGGTAAGGAACGGGTAACTCATTACAGGTAACTTCCCTAACTGTTATATAAAAACAACAATTCGTAGCAGACACTTAACGGCGGGTAAGCAGCAGCAAGTTGATACATTAGGCAAGGCACAGGTAACATATTACAGGTAACTACCCTGATTAGAGGTCATCTAAAAAGGCAACAATCCGAAGCAGACATTCAACGGCAGGTGAGCAACAGCAAGTTGAGAGGTCAGAAAACATTCCACAGACTGCCGACAGTTCCACCTGGCTTTGTTCCCACTACCTGCCATTATGTTTAATGGCAGCTGGGTAACAGTTAGTTGACAGGCATTGAACTGGCAGCAGTTGATTAACACACACTCCACTTACAGTCGACTGCTGAATGATTGACAAGCGATACACAGATATGGTTACTGCTTGAGGCCTTCAGGTATTGTAAGAGACATCTTACACGACTTCAATAAAACGTAACAGACAATAGAACTGCCACGGTCAGACACTTGGTAGTCCACAAGCACTTGCTGAAGTCAGAGTGGAAAAAAAAAAAGTTCGTTATGATTGGTAAAATATTGACAGGCAGCGGAATATCACATTGTTGTGATTGGACATTATGAAGATCTCACTCACTCACTCATTCCCTCGACCGCTGGGGTCGTTGGGGGGACATGAGGAAGATGTCATAGCTCGCCACGCCGTTCTGTTGGCAGCTGTCGTGATGAGATCTGGCATCGTCATTTTGGTCCATTCCTTGACGTTGTCAGACCAGCTTTTTTTCTGCCGCCCCAGTCTGCGCCCTCCCTCTACAGTCCCTGGCAGGATGGTTTTGGAGAGGGTGTTATGTCGTATGACGTGACCAAACCATGCCATCTTCCGTCGTTTGACAGTCGCTAGCAGTGGCTCTTGGGGCCCAACAAGGTTGCTGACCAGGTTCCGCACATAGTCATTGGTCTTGTGCTCCTTGTAGGAGATGTGTAGTAGTCTCCTCAAGCACTTGGTTTCGAATGCTTGGATTCTTCTTTCTGCTTCTGCCAGATCTACTGACATTAATTAAAAAAAAGAAAAGAAAGCTACGTTGGTATGGCCATGTAACAAGAACCAGTGGCCTTGCTACAACAACCCTCCAAGGAACTGTTGAGGGAGGGACAGACAGAAAACATGATGGACTGACAAGTGGAGTGATGGCCTAGAGGTAACGCGTCCGCCTAGGAAGGCGAGAGAATCTGAGCGCGCTGGTTCGAATCACGGCTCAGCCGTCGATATTTACTCCCCATCCACTAGACCTTGAGTGGTGGTCTGGACGCTAGTCATTCGGATGAGACGATAAACTGAGGTGCCGTGTGCAGCATGTAAAAGAACCCACGGCAACAAAAGGATTGTTCCTTGCAAAATTCTGTAGAAAAATCCACTTCGACAGGAAAAACAAATAGAACTACACGCAGGAAAAAGAAAAAAAGAAAAAAAAGGGTGGCGCTGTAGTGTAGCGACGCGCTCCACCCTGGGAAGAGCAGCCCGAATTTCACACAGAGAAATCTGTTGTGATAAAAAAAGAACTACAAATACAAATACTGCGTAATGGACAGGAAAATCATTTACAGAGAGCCAGGCTTTGACACAAAGCCGACAGACCTGGAGGAATCTAGTCAACAGTTCTGTGCGGCGCTCCAATTACTTATCACAGAGTTGAGGGAGAAGAAGAAGAAGACGAAGAAGAAACAGAATCTCTCTCTCTCTCTCTCTCTCTCTCTCTCTCTCTGTGTTGCAAAAAAAAAAGAAAAAAAAAAAACAAACAAAAACAACCAAACATATCGCTTTCTTCATTGAAATGTGTGAGTGTTCAAGAGATAGAGAGAGAGAGAGACAGCGACAGACAGACGGACAAAACAGCCACAGACAGAGACAGACAGACAGAGACAGACAGACAGACCGACCGACAGACAGACAGACCGACCGACAGACAGACAGACCGACAGACAGACCGACAGACAGACCGACAGACAGAGACAGACAGACCGACAGACCGACCGACAGACAGACCGAGACAGACAGAGACAGACAGACCGACCGACAGACAGACAGACAGACAGAGACAGACAGAGGCATACAGACAGACCGACAGACAGAGACAGACAGACCGACAGACAGACAGAGACAGACAGAGACATACAGACAGAGACAGACAGAGACAGAGACGGACAGAGACAGACAGACAGACAGAGTAGACGAAGCAGAAACAGGATGAATCGGACCTGATTCCTGCCGACATGTACAATGAGGAACCTCTGGTGTGTGGACCCACGGCGATCTCTTGATGAAAGTGTGTGCATGCGGGGGCCGGGGGCCGGGGGCCGGGGGTGTGTGTGTGTGGCTGTATATAGGGGTGGGTAATGGACAGTGTGCTGGAATGTATGTATGTATGTATGTATGTATGTATGTATGCTGATGTTCGTCCTTCAGATTCGAAGACAACCATGGCTTCACGAATCACATGGAAGATCGGTGTATGTGGGTCCGAAGGTGACTAATGAGGCCAATCCGGGCCCTGTAGGCTCGCCCACATGTGGGACACAAGTGAGTGGGTGCTGTCGTGGCAGTGGATGCGCCTGGCTTCAGCTGCACGTGCTCCTGTGGTGATCTTGCTGCGCCAAGCTGGACGGTCCAGAGCAAGCGTCTCCCACGTGTTGATATCGACGCCCAGGTCTTTGAGGGACGCTTTGTAGCGTTTCTTTTGCCCTCCAACTGAGCGCTTGCCCTGACACAGTTCTCCGTACAGCAGCTGTTTAAGCAGTCGGCTGTCTGGCATTCTGTCCACATGTCCAGCCCACCTGGCTCGGGCTTTCTGCAGGATGGTGTAGACGCTGCAGAGGCCAGTTCGTTACAGGACTTCCGTGTCGGGGACTTTGTCCTGCCACCTTATGTGGAGTCTGCGGAGACAGCTCAGGTGGAAGCGATTGAGCTGTTTGGCATGTCTGTATAATCATGTATGTATGTATGTATGTATGTATGCATGCATATAAATTGATAGTCATGTCCGACGATGACCGTCAAAACAGCACAGGAGGCAACTAGTTGTCCGGCCGACTATCTGGACAAGAATTTGATTATAGTGGAAAGTGTTTTTTCCCAAAGTTACATCCCCACTGTCTCGGCCAAGATGTCTTTGGGACAGTGCGGACTAGGATGATCCCCAAAGGCGAACTGTATCTGGTAAGGGAAGAACTCAAAAGAACACAAGACAAAATACAACAAAGTGGTGCTTCTGACATTAGCTAAGTAGAAGAGGTATCCAAGAGGCAGAATCTGGTCGTTCAGCGCTGCCAGACAGTTAGCTGACTGCTGTAACCAGAAACAGACGGATATCTGAAAGAAAGAAGAGGGGGGAAAAAAGAAAAGGGAAAAGATTTCGACGTTCTATTGCCACTTCATGAGAATGCACGCCCCTGTCTCTATTCTCTCTCTCTCTTTCTCTCTCTCATGCTCACACACACACATACACACACACACACACACACACGGAACAACCTCCGATTATTCACACCCAGCACCGAAAGCAACAACATACTACACCTATACTCGCGCACGTGAAAACAAACAAGCGGCAAATAACGCCGCTGACACCACCACCACCACAATCATCCCACTACTGCCAACAATTACATCTTCTGAGAGAGCGCTGAGACATCAGCACTATGATTTATTATTAGTCAGCTCCCATGCAGGGCGAAGGGCCAGTTGGAACATAGGCTGGCGGAATAGGCAGACAGTGTTGCGGCGTCGAGAGAGAGAGAGAAAAAAAAATGCTGCTTGCTCTGTATTTTCGCTGGGGAATGCCACTGTGTGTGTGTGTGTGTGTGTGTGTGTGTGTGTGTGTGTGTGGTGAGGGAGGTGCAGGAACGATGTCAAGTGCATGGGGATCTCTCTTCCCCCCTCCCTCCCTCCCTCCCTTCGCTGTCTGTGTCTGTCTGTGAGTTGTGTCACTGCACACCGTGCTGGCACGGAGAGGAAGAGATAGATATAGATATACAAGGAAAGATAATGAGAGAGTGGTGGGGTGGGTGGAGAGAGAGAGAGAGAGAGAGAGAGAGAGAGAGAGAGAGAGAGAGAGAGAGAGAGATATTCAAAAACTCAAGGATAAAGATTTTAGGCATCGCCCAGTCTTCCAATCTGTCCTTGCGGCAACAATAACAATAACAACATTAACGATAACGACACAGCAATAATAATTTTGTTAACACTGCTACATCTACTGCTACTACAACGAAGAATGATCACCATCAGCATCATTAACATCGTAAAAGTGATTAATTTGCTGATGCAGATGTTACAGGTAATAACATCCAATTTACAGGCGAACAAGTAAAAACATTTAAGCACAAAGGTAGAAATAAAATAAATTCACTGCGTGTAAGGGTACAGTTAAAAACTTCACAAAAAAGCACGATTTTTTGGTCTTTTTTATCTGGTAAAAAAAGAAAAAGAAAAAAAAAGCTTTGTGGGCCTATTGTTTGTGGAGCAGGAGTTCTCATATGCTTGATTTGAAGGAACGTAATGAATCGCACGTCTTAATGAACGAAGGAAGAAAGTTCCAAACAGATGGTCCAAAAAATGCAAAACCAGATTTGTACAAATTGACGCGCACACCAGGCAGAATATAATTATTTGAATCGTAACTGTCTGATGCTCATTGAACAAGGTCACTGAGGTATGGTGGTGACATGTTTTTGTGTACTTTGAACATGAGGACCATTTTATTGTAGTCGAATTGCTTGTATAGTGGTAATATTTCCAGTTTTGTTAATTTTTCATCTGTTGATAGGGAGTGGTCTGGTAAAATAAGTTTAGCTGCTCGTCTATGCAATGAGTCAACCTTTTTAGCTGGTTGTGACTGGCATTGCTCCAGACTGTAGATGCATAATTGACATGAGAGAGACAGTGTGCCCCGAAGAATAATTTTCTGGTTGGAGCATCGAGAGAACGAACGAACGAAATTTTATTTTACGAGGGTAGAGTAAGCACAAAGTACTTGTTTACATCCAGCCCTCTGGGCATAAATAATAATTGGAAAAAAAGCAACAAAGCAACAAACAAACAAAAAACAACAACAACAACCCCCCAAAAAAACAAACAAACAAACAAAAAAACAAAAAAAAGAAGAAAAAAAGCGAGAGTCAATTCACAACACCAACGTCAAAATTGCATAAGCATGTGCAAACATAAACATAGAACCCATGTACAAAACAATATCGCGATAGATGAATAACAACGAGGACAACAGGGTAGGGGCGTGGTGGAGAGCGGAAGGAAGAATGGACAAAGGGAAGAGTAAAGAAGGTAGGGGAGGCTGACAACAGACAGATATAGTGACAGTGACAGTGGAGAGACATAGAGACTGACAGGGGAGGAGAGAGGCGTATATATATTGACAATCTATACATGGTTTTTTTGGTTTATAATTGATATGTGTCACATAATCACATGCTTTTCAATAAATGTGCACGATATATGAGAGAGAGAGAGAGAGAGAGAGAGAGAGAGAGAGAGAGAGAGAGAGACAGACAGACAGACAGACAGACAGGCAGACAGACAGACATACACACACACACACACACATACACACACACACACACACACACACACACACACACGGACACGGACACGCGCACAGAGACAGATGCACAGACAGATAGGTTAGACAGACAGAAGAACAAAAATCAATGATTGTGAATAGTTGAATAACGAGAACAGAATGGTTACGTTGAAAACGTCTTTTCACAGTTCCTCCCATCTTTTTCTTCTTCTTCTTCGCTCGTGAGCTGCACCTCCCATGTCCACTCGTATGTACATGAGTAGGCTTTTACGTGTATGACCGTTTTTACTCCGCCATGTCGGCAGCCATACTCCGTTTTCGGAGGTGTGCATGCCGTGTATGTTCTTGTTTCCATAACCCACCGAACGCTGACGAGGATTACAGGATCTTTAACGTGCGTATTTGATCTTCTGCTTGCGTATACCGGCACACAAAGGAGGTTCAGGCACTAGCAGGTCTGCACATATGCTGACCTGGGAGATCGTAAAAAATCTCCACCCTTTACTCACCAGGCGCTGTTACCGAGATTCGAACCCGGGACCCTCAGATTGAAAGTCCAACGCTCTAACCACTCGGCCATTGCGCCCGTCACACTGCCGTCCCCCCCCCCCCCCCCCCAAAAAAAAAAGGAGAGAGAGAGAGAGAGAGAGGACAGATATA
The DNA here is from genome assembly GCF_041734735.1 of Babylonia areolata. Lineage (NCBI taxonomy): Eukaryota > Metazoa > Mollusca > Gastropoda > Neogastropoda > Buccinidae > Babylonia > Babylonia areolata. The sequence continues at coordinate 9,709,549 of NC_134904.1, read as the reverse complement.
CATGGACACAAATGAATTTCATGAAACACAAACAGAAAAAAAAAGAAAGAAACAAAAAGTAACACAAACAATGAAACAAAGAGATGAGTAGATCATAAAGAAAACGCCACGGATCAAAACACACGAACCAATAAAACAATGAAACAAACAAACAAAATAGATAAATAGAAAAAAAAACACACCCAAAAAACAACAATAACAAGAACAAAACACCACGAGCCAAACACACGGACCACCCACTCAGCAAGTCAAGAAACCAGAGGTGGGGTGGGGGTGGGGCTGGGGCTGGGGCTGGGCGGGGGGGGGCGATTGTGGGGGAGGGGGGCGATTGTGAGGGAGGGGGGGGGGGGGGGGGGGGGTTGCGGGGAGTCTGTTGCCTAATCCCTTTCGCCTGCCACCCAGGTAAGCTGGGCTACAACAGGGGTAGGTGACCCCTGTTGCGGCATAGATTGTCGCCCGTGCATGGATTGTCGCCGGTGACAATAATGACGAACATCAAAACGTCCCGGTGGTGTGACAATAACGTGCAGCCCTAACTGCACGTGTTGTCGCCCCCTTTGCACTGGTGCTGTTGCGAGGAGTGAGGGTAGAGTCGGTGAAGGGCTGTGCCCTCCCAGATAAGATAGTTATAATACACACACACACACACATCCGCACCTACTAAACACGCAAACATGCACGCACACTCACACATACACACACACACACACACACACACACGCCAAATACACCCGCACATAATTATTATACCCCCACCTCTCCACCCAACAACCCTTTTACATAAACACGAATATACTCTCAAACCCACACACACACACACACACGAAACACACGCGCACGCATACACTCACACAAATAAGCACACAAGCAATCTCACAAGCGCGTATGAACACAAACACATGCACACAACAACAACAACAACAGCAGCAACAGAGCTGAAGAGCGACAATAATTATGTGCAGTTATAGCTGCAAGTGTTGTCGCTGGTGACAACTCATGCAGGGGGGGACAGTACATGCCGCAACACCCCCTCCCCCGCCCCTACGCTACGCGCGGACCCTGCCGTGTAATGATAAGCTGTGCCGACAGCGATACACTGTTTTCGACTCACTCTCACTATCATTACCACCACCACCACCACCACCACCATAATTATGGTTTTGTTAGGCCGCTTCATCCACTTGAATTCTTTAAGCCACCACGTATGGCTTGGTTTCTGACTCCAGCTTCATGAAAATTAAAAAAAAAGAAAGGAAAAGGAAATGAAAAGAAAATATAGACACGCACGCACACACACACACACACACACACACACAGACACACACACACACACTGCTGTACACTTGCTGCTTGCTCACACACTCACACACACACACACACACACACACACACACACACACAAACACACCACCACCACACCCTACTCACGTCTAATATCACTTACCAGTGAAAAGACATTGAACCAAAGATAGAAACACACACACACACGCACACACACACACACACACACACACACACACACACACACACACACACAAACACACACACACACAAACACACCACCACCACACCCTACTCACGTCTAATATCACTTACCAGTGAAAAGACATTGAACCAAAGATAGAAACACACACACACACACACACACACACACACACACACACACACACACAGAAGGGGAGGGGCGGGGGTGTCAGAAGGGGGGCGGAGGGGGGGGGGGACAACTTACGTGGAGGAATGGATTGCGAGAAAAATATTTCCACCACCACCATAATTATGGCTTTGTAAAGCCGCTTCATCCACTTGGATTCTTTAAGCCACCACGTATGGCTTGCTTTTCTGACTCCAGCTTCATGAAAAGAAAAAAAAAAGAAAGGAAAAGAAAAGAAAACATAGACACGCATGCACGCACACACACACACACACACACACACACACACACACACACACACACACACACACACACACACACACACACTGCTGTACACTTGCTGCTTGCTCACACACACACACACACACACACACACAAACACACCACCACCACACCCAACTCACGTCTAATATCACTTACCAGTGAAAAGACATTGAACCAAAGATACACACACACACACACACACACACACACACACACACACACACACACACACACACACACACACACGGGGGTGTCGGAAGGAGGGGGGGGGAGGAACAACTTACGTGGAGGAATGGATTGCGAGAAAAATATTTCCACGGACATGAGATAGGATTGAAATCAAGACCACAACAGCTGTAACATACTGCTATGCTACAGTGTCGTCTGAGCTGAAACTGGCTCCTCGTTTGACCGTGACCCCTCTTAAAGGTTATCTATCTATCTATCTGTCTGTCTGTCTGTCTGTCTATCTATCTATCTATCTATCTATCTGTCTAGCTGTCTGTCTGGCTGTCTGTCTGTCTATCTGTCTATCTATCTCTATCTATCTGTCTATCTATCTCTATCTTTATCTGTCTCTCTGTCTCTCTATCTCTCTATCTATCTATCTATCTATAACTCTATCTATATATCTATCTGTCTATCTATCTATCTATCTATATCTCTCTATCTCTATCTATCTATCTATATACATACTGAGAGAGAGAGAGACGGACAGACAGACAGACAGACAGAGACAGAGAGAGAACGAACGAACGAATGAACGAACGAATGAACCATTTTTATTGAAGGGAGGGGCGGGGGATGGGATAAATCTGTTGTGATAAAAAGAAATACAAAATACAAATACAAAAACACAAAATACCTATAATAGTCAGATCACACAGACTTCACTGACAGATGCTGTTGCCGCTGATGAAAGATCGCTGACGACAAATTGAAGTGGAGTACAGTTACGACGATGATAATACTGATGATATAATTATTTTTCATTATTTGATTGTTTGATTGTTTGTTTGTTTGTTTGTTTGGTCATTTGATTCTTCGGTGTTTTCAAAAAGTTAGGCGCACATGATACGTACGGCATGCATCCACGTTCGCACCGCACACACACACACACATGCTCGCGCGCACGCGCGCTCGCGCGCACACACACACGCACGCACACACACACACACACACACACACACACACACACACACACACAGAGAACGGAAAGATGGATATGGATAGATTCTTTTGAATATAAAAAAAAAAAGATAAAATATTTCTGAGATTGCTTTTCTCCTATTAACCCCCTTCTCTTCCCCCTCGACACGAACAAAGAACAGAGAAGTTTCACAACTGTCGGTTTTCTGTCCTCAATGCCTTCATATGAAAAAGCCATCAACATAGTTTGGAAAAGACGTTGATCTAAATGTAAAGAGATGTGGGCTTAAAAGCTGCCTTTGTGTCCTCACCACCACTCTCTCCATACGAACGGCGAAAGAGACGACGTTAACAGCGTTTCACCCCAATTACCATCATCAAAATATTGCAAGCGGAAGGCTCTTATACTGAAGACGTGAATGTTGACAAAGAATACCACAATTCTGACGACGGAAGCTAAAGGTTGGGTC
>NC_134904.1:9698515-9701015 GCF_041734735.1 Babylonia areolata | reverse complement strand
AGTCCTAATGTGGACGTCTTGTTCCCCGCTGTCTAACCCGCTAAATATCAACGCACCCACTTGACCGTGTCTCCAGACTCACGGAAAGCCCAGCACACCATAAACCACGATCACAACAAGAGAAGCGCCACAAGTTCTTTCATCTCAATCCAACTGAAGGGAGACGGTAGGTGGGTTGTGGGAGGAGTTAGGAATGCCGGTGGGGGGGGGGGGGGGGGAGAGGTCAAGCACTAACAGGTACTCTGACCGCAGTGATTGGACACCCCTTCCCTCTTCCTCCTCCACCACCCCCACACCCCCGCTCCGCTCTCTCCCTTCACTCACCTGTCGTTGGCGGGATTCGAACTCTTGGGATCAAAGTCTGACAAAAGAAACCACTAGGCTGTCGGCCCCTTTCTTTCACGTACAACGCCGATGTGGAGACAACATCTACAGTCATCGACATGAAGGCTAAAGCCACGGCCAGCGCTGACCGGACATTATAAGTATTTTCACCCATCAAGTTTCTGTCCCGGTTCCATAAAGACTGGCGTTGTCAGCGGTGATCAAGGTTTGAATCTTGTCAGAGACAATCTGAATTGTCAGCGGTGATCAAGGTTTGAATCTTGTCAGAGACAATCTGAATTGTCAGCGGTGATCAAAGTTTGAATCTTGTCCGAGACAATCTGCGTTGTTAGCGGTGATCGAGATTTAAATCTTGTCCCAGGCAATCTGCTCCTCCGGTCAAGTGAAGTCCACCTATCTAGATGCTCCATCGTTAGTCTTCCAAAGGACCGGTTACACTATTGTCAAAGCCCTCCCACATACGACGGGAATGGCTAGTTAGCGGCATTCCCAAACAGCTGAAACATTCTGCGTTTTGCTTTCAGTTTCGATAGAAGGTCCACGTACGGCCAAAACGTCTGGGTCTGTCTGAAAGCTAGAGTACTGACCAGTCCCCCACTAACCTCAAGTCAACAACAACTGAAACAGGCCCCTTAGTTCTGATGTTTATCACAAAGTCTGATTTCACTTGACATGGAACGAAAGTTCAGTTGAGGAGACTGCGAGCAAAACAAAGGCAGGAAGTGATTCAGTGAGGCGAAGAGGGAGGACAGGGGGAAGTAAACATAGACTTGACCATTGTGGTGAAAGAGTTTTTAACTCTCTCCATACGAACGGCGAAAGAGACGACGTTAACAGCGTTTCACCCCAGTTAACATCATCAAAATATTGCAAGCGGGAGGCTCTTATACTGAAGAGGTGAATGTTGACAAAGAATACCACAATTCTGACGACGGAAGCTAAAGGCTGGGCCATTCAGACACCCACTGGACATCCGAGGGGTCTGTGTAGAGGAGAAGAGAGGACTGGCCGTACTGAGTGAGTTAATCTATATGAAGAGACGTCGGCTGTTACAGGCATGAAGAATAGACGCAGGGGTTCTGTTATATTACTGTCTTCATCACCTACACCACCACCACCACCATCATCATCATCGTCATCATCATCGGCCCAATGTTCGGTTTGTATCACAGAATGACATAAGTTTACAGTTGGGCCAACAACAAAGTGAGAGCTGTATGATCAATGGTTTATCCATCGCAGCGGGAGGTCATTTACAACTTAGTCTTCTGTGAAGGACTATGACTCTCAAACTAGGAGGCAAGATTGCTCTTAGTGCTGCAGCCTTGGGGGGCTGGTTGGCAAGGCAAGGCAAACCATCCCAAACGCCGACTGTCCTAAAACCCTCTTGGCCGACAGAGTAGGGATGTAACTCGGGCAAGACACTCTCCACAATAATCACATTCTAGTCCAGATAGTGGGGACAGCAGGTACCTCCTCTGCTATTCTCATGGTCAGAGTCGGGCACGACTGACTATCATACATACATCATCATCAACATGTAGAATGATGATGATGATGATGATGGTTATTATTATTATTCTTATGATGAAGGTGACGATGATGATGATGACGATGAGGAGGAGGAGGAGGAGGAGGAGGAGGAGGAGGAGGAAGATTGTTCTTTTTGTTCTTATTATTGCAGCTGTTTGAGTCACGGGCATGGTGGTGGGAACGGTATTGGACAGAGGGTGAAGAATGGTGTGTGTGTATGTGTGTGTGCGCGTGTTTGCGCGCGCGTGTGTGTGTGGTGGGGAAAGATACAGAGCATTGGAAAAAATAAAACATTAAAAGGGGAGACAGGCATAATATAGAAGGAAACGCTAACATCAAACAACTGTAACAACTATAACAAATGTCCAATTGGACTATGCAACAAACCTTCTGCAATAGCAGAAAACATCTTGAAATTATCAAAAATACATTCAAAAGAATTTTCCGAGATGTTTGGTAAAAACGATTCAGACTGACTAAGAAATAGATTCTCCACATATGCATTTAACATTTCCGCTGAACTTTGTTATAAAAGCGTTCAGCTTTATCCTGTTTGATAATGCCTGAATTTGCCTAAATCTGAATAAATTACTGAATGTATTTGATTGATTGATAGATTCCG
>NC_134904.1:9693515-9696015 GCF_041734735.1 Babylonia areolata | reverse complement strand
GTGCATATAAAACATCATTATAATGATTATTTAAACATGTTGTACCAAAACACGTCATATCAATACGAACACATCATTAAAAAAAAATACAGTGTCGAAGAAAGAGAGAGACAGAGACACAGAGGGACGGAGACAGACAGAGAGACAGAGAGCAAGAGAGCGAGAGAGAGAGATACGGATACGGATACGGATAATTTATTCATGTATAGGCCATTGCCCCTCGTGAAGGGGTACATACACATGATCATGTAAGAAAAGCAACAAAAAAGCAACAAAAAAATGAGCAGTCATATCATCAAGAACAAACTTCAATATTCTAAGACATCAGAGTTGATCGCAGTCTAAATGCTTTAAACAAATAAATTGACAAATTACGAATGGTCTGTTCATGCTGAGAAGCCATGAGTAATGCTAATCTATGCTGACTGGGAAATTTACAGAATTTGGATGATATATATATACCTTGTTCTTAAGTCATGCAGGACAGGACAAGTTAGGACGAAATGTACTTCATTTTCTTCCTCCTTGTTGCAAAGACAGAGAGAGAGAGAGAGAGAGAGAGAGAGAGAGAGAGAGAGAGAGAGAGAGAGAGAGAGAGAGAGAGAGAGAGAATCCAAGAGGTCTCCACTCCAGATAAAGCCCGTGTCTCACATACACCCGACATTCCCACCCAGGTATTTCCAGGCCTGTCTGGCTTCACGTGTAGCTCGGTGCTGTCTGCTCCACGGTCACAGTCACACAGATAGAGCACGGCCTGGACGTCCGTCCTTCGTGGTCAGTGGTCAAGATGGTCTCAGTGGTCAAGACAAGGTAGTCAGTGGTCATGGCAAGGTAGTCAGTGGTCAAGGCAAGGTGGTCAGTAGTCAAGGTAGTCAGTGGTCAAGGCAAGGTGGTCGTTGGTCAAGGCAAGGTGGTCAGTGGTCAAGGTGGTCAGTGGTCAAGGCAAGGTAGTCAGTGGTCAAGACAAGGTAGTCAGTGGTCAAAGCAAGGTGGTCAGTAGTCAAGGTAGTCAGTGGTCAAGGCAAGGTGGTCGGTGGTCAAGGCAAGGTGGTCAGTAGTCAAGGTAGTCAGTGGTCAAGACAAGGTAACCAGTAGTCAAGGCAAGGTGGTCATAGCAAAGTCAGGTAGTCAGTGGTCAAGACAAGGTAGCCGGTGGTCAAGGCAAGGTGGTCATGACAAAAAGTTGTCAGTGGTCAAGAGAAGGTAGTCAGTGGTCAAGGTGGTCAGTGGTCAAGGCAAGGTGGTCAGTGGTCAAAGTAGTCAGTGGTCAGGGTAAGGTGGTCAGTGGTCAAGGTAGTCATTGGTCAAGGTAAGGTGGTCAGTGGTCAAGGTAGCCAGTGGTCAAGGTAAGGTGGTCAGTGGTCAAGGTAAGGTGGTCAGTGGTCAAGGTGGTCAGTTGTCAAGGCAAGGTGGTCAGTGGTCAAGGTGGTCAGTTGTCAAGGCAAGGTGGTCAGTGGTCAAGACAAGGTAGTCAGTGGTCAAGGCAAGGTAGTCAACGGTCAAGGCAAGGTGGTCAATGGTCAAGGTAGTCAGTGGTCAAGGTAGTCAGTGGTCATACGTCAAGGTAATGTAGTCAGTCGTCAAGACAAGGTGGTCTGTGGTCAAGGCAAGGTGATCAGTGGTCAAGGCAAGGTAGACAGTGGTCAAGGCAAGGTAGTCACTCGTCAAGGCAAAGTGGTCAGTCGTCATTATCATCTGACAGTTTTGTCTCAGTTAGGGGGACCCCTCATCCCCCTTACCCCCACCCCCACCCCGACCCCCACCCCACCGCACTCGTTCCCAAACCTTCTTCCTCACTTTGATTTCCCCTGGAAAACCAAACTATCGGAAACACAATTGCAGAAGGGCGCTAATAATGGCGTTGCTTCTGTCTGCTTCCATTTATTCCTCCTCCTCCTCCTCCTCCTCCATCATCATCTTCATCAACATCATCACCCTCCTTCCTTCCCCTCCCCCCTCCTTCTCCTCATTCACAGCACTTTTTTTTCTTCTTCTTCTACTAGTGGTACAACAACAACAACAACAACAACAACAACAACTACTACTACTACTACTACTGCTACAACCACTACTACTACTACTACTGCCAATACTAGCATTGCTGTTGCTGCTGCTCTTAGTAGTACCGGCAGAAGGCATGTATTTGTTTTCCTTTCTTTTAACTCAATTTTGCTTTCGCAGAAAACACAATGTGTGAGATATGTGCAATAGAAAAGACTGTAGTTAAGCTGCTTGAATGATAACGCAAAAAAAAAGAAAACAACAACAACAACAACAACCACCACAACAACAACAAAACAAACCCAACAACAACAAAGAGTTGCTGACATCACCGAAGTTTATTTTGGTGTGTGTGTGTGTGTGTGTGTGTGTGTGTGTGTGTGTGTGTGTGTGTGTGTGTGTGTGAGTGTGTGTGAAGAAGGTGGTGGGGGGTGGGGTGGGGGGTAGGGTTAGAAGTAGACAGAGAGCGATACAATGAGAAAGAAACAGAAATAGAGAT
>NC_134904.1:9686015-9688515 GCF_041734735.1 Babylonia areolata | reverse complement strand
CGCTCACACACACACACACACACACACACACACACACACACACACACACACACACACACACACACACACACACATTTTTTAACTTGAATCAACTAAGCACTTTATGTTTGTTAGAGTCACATTTCCCACCTCAGTCTATCAGTTTAATTGAGCAAATCTGTAGACATTCATCAGAATAATTAATTATTTCTTCATGACTACTAGCAGATTGAGAAATAAGATTCGTTCGAGATAATAATAATTATTTTTATTATTATTATTATTATTATTATTTTTGTTAACAGTCTAAGACGCGTGGTATTGTATCATGTTTCGCATTGTGCTACTGCCATGTGTTATTATCACGAATTATGTGAGCAGGCTTTCTTTGCTGGGACTGTGCATGTGTTTCCTAGCACACTGCTAGCTTCTGCAGGATGATTCATAAACATCAAAATAAAAAAAGACCAGTATTGTTGATTTGTAGCACCATATCATTGCCCCCCCCCCCTACCCCCCCCCCCCCCCCCTCAACCCCCCCCCCCCTCCCCCCCCCCCCCCCCCGTTCCAAATTTTGTTTTAAAGCGACAGTTGCATACTGCGTTGACAGTCTCCTGAATCAGGAAGTTTTGTACTGAATAATATATGGTCACAGTTCGAACACGCGCACGTACGCACACACATACTACCAAGCACAAAATACAATAATATGTATTCGTTCAATCCGCTTCTATAGGTTATAATATTGATTTATCTTAATCTCGTGTTATTGTTTTTTTTTTTTTTTTTTTTTTTTTTTTCCTAAGAAGAGAAATGACAATGATCACGTATTGAACCAAATGGAGTCTTCAACAAAACGAATAGACCAAACCAGGGGTTTCCTAACTACCAATCCAGTGTGTGTGTGTGTGTGTGTGTGTGTGTGTGTGTGTGTGTGTGTGTGTGTGTGTGTGTCAGAAAGAGAGAGAGAGAGAGAGAGAGAGAGAGAGGCAGAGAGAGGCAGAGAGGAAAAAAGCATTCCCGATTAAAAACAAGGAACCGTAGCTTTCGGCCATGAACTGTGCTAAAAACCACAACGCACACTCCTCCTCCTCCTCCTCCTCCTCCTCCTCCTCCTCCTCAAACGCCACCACACTGGGGAGACAAAACGTTCCCGGCATCGGCACCGGCATGGACATGGGAATCGGCAACGAAAAAAGAAGGACCCTTTACTACGTGGTGCGTCCATGCCGCTAGGAAGTCCTGGCAGTCTGGGACAGTTCTCTCGCTACCTGCAGGTGCGGGAACAGCTGGAGCGGTGTCGGAGGTTGTAAATTCACAACTTAAATTGCAGACTATAAGCACCCTAGATCATAAATAAGAGCCGGACGTCTACACACTTGCTGCTGCCAGACTGTAAATTAATCTTAGCTCCTTAACGATCTCTACGATTTTACTGAAACAAACAGCGATAAGAGACAAGACAAGACAAGACACGTTCTTGATTTCCCAGGTTGATAGATTAACACGGAGCTCTGTTGTTGCTATTCTCGCCGTGGCGAAGATACACACCCCTATATTAAATAATAGTTTTAGTGGAGTAATGGCCTAGAGGAAACGCGTCCGCCTAGGAAGCGAGAGAATCTGAGCGCGCTGGTTCGAATCACGGCTCAACCGCCGATATTTTCTCTTTCTCTCTCTCCCCCCCTCCCCCCCACTAGACCTTGAGTGGTGGTCTGGACGCTAGCCATTCGAATGAGACGATAAACCGAGGTCCGGTGTGTAGCATGCACTTAGCGCACGTAAAAGAACCCACGGCAACAAAAGGGTTGTTCCTGGCAAAATTCTGTAGAAAAATCCACTTCGATAGGAAAAACAAATAAAACTGCGCGCAGGAAAAAATGAAATGGAAAAAAAAAAAAAAAAAAAAATCGGTGGCGCTGCAGTGTAGCGACGCGCTCTCCCTGGGGAGAGCAGCCCGAATTTCACACAAAGAAATCTGTTCTGATAAAAAGAAATACAAATACAATGCTTATGCCAAATTTATGATGCTTGTATCACACATAGAGAAAAGATGCACAAACACAAGAATTTTGTTTTATTGCGAATAACGATAAACAAGTACACTGATAGAGATACACACAGCAATAATCGGATAAATTACAATGTCAATTGAAGAGTGTGGGCGAGAGAGAGAGAGAAAGTGTGTGTGTGTGTGTGTGTGTGTGTGACAGAGAGAGAGAGACAGAGAGAGAGAGAGAGAGAGAGAGAGAGAGAGAGAGATAGCAGCAGATAGATAAAGAGAGAAGAAAACAAAGAGAGAGAAAGTAGAGAGGGAGAAAGAGATAAATAGTGTGGTGATGGAATAGTAGAAGGGAGATTGGTAAAAAAAAAATAAAAAGAAGAAGAAGAAGAAGAAGAGAGAGAGACAGACAGACAGAGAAACAGACAGACAGACAAACAGACAACCTGCCAGACACAGGCAAAACAGTCACAGAACAGAGGACCAGGCCTGTCCCCTTGCACACACACCCATCCCCCT
>NC_134904.1:9656015-9671015 GCF_041734735.1 Babylonia areolata | reverse complement strand
TTGAGAGGGGGAGGGCCATGGGGGCGGGGGGGGGGGGGAGTAGGAGGTGGGCCCGTGCTAAAATTGTCAGAGCAATTTTGATTTTAGTTTGTACCGGCGTTTTAACTTCTAATATTGTTTTATGTACGAGTCTGTGGGTGCTTTGATAGGATGATAGCAGGGTGCGGTTTAAAGTGTTTCAAGGAAAAAAAAAATTACTTCAGTGCAATAATCAGGGCATGATTATATCTATTTATATATAAATAAAATAAGTTTCTTTTAACGTAAGAAGAAAAATAGGATGAGTGAAAAATGACAGTGGGCGAATGTCTTTCACGCATATGTGCTTCCGAACACAACACAACGTAACACAGCACAGCATAGAACAGCACAGCACAACACAACACATAGCACAGCATAGAACAGCACAGCACAGCATAGAACAACACAGCACAGCACAGCATAGAAAGCATAGCACAGCATAGAACAGCACAGCACAGCACAGCATAGAACAGCACAGCACAGCACAGCATAGAACAGCATAGAACAACACAGCACAGCACAGCATAGAAAGCACAGCACAGCATAGAACAGCACAGCACAGCACAGCACAGCATAGAACAGCACAGCACAGCACAGCATAGAACAGCACAGCACAGCACAGCATAGAACAGCACAGCACAGCATAGAACAGCACAGCACAGCATAGAACAACACAGCACAGCATAGAACAGCACAGCACAGCACATAGCACAGCATAGAACAGCACAGCACAGCATAGAACAACACAGCACAGCACAGCATAGAAAGCATAGCACAGCATAGAACAGCACAGCACAGCACAGCATAGAACAGCACAGCACAGCATAGAACAGCACAGCACAGCATAGAACAACACAGCACAGCATAGAACAACACAGAACAGCACAGAACAGCACGGCATAGAACAGCACAGCATAGAACAGCACAGCATAGAACAGCACAACATAGAACAGCACAGCATAGAACAGCACAGCATAGAACAGCACAACATAGAACAGCACAACATAGAACAGCACAGAACAGCACAGCATAGAACAGCACAGCATAGAACAGCACAGCATAGAACAGCACAACATAGAACAGCACAGAACAGCACAGCATAGAACAGCACAACACAGCACAACATAGAACAGCACAGAACAGCACAACATAGAACAGCACAGAACAGCACAGCATAGAACAGCACAACACAGCACAGCATAGAACAGCACAGCACAACACAGAACAGCACAGAACAACACAGCATAGAACAGCACAATACAGCACAACATAGAACAGCACAACACAGCACAGAACAGCACAACACAGCACAGCATAGAACAGCATAACACAGCACAGCATAGAACAGCACAGCACAGCACAGCACAGAAAAGCACAGCACAGAACAGTACAGAATAGCACAGCACACACACACACACACACACACACACACACACACACACACACACACACACACAGATGCAGACATAGCTTCTAACTTGAGCATTAAGCTTCAGCCTCCCGCAGCAGTAGCAAGTCTATTTTCCAAGCCAGCATTAATACGATATACCCACACCACAGAACACTTGCTGCGAAGAGCAGTTTAAATAGACACACATCTTTCCTCTCCCCTCCCTTGGGGGCCTACTGATTACCAGATGAAATGTCTGGGTTCATTTTAGGTTTCCTGTTTATGGGGATGTTAGTCCTGCATTTCTTTATCTCTTTTTCTTCTTCTTCTGAAAATGGAAACTGGTATTGGTTGGTGGCTTCCTCAGTGTGTGTGTGTGTGTGTGTGTGTGTGTGTGTGTGTGTGTGTGTGTGTACGTGTGATCCTTCTGGAAGTGTTTGAGTGGTCACACTGCCTTTGCCTTCTGCTGTTTTGCTGTAGTGGTTTAAAAGAAACAACAACAACAGCGATTTCATTATGTTTTCACCACTGTTCGTGTGGTAGATTTATAAAAGCAGCGAGTTGATTATCTAGAATGGTGCTGAGGGTTATCCCCAGAGAGTTACGACCAAAAGCGTGTGAGGGAAGATTCATCCAATAGATAGCACAACAACATCAAATGCGGTAGGGTTGTGTATGTGGTGGGCTGTACCAGTGAATGGTACGAACCACTAAAAGCAAAGGATTTATGGCCACACATTACGTGCTTGACTGTAACCAATTCTTCTTCTGCTTCTTCTCGATTCCAGAAACAGAGGGCAGGGACCGTTAAATACGAAAGATATGCATCCAAATGTTAAGCGGTGATTCTTTGTGATGAACGATGGTAACCTACTAGCCTACTTAAAAAAAAGGAGACACACACACACACACACACACACACACACACACACGTATATATGTATATATACATGTGTGTGTGTACACACACACACACACACACACACACACACACACACACACACACATATATATATATATATATATATATATATATATATATATATGTGTGTGTGTGTGTGTGTGTGTGTGTAACCAAGCGCTATGCTTGCTTCAAAACTTGCTTCACGCACAAGCTGTATTATCAACAGCCCGCGCAGAATGTGTGACGCATTCCCAGTTTGAACGCAAAGCCGCTTACGTCAATTTGTCCTCCTCGCCAGACAGCTTACTCCTCGACCAGCGTCACGGTATGCTATTGGCTGAGCTGGAATCTGTGTTTCTGCTCCACCGTATTTAATTTAATTAATATCTCTTTTGTCGGATCAGTAAACTACAAGTATTATAATACTGGTAGAATCGTCGCGATTCCATCTTTAAGTCTATTCCATTTATGTTTGCCTACGTTAAAATGATTTAACGCAGTTTGTAATTTTCAGCGATGAGCTCGTTAAAACTGACCCTATTCAGGTGACTTAAATTAAGATTAAAAATTTATCTTAAATAATCAACACTTCATTTTATACTCATTAGAAAGTAGGAGTTGAGCTCTTTCTTTTGCAAATTATCGACGTAAATCGGTTCAGGAATTTCAGGAATCATCTAGAAATCTGTCACTGAACACCTTAAGAAACACAGTTGATGTCGGATTTAGCCTGATTAGAGCCGAACTGCTTCTCAGCACACGTGATTGTCTTTGTAGTTCGCTTAACCAGTATAAATTGGCAGACCGAGTAATGAGTGGTCACATAGGCCTACCTTGGAAGCTAGCACATCCAAATTTCACTCAAGCAGCAGGCAAATTTCGAGTGGAACTCAACCATGTGACAAGACAGTGGGAGATCACGGGAACGTGAAGTCACGGGACAACTAATCTGTACAAGTCTGCTGATGACTCAGAGGTACAGCGACCATTTGGACTGCTCTATCTTGACCTTAAGGGTGCAGAAGACGCCAATAGGTCGTTAAACTCCAGTGTATGGTCACTTCGTACCTGAGCCAGCCCGTGGCCAGAGCCTGCTCTCTTTCTCTCTTGCTGTGTCGCGAGCAGTGTTGTTCCCACAAAAGCGACATCTCGCTACGTATCACTGCACTGTCTTCTCCTTTATGTCTTATATCTTCTTCTATTCTCTTCTCCTTTATGTCTTCTTCTTAGTTTTTCTCTACATAACTACTGTAAATAAAACAATAGAAAAACCCATTTGTGACTGGCCTCTATATGTCCAAATTATTCCCTTTAAGGTTTCAATTCTTTTATCAAAATTAAATCCATCCCTAAACCACAGCCCTTTACCACCAAGTGTACCTTGTGACAACTTGGCGCTGTGAGCATAGGATGTGCTAATTCTTTGAATATCTCTTAATGAATTAAAGCTCATAGCCAAGCATACTCTATTACATATACATACATACATATATAATAATACTAAATCATATATATATATATAACCAAACGTATTATGTGGTGCAGAGAATCATTGTCATAAACGATGGTAACCTACTAACCGACTTAAAAATGAAACATATATATATATATATATATGTGTGTGTGTGTGTGTGTGTGTGTGTGTGTGTGCATATATATATATATATATATATATATATATATGTATGTATGTATGTATATACATATAACCAAACGTTATGTGGTGCGGGAAATCCTTCTGATCAACGATGGAAAGGGGATCCAGGACAGACATAGGACCAACGGCTGTTCCAAAGAAGGGCGGGCGGCAGATGACGTTCATTCAGTGCCAAAGACGTCCTCCACAACACAACGCTCTCTCTCTCTCTCCCCCCCCCCCCCCCCCCCCCCCCCCCGGTAACAGTACAGCTCACTAAACGCTATGGATTCACGAGCCACAAAGTCAAACAAACAGTGGTCTTTGGATGCCAGGGATTCCTGGCCAACATTTTGTCAGGAAGGTTTGCTCCAGCCAGCGACATGAAGACCTACAGATGTAACCCCCTCCACAGTTTTTCTTGAGCCCTTCAACGTGATGCGCCCGGCACGCGAGACACACCAACCCCCACCCCGCCCCCCCGTCCCCCCCCCCCCCCCCCCTGGCCCGTGATGCATAGAGACAGACAGAGAGACAGACAGAGAGACAGACAAACATAGAGAAAGACAGAGGGAGAGAGAGACAAAGAGAGAGAGAGAGACAGAGATAACATTGAGAAAGACAGATAGAGGGAGAGACAGAGGGAGAGGAGAGAGAGAGAGAGAGAGAGAGAGAGAGACAGACAGACAGAGATAACATAGAAAAAGACAGAGGGAGAGACAGAGAGAGAGAAAGAGAGAGAGAGACAGACAGACAGAGATAACATAGAGAGACAGACAGACAGAGAAAGAGAGAGAGAGAGAGAAAGAGAGAGAGACAGACAGAGAGACAGACAAACATAGAGAAAGACAGAGGGAGAGAGAGACAAAGAGACAGACAGACAGAGATAACATTGAGAAAGACAGATAGAGGGAGAGACAGAGGGAGAGAGAGAGAGAGAGAGGGAGAGAGAGAGAGACAGACAGACAGACAGAGATAACATAGAAAAAGACAGAGGGAGAGACAGAGAGAGAGACAGAGAGAGAAAGAGAGAGACAGACAGACAGACAGAGATAACATAGAGAGGCAGACAGACAGAGAAAGAGAGAGAGAGAGAGAGAAAGAGAGAGAGACAGACAGACAGACAGAGATAACATAGAGAGACAGACAGACAGAGAAAGAGAGAGACATTGAGAGAGAGAGACGGGAGACGGGAGGGGTATGGGGGTGGGGGTGGGGGTGGGGGGGGGGGGGGGGGGGGGCAGACAGTTATCAACGCTGTGCCAACATTACATCAGGAATGTAACATCGCACAGTTCCCTCTGACAACCCTCCCCCCCCACCCCCCCCCAACCCTCGCTCACACTCCCCACACCCCCAACACCTTCCTCACCCCCTTCCTCACACACGCTATCGGTGCCACTACACAGGCGCGCGTGCACGACTCATACTCAGGAACAACGTCAGCATGCGAAGAGCATGGGGCGACATTTGTCACTGCATAAACCTCTCCACTTCCCACTTCACACCGCATCGCCTGTATATATTGTCCCTAACAGACAACCTGTCGCTGTGTTAGGTGGAGAGGAGAAGGGAGAGGGGAGAGGGGGCGAAAGGGGCGGTGGGGGCGAAAGGGGCGGTGGGGGGAAGGGGGGACGGGGTGAGGGCGAGGGGGGAACAGGTGGGGATTCTTCTCTTCTTGTCAGTATCTCGAGGGGGCTACAAATCCATATGCGTTACGCCACCTCTCCTAGGCAGAGGACTGACTGACCAGCTGCATAACACAACACGCTTTAGTCAGGCCTTGAGTGCATGGATATCTATCTACTGATCTGTCTGTCTATCTACCTACCTACCTACCTACCTACTATCTATCTATCTATTTATCTGTCTTGTCTATCTATCTATCTATCTATGACGATAAAACTGACGGCTGAGTCTATAAAAACAACAAATACAATTGGAGAGAGTTGGTTGTAAAATATGAGAGGTGTCCAACGTTTCAGACCAAAAGTCTGTCTTCGGGGACAGTGTCAGCTGGAAAATGTGTGTGTGTATGTGTGTGTGTGTGTGTGTGTGTGTGTGTGTGTGTGTGTGTGTGTGTGTGTGTGTGTGTGTGTGTGTTTCTTCTCGGGAATTTCGCCAGAGGGCAACACAGATGTTGCCATGGGTTCTTTTTCAGTGCGCCAAGGTGCGTGCTGCACACGGGACCCCGGGTTTATCGTCTCAGTCGAAAGACTGGACGCTCAGTTGGATTTTCCAGCCAGACTCGGTCGGGAGAAGGGTGGAGGTAGGAGTTTCGAACCCAGACCCTCACGGATACTGTACTGACAGAACCCCCCCCACCACCCCCTGCCACCCCGTTTTAACAATTATATGTGGAGTGATGGTCATGTGGAGTGATGGCCTGGAGGTAACGCGTCCGCCTTGGAAGCGAGAGAATCTGAGCGCGCTGGTTCGAATCACGGCTCAGCCGCCGATATTTTCTCCCCCTCCACTAGACATTGAGTAGTGGTCTGGACGCTAGTCATTCGGATGATACGATAAACTGAGGTCCCGTGTGCAGCATGCAATTAGTGCACGTAAAAGAACCCACGGCAAGGAAAGGGTTGTTCCTGTTAAAATTCTGTAGAAAAATCCACTTCGATAGGAAAAACAAATAAAACTGCAGGCAGGAAAAAATGCAAAAAAGTGGGTGGCGCTGTAGTGTAGCGACGCGCTCTCCCTGGGGAGAGCAGCCCGAATTTCACACAAAGAAATCTGCTGTGATAAAAAGAAATACAAATACAAATTATATTACCTTGCTCATCTGAAATGCATCGGCCCTGATATTTGTCGCTGCAAAATTCTCTCCTCTCAAAGCATCGTCTAAACGTGTCCCTAACAGCTCCGTCTATGTCTGTCCCTAACCGACAACCTGTTACTAATGGGAAGGAAGAGTTGAAGACTTTCAGGTTATGCTGAGAGCGATTTTAACTCACTCAGTACGGCCTTTCCTCTCTTCTCCTCTACACAGACCCCTCGGATGTCCAGTGGGTGTCTGAATGACCCAACCTTTAGCTTCCGTCGTCAGAATTGTGGTATTCTTTGTCAACATTCACGTCTTCAGTATAAGAGCCTTCCGATGCAATATTTTGATGATGGTAATTGGGGTGAAACGCTGTTAACGTCGTCTCTTTCGCCGTTCGTATGGAAAGAGTTAAAGCACTGTCCTTTTAATTGTACTGAACAAGATCGAGATAATATTATGGGTGTGATAGCTGGAGAAAGATAACTGCCAACAATTAAAAAAGTGTAACGATATGAAATTGGGATGTCTGCACTGTTGCGCAATGGGTTACGCGTGTGGGTAATTTTCAATATCGTTTCTTCTTTCCAGCTCTCTCTCTCTCCCTGTGTGTGTGTGTGTGTGTGTGTGTGTGTGTGTGTGTGTGTGTGTGTGTGTGTGTGTGTCTGTGTGTGTGTGTGTGTCTGTGTGTGTATCAAGTGAAGTGATGGCCTAGATGTAACGCGTCCGCCTAGGAAGCGACAGAATCTGAGCGCGCTGGTTCGAATCCCGGCACAGTCACCAGTATTTTCTCCTCCTCCACTAGATTTTGAGTAGTGGTCTGGACGCTAGTCATTCGTATCAGACGATAAACCGAGGTCCCGTGTGCAGCATGCAATTAGCGCACGTAAAAGAACCTACGCCAACAAAAGGTTGTCCCTGACAAAATTCTGTATAAAAATCCACTTCGATAGAAAAACAAATAGAAAATTTAAAAAAAAGCAGGCAGGAAACATTTAAAACAAAATGGGTGGCGCTCTCAGTGTAGCGAAGCACTGTCCCTGGGGAGAGCAACCCGAATTTCACACAGAGAAAAAGTGATTAAAAAAAAGAAAAAAATGAGTAATACAATATATATATATATATATATATATATATATATGTATGTATGTATGTATGTATGTATGTATGTACAGGCCCCTACAGCGTTTTCCTTGTTCCTTATGATGGTCATTAACATTCCGGGTTGTGGCACAGTTTCAGTTTCAGTTTCAGTAGCTCAAGGAGGCGTCACTGCGTTCGGACAAAACCATATACGCTACACCACATCTGCCAAGCAGATGCCTGACCAGCAGCGTAACCCAACGCGCTTAGTCAGGCCTTGAGAAGCACAGAGGAGGCCAACAGGTGATCTTTTGATCTTTCCGTGTTCCGCCCGTCCACCTGTCGCGTGGAGTCTCGTCAGCTTTCAACAGTCAGTCAGTCGTAGCTTACAGTTCTCTCCCTTGGAGAGTGCGTGTGATGGAGTTTTCAGTTTCAGTTTCAGTAGCTCAAGGAGGCGTCACTGCGTTCGGACAAATCCATATACGCTACACCACGTCTGCCAAGCAGATGCCGGACCAGCAGCGTAACCCAACGCGCTTAGTCAGACCTTGAGAAAAAAGAAAAAAAAAAAAGAAAAGAAAAAAAGGTGAATAAATAGTAGATACATAAATAAGTAAATAAATAAATAATTACAATATAAAAAAAGGTAGTAGTAACAACAATAATAATAATAATAATAATAATAGATAAATAAATAAATAAGACAACAATGATATGCGTGTGATGGAGAAGCACGTCATTGGTCATACAGAGTTGTCTCCCGATGCTGGAGATTCAGCAGCAAACGAAATGCGGTGACTGGCCGGTCTCGTGTTTTCGTGCCACACACACACACACACACACACAGTGAGTCAATGGTGTAATTACGGCCCCGTACAACCCCGACTTGCAAAGTTCGTATATGAATGTTTCAAAGAACACGTCATGTTTTGAATAGAACACCCTACATTTAGTTTAGTTGTGTAGGCTTCTTTTTTGTTTGTTTGTTTTTTGTTGTTGTTTTTTTTGTTTTGGTTGTGTCTATAAACCATTCACACGGTTTTCATAAAATGAATACGAGTCTGATGATTCTGATTCTAATGTTTCGGATGATTCACACACACACACACACACACACACACACACACACACACACACACACACACCTTCTCTAAATGTAAGTTTTTGAAGTCTGCAGGTGAAAAATCAGGACACATCTCAAAGACCATATCCACCAAAACAGAAAACACCACACTGAAACCAATTCGGCATTTAAAAATCAATCAATCATTTTTTATTAGTTGACGCTTCATGAATAAACCCGAAAGAATTTCGGCGAATGCAGCAATCCTTGTGTACACAACACATTGGGCTGCATGTTAGACAGATGCAATGCAACACAACCCCCCCCCCCCTTCCCGTTCCGTAAGTCTTGCTGCAACAATATTTATTTTCCCGACACCAGAGCAGGGCATCCTTGTCGTCAGATGAGTTGTGGCCCTTGCCGTCAGGATCGTTAGCAGTAGAGTTCCTTCCCCTTCCCATGCTCGTCAAGAGTTGTCGTTCTGGCTGCCTGGCATCTCCTGTGTCCTGATCAAGGTGTCGGTGACTCCAGCCCTGGGGAACACACACACCGCACGTCACACACTTCGTTGTTTGAGGCAGGGTTGGGATTGTCTTCCCCTTAAGTCTTCATTATACTTCTTATTGAATTCTCTCCTCCCTACGTCTTCATTACAGAGCCCTGGGGTATTACAACTTTATACTGAATTGTCTCCTCCCTAATTCTTCATTACAGAGCCCTGAGATGTTAAGACTTCATATTGAATAGTCTCCTCCCTAAGTCTTTATCACGGAGCCCTGGGGTATTACAACTTTATATTGAATAGTCTCCTCCCTAATTCTTCATTACATAACCCTGAGGTGTTAAGACTTCATATTGAATTGTCTCCTCCCTAATTCTTCATTACAGAGCCCTGAGATGTTAAGACTTCATATTGAATAATCTCCTCCCTAAGTCTTCATTACAGAGCCCTGGGGTATTACAACTTTATATTGAATAGTCTCCTCCCTAATTCTTCATTACAGAACCCTGAGGTGTTAAGACTTCATATTGAATTGTCTCCTCCCTAATTCTTCATTACAGAACCCTGACGTGTTAAGACTTCATATTGAATAGTCTCCTCCCTAATTCTTCATTACAGAACCTTGAGATGTTAAGGCTTCATATTGAATTGTCTCCTCCCTAATTCTTCATTACAGAGCCCTGAGGTGTTAAGCTTCATATTGAATAGTCTCCTCCCTAATTCTTCATTACAGAGCCCTGAGATGTTAAGGCTTCATATTGAATATTCTCCTCCCTAATTCTTCATTACAGAGCCCTGGGGTATTACAACTTTATACTGAATTGTCTCCTCCCTAATTCTTCATTACAGAGCCCTGAGATGTTAAGGCTTCATATTGAATATTCTCCTCCCTAATTCTTCATTACAGAGCCCTGGGGTATTACAACTTTATACTGAATTGTCTCCTCCCTAATTCTTCATTACAGAGCCCTGAGATGTTAAGGCTTCATATTGAATATTCTCCTCCCTAATTCTTCATTACAGAGCCCTGGGGTATTACAACTTTATACTGAATTGTCTCCTCCCTAATTCTTCATTACAGAGCCCTGACGTGTTAAGACTTCATATTGAATATTCTCCTCCCTAATTCTTCATTACAGAGCCCTGGGGTATTACAACTTTATACTGAATTGTCTCCTCCCTAATTCTTCATTACAGAGCCCTGAGATGTTAAGACTTCTTATTGAATTCTCTCCTCCCTACGTCTTCATTACAGAGTCGTGGGGTATTACAACTTTATATTGAATGGTCTCCTCCCTAATTCTTCATTACAGAGCCCTGGGGTATTACAACTTTATACTGAATTGTCTCCTCCCTAATTCTTCATTACAAAGCCCTGAGGTGTTAAGCTTCATATAGAATAATCTCCTCCCTAATTCTTCATTACAGAGCCCTGATATGTTAAGGCTTCATATTGAATATTCTCCTCCCTAATTCTTCATTACAGAGCCCTGAGATGTTAAGGCTTCATATTGAATATTCTCCTCCCTAATTCTTTATTACAGAGCCCTGAGAACTTAAGGCTTCATACTGATTTTTAACTGAAGCGCTCTGTACCAAAAGGGACATAGCTCGTCATAAATGCTCATTGAAGTTATCATTAAATGACTCTGCAATGCATGTCTGTAAGAGAACCTTTATTTATTATTCTTATTCTTATTATTTTATTATTATTATCTTTACTACTACCTTTTTTATATCATAATTATTCATTTATTTATTTATTTATGCCAGCTTATCTATTATTTATTCACCTTTTTTTTTCCTCAAGGCCTGACTAAGCGCGTTGGGTTACGCTGCTGGTCAGGCATCTGCTTGGCAGATGTGGTGTAGCGTATATGGATTTGTCCGAACGCAGTGACGCCTCCTTGAGCTACTGAAACTGAAACTAAGAGAACCTGAGAGACGCACGGGCTGGCAAGCACGTAGCCGATACAGCTAGCCAGACAGCCAGACAGCCAGACAGACAGACAGCCAGAGAGTCAGTCTGGGATTGTGCTTGGAGAAAAGAGTAGTGTGCCACATTCAGGAATTATTCTAATGGAGAAGGGCTCCACTATGAAAAGAAAAAAGAACAACAGTGTGCCAGTTCGGGAGCTCGACAAAGTGGTGTTTGCATCCGTAGGCCTGTTTGCGCGTGTTCGTCTGTTTGTGAGTGCTTCTGCAAGCGTGCCCGGCACACAAACAAGTCTCGATGTGTGTGTGTGTGTGTGTGTGTGTGTGTGTGTGTGTGTGTGTGTGTTTTGTATATATTTGTCTGTCTGGATATGAGCGTGTCTGAGTATCTGAATATGAACGTGTCTGTGTACGTACACATGTACATACATACTCTGTGTGTGTGTGTGTGTGTGTGTGTGTGTGTGTGTGTGTGTGTGTGTGTGTGTGTGTGTGTGTGTGTGTGTGTGTGTGTGTGTGTGTGTGGTGTAGTGTTGTTGTTTTGCACGCGCGCGCATGTGTGTGTGTGTGTGTGTGTGTGTGTGTGTGTGTGTGTGTGTGTGTGTGTGTGTGTGTGTGTACGTACGCACTATCAGTGAAAGAAGACAGAATGAACATTGACAGGTTTACGAATCGCACGCTAAACAGGCCAAAAAACAACCCGCAATAATTATGTCACAGAAACAAAGACACAAAAGCACACGGGGTACATATGTGAAGGAGACACGTGCATCACACACCGCGCTCACGGCCAACCATGTAATGAAGCACATGCCGCCGTGTGCAGCACACAGAACTAGGACAGCGTAGGAACCACGGCGCGATGGGAAGGCAAGGTGTTGATGAACAGCACAGACAGAACAGACGCTAGGTACACCACAGACTGTCAACAGACAGTGGAGTGATGGCCTAGAGGTAACGCGTCCGCCTAGGAAGCGAGAGACTCTGAGCGTGCTGGTTCGAATCATGGCTGAGCCGCCGATATTTTCTCCCCCTCCACTAGACCTTGAGTGGTGGTCTGGACGCTATAGTCATTCGGATGTGATGATAAACAGAGGTCCCGTGTGCATCATGCACTTAGCGCACGTAAAAGAACCCACGGCAACAAAAGAGTTCTTCCTGGCAAAATTATGTAGAAAAATCCACTTCGATAGGAAAAACAAATAAAAGAAAACTGCACGCAGGAAAAAAAGAAAGAAAAAAAAAGAGGGGTGGCGCTGTAGTGTAGCGACGCGCTCTCCCTGGGGAGAGCAGCCCGAATTTCACACAGAGAAATCTGTTATGATAAAAAGAAATACAAATACAAATAGACAGACGCTAGGTGAAATCAAATCAAATCAAATTATAGTGCTTAGGGCCTCGCCGACCACTAAGGCCATATCAAGGCTATCGCCACGTTAGCACCTACTTCAAGTCAAAAAAAAAAAAAAAGTACAATAAAACTAGTCACCGCTTTAAGCTTTCCACTCAAAGTTTAAAAACCTTCCATAGTTTAAAATCTTCAAATCTGATTTTTAAAATGTTCACTTCTTTCAACAAATCCATCAGCGTCCACGTAGGGACATCACGAAACAAAGTCTTCCGAGAAACCGCCGTGTATTGTCTGTGTCTAACGTCATGCAGATTCCAACAGCCAAGGAGCACGTGTTTCACATTGAGAGGCTCATCACAGGGAATACATCGAGGGGCCTCCTCCCCCTTCAACAAGTAAGAATGAGTGAAAAAAAAGTGTGCCCTGCACGTTAGGTACATCACAGACCGTCAATAGACACCACAGACTATCAATAGACAGACGCTAGGTACACAATAGATTGTCAACAGACACCACAGACTATCAATAAGGATACGCTAGGTACATCACAGACTGTCAATAGGCACCACATACTATCAATAAGCATACGCTAGGTACATCACAGACTGTCAATAGACACCACAGACTATCAATAGACAGACGCTATGTACACCACATACTATCAATAGACAGACGCTAGGTACACCACAGACTGTCAATAGACACCACAGACTATCAATAGACAGACGCTATGTACACCACATACTATCAATAGACAGACGCTAGGTACACCACAGACTGTCAATAGACACCACATACTATCAATAAGCATACGCTAGGTACATCACAGACTGTCAACAGACACCACAGACTATCAATAGACAGACGCTATGTACACCACATACTATCAATAGACAGACGCTAGGTACATCACAGACTGTCAATAGACACCACAGACTATCAATAGACAGACGCTATGTACACCACATACTATCAATAGACAGACGCTAGGTACACCACAGACTGTCAATAGACACCACAGACTATCAATAGACAGACGCTATGTACACCACATACTATCAATAGACAGACGCTAGGTACACCATAGACTGTCAATAGACACCACAGACTATCAATAAACATACACTAGGTACACCACAGACTGTCAACAGACACCACAGACTATCAATAGACAGACGCTAGGTACACATTAGATTGTCAACAGACACAACAGACTATCAATAAACATACGCTAGGTACATCACAGACTGTCAATAGACACCACATACTATCAATAAGCATACGCTAGGTACATCACAGACTGTCAACAGACACCACAGACTATCAATAGACAGACGCTATGTACACCACATACTATCAATAGACAGACGCTAGGTACACCACAGACTGTCAATAGACACCACAGACTATCAATAGACAGACGCTATGTACACCACAGACTGTCAATAGACACCACATACTATCAATAGACAGACGCTATGTACACCACAGTTTGTCAACAGACACCACAGACTATCAATAGACAGACGCTATGTACACCACAGACTATCAATAGACAGACGCTATGTACACCACAGACTATCAATAGACAGACGCTATGTACACCACAGACAGACAGAGGCTATCTACACCAAAGCGTATCAATAGACAGACGCTCCACCGTATTTCACTGTACTGCATTGTATTGTGATGTTTTACACTGAACTGTTCTGCACCACCGTATAATGTACTGTACTGTGATGCACAGTATTACACTGTATTTTCGCATATATTATTAAATCTCGTGGAAGCGCTCATTGTTTTTTTGGGGGTTTTTTTCATTGAAGACTGGCTGTTAGTTGCGAAAACGGCGTCTGCTAAGGCTGGTGTGGTAAACAGTCAGTGAAGCCAGCCTAGCACTTGGCTACATTTTTTTTCCCCCAAAATCTTGTGCTCACATTGTTCGCAGAATCGTTGACTCGCTCAATTGACACCCCCCAACCCCCTCACCTCCCACACCTGCCCTCAACCCCCCTCCCCCTGCCCCCCGCCCTCCGCCTCACCCCTCACCCCGCCCCAAACTCACCAGTGAGGTCGTTGTCCAGGCAGGCCTGGCAGTCACAGGAGGCCACGTAAGGGACCAGCACTCTCCTCTCCTCCTGGCCATCGCCGCAGCGGAACGCCACTTCCTTCTCCAGGACGGACGGCTGACAGCACTGGCAACTTACGCTGTCCTGCACCAAGGTGAAGGTCGATCGGGTCCTCCTGGGGAGAGGAGAATAGGACGGAATGGAATAGAATGGATTGGAATGGGATGGAATGGAATAGAAAAGAATGGAATTGAACAGAATATGATGGAATAGAACATA
>NC_134904.1:9598515-9638515 GCF_041734735.1 Babylonia areolata | reverse complement strand
TTGGCCCAAACAGTAATCTTTTGTCAATCAGTAATATAAACTCAGCGTTGGTCTCAAATAAATAAGTTTCAGCTTTCAGTTTCAGTAGCTCAAGGAGGCGTCACTGCGTTCGGTCAAATCCATATACGCTACACCACATCTGCCAAGCAGATGCCTGACCAGCAGCGTAACCCAACGCGCTTAGTCAGGCCCTGAGAAAAAAAAAGGTGAGTAAATAATAGATAAGCTTACATAAATAAATAAATAATAATTATAATATAAAAAGGTAGTAGTAGTAATAATAATAATAATAATAACAAAATATAATAATAATAAATAAATAATAAAAAAATAAAAAAATAAGACAACAATGATGATAAATAAGCAAATAAATGTAAAACATGAAGACACACATTCACACATACACCCACACATGCATAACAGATATGCACCAAACATGCAGTTTCACAGATATGAAAGCACAGTCAAATACATATAAACGTACATGAGCTCCAACACACACACACACACCACACATTACCCTGCACCTCCTCTACCCCCCTCCTCCACACACTCATTTCTAGTCTACGTATCGCAGCTTCCACGACACACACACACACACACACACACACAGAATAAATAAACCAAACAAATAAAGAAAGAAAGAAATCAAAACCGCACCACTGGTAGCAGTAGCCGCGGATGGTGACATTGGTGGAGATGAAGGTGAGGGAGGTGCATTCCACCTCCACCCCCTCCTCCGTCACCCCCATGACGTCACGGGCCGGCAGGAAGCCCAGGGCACGCTGCACGTTCTCCACGCTCAGCAGACACAGGTCGTCTGCAACACAGCGTCATCAGGAGCTTCAGGGATCAGGGGGGAGGGGGGGGGGAGGTTGGGGGTTACGGCCGGAAATCCTTGTCAAATAGCTTCGTGAAGTGAGAGAAAATCTTTTTCGTGTGTGTCTTTATCTATTCATTGACTCGTTTCACTTATCTATTCGTTCATTTATCTATTCATTTCTTTATTGATTCATGTATTGATATATTTACTTATACACTTACGTATTGTCACTAAAAGTCCTGCTGACCTTTGATGAAAAAGGAAATTGTATTCATATATGGTCTACTTATGTATTGTCAATTACAGTCGTGCTGACAAAAATTATTGATGTATAAAAGAAAGTATTGATCTTAGGCCTATTCACTAGACGATTGATGTGTAAAAGAATGTATCGATTTTTCCTTGAATTCATTTATGTAATCATTAATTTATTTGTGTGCTCACTAACGCAGTGTTACTTACCTTACTACTGACCACTCATGTATCAAAGAATGCAACTGTCATCGCATTTATCCATTCACTTGGTGGTTATTTACTTATTTACTTACTAACCCATTTATTTAGGAAGGTATTTATTTCGTTGATTCATTTTTGCCTTTCCTTCCGCCATTTCAAGCTTTACCAGCCAGGTCAGGTAATCGTTCACACCTGAGGGGAGTGGGGATAATGGGGGTACAGAGCCTTTCCCAATGACACGACACAAAAGGAGCATCGATAGGGACGATCACTCAGTCTGGCTTCGCGACTAAGCCATTATTGTCGTTGGTAGGGGGCTTAGTAGGTGGTGTCCTAAGTACGTTAAAACAGAACAGGCACCACTGAACACCACCGAAGTGACTCAGCAGCAGTGCAGTGGCCTCCTGGCGACCTAACATCGATGGATCCCTGTGAACTGCCGACGCTGGAACTGCGACGGACGAACCCGGGTGTGGCAGTGTATGGGGGGAATCTAAATGAGCGGCGTGGGAGTAATGCCACTGAAACGGTGCAGATGAATGGGGCAGAAAAAAAAAGGAGCATCGAACTCTGGCCAGTGGACCAATATTCTAACGTCTTAGCAATTCTGCCAATGAGGCTCCGCATGTATGGATATTATGTTAATTCATTCATCCATCCATCCATCCATTCATTATTCATTTGTTTCGACTTATTTATTCATTTGTAAATTCATTGTTATTTAGTAAAGAACAAGACACAGTTCGTGTGTAACTTACACGAACACAGTCAAAATGATACTGACAATGACACTACTCTCTTCCTAAGATTGATAAGGTCAGATGTACAGAGGGCGATCGCGTGCACACATCTACCCTCCTGCCCCACAACACACACACACACACACACACGCACTTACACACACGCCACTTGCCCCCCTTTCACCATAGCATACACCAACAATAACTCACTTCTTGGCACTGTGCACACTGTGAACTCATCGATCACAACGGTTCCACCGGCTGCATCGTCCACGTTGACGCGAATGGTGACGTCACCCGCCGCGAAAGCTACGTCATCAAAGACGGCTGTCTCCCCGGGGACCAGTCTCTGTTCACACAGAGATCATTCAGTCACTGAGCTGACAGTAGCTAACTCATTGTCATCCCCGTTCTGTTGGGCCAGTGTCTGTTCACAGTGAAATCATTCAGTCACTGGGCTGACAGAAGTTAACACATTGTCATCCCCGTTCTGTTGGACCAGTGTCTGTTCACAGTGAAATCATTCAGTCACTGGGCTGACAGAAACTTACCCATTGTCATCCCCGTTCTGTTGGGCCAGTGTCTGTTCACAGTGAAATCATTCAGTCACTGAGCTGACAGTAGCTAACTCATTGTCATCCCCGTTCTGTTGGAACAGTGTCTGTTCACAGTGAGATCATTCAGTCACTGGGCTGACAGAAACTTACCCATTGTCATCCCCGTTCTGTTGGGCCAGTGTCTGTTCACAGTGAAATCATTTAGTCACTGAGCTGACAGAAACTTACCCATTGTCATCCTCGTTCTGTTGGGCCAGTGTCTGTTCACAGTGAAATCATTTAGTCACTGGGCTGACAGAAACTTACCCATTGTCATCCCCGTTCTGTTGGGCCAGTGTCTGTTCACAGTGAAATCATTCAGTCACTGGGCTGACAGAAGCTAACCCACTGTCATCCCCGTTCTGTTGGAACAGTGTCTGTTCACACAGAGATCATTCAGTCACTGAGCTGACAGTAGCTAACTCATTGTCATCCCCGTTCTGTTGGACCAGTGTCTGTTCACACAGAGATCATTCAGTCACTAAGCTGACAGGTAACCGCTGTCACTTCCCGTCCTGTTGCATGCGTCCGACAATGAACTGGACATTACGGTCATCACTGCAAAAACGATAGCTGGGTGAAAAACACGACAAAAGCCACCATTTCACAGTTTAACAACTGCGTCATGAACTGAGATTTGAGCCAGAAGTCAGGAAATGATCTCAGCGCCGTGTTACTGTGCGATCGACCTCAGGCCCAAACCAGGAGAGAGCGTCCAGAAAAATATGTAGAAGGTAGGAACGACAGCGTAACAGTAAACATTGGGGAGTTTGGTAAGCAGAAATCAAAGCTCAGGTCAGGTCAAGGGCATAGCCCTTGCTACTGGTACCATGTAACCCAGTACTACCTGCCGCATGTGAAGTCTCCCAACGACGGACCAGGCTGAAGAGGAAACCTTTCCCAACGACTGTGGAGGCGGAAGAGGAAGACCAAAGGGCAGGGGGAACTCTTATCCTTGGCTGCAAGTCCTCCTAGGAGACGGAACACCGAAGAAAAAAACCTGCACCTGCCGAGGCCGTCCTACACGTGGCAGTATCTGCACCT
The DNA here is from genome assembly GCF_041734735.1 of Babylonia areolata. Taxonomy (NCBI): domain Eukaryota; kingdom Metazoa; phylum Mollusca; class Gastropoda; order Neogastropoda; family Buccinidae; genus Babylonia; species Babylonia areolata. The sequence goes on along the minus strand of NC_134904.1, from coordinate 9,634,856 downwards.
GTGGGACTGTGAGCGTCGGTAGGCGAGAGAGTGGGGAAGGGACTGCATAATTCCTCTTCACTAAAAAAAATGTCACCTGTGCTGGTCAGGCAATAAGGACACACACCGACAGATAAGCCTGCCTGCCTACTCATCCGTCGGTCCGACGGGGGACTCCATCCAAGCAAAGCTCAAAGCAATCCGGAGAGACGGAAGCACCACTCTAAGCTTGAACTACAGCGTGTAGGCTTACGTGTACTCTCCGTCCTTCTATAGGTGCATGTCATGGACTCTGACAGGAGAATTGTTGTGAAAACTTCAAACTGTCGAGATGACATAGTTCAGACGACAGCTCGGTATTTTTCATACATTGACCACGCAAACAAATTAATGATGTTGTGCGCGCAAACACGAGACGTTATGAAGCCTTGCAGTCCAGTATGATATTGAAGTGGAATTACTACTCAAATAGGGTGCGTGGCCTCTCTAAAACCATCCCTCAAGGGGGCAGTTCAGGAGAAATGGAGAAGGTGGAGACAAAGAAAGAGATGGACAGTATTCCTGGGTGGACTAGAAACTCAGGCTCTAGCAGGCGACCGTGACAGATGGAGGCTTGTGGTGCCGCGTTCCACCATGCAGCGCCCCCACAGTTCTGGAGGGTTAAGGGGCAGTAAGCAGCTCAGGAAACATGTGTGGGTGAGTGACGAAAGAGCGAACCAAAAGGAAAGTAGGAAAACAGGAAGCACAAAAAGAAACACACACACACACACAAAAAAAGAAAAAAAGACAAGGAAAAAAAGTAGCAAAACGAAAAAGAACAAGCAAGAACGAAATTTACCGTCAGAGAGAGAAAGACAGAGACAGAGACAGAGAAAGACAGCGGGACAGCGACAGTGACTGAGACATAGAGAAAAAGACAGACGGGCAGACCGACAAAAAGAGACAAGACAGACACAAGGCACACATTTCAAAAGACAATGACTTTTCCCTTCATCATCAGTCAAAAACCGCCCTCATAGAGAACTATACAACACACAGAAACACAGTGACCCCCCCCCCCCCCCTCCCCCTCCCCAGCTCCTCCAGATGTCGGTCTTTTTCTCTATGCATGTCACTGTCACTGTCGATCTCTCTCTCTCTCTCTCTCTCTCTCTCTCTCTCTCTCCCCAACCCCGTCACCACTCACTCAATCAAGCAACACCCTCACCCCACTACTGGGCCGGACCAACTCTGGCAGGTATCCCTCCGCCCTCTGCAGCTCTATGGTGGCGGTGAGGAAGTCTCCGGTCAGCCTGACGGCGCGCAACTCCCCTTCTGCCGGCAGGTGGAGGCTGAGCAGCAGGTACCCGCCCACCTGGGCCGGGTAGGTGACGGTGAAGCCCTCCACCCGGGGTGCCTGGGCCGTGTTCTGGGCGCTGGCCTTGAGGGAGTCGTTGGAGATGAGGAAGGACTGGGCCCCCGCCAGATCTCGGCACTCCTCTGTGTCTGCAAGGTCCACTTTCTGTTTCGGTTTCGGTTTTTCGAGGAGGCCTCACTTCGGTTTGGACAAACGATATTCATATCCGCTGCCACAGCACATCGTTCTGCTGGGCAGATGCATGGCCAACAGCAATTGCCTGACGAGCGCAATAGCCAAGTGGTTAAAGAGTTGGACTTTCAATCTGAGGGTCCCGGGTTCGAATCTCGGTAACGGTGGCTGGTGGGTAAAGGGTGGGGAATTTTCCGATCTCCCAGGTCAACATAATTATGCGCAGACCTGCTTGCGTGCCTGAATCCCCTCTGTGTGTATACGCACTTAGAAAATCGAATACGCACGTGAAAGATCCTGTAATCCATGTCAGCGTTCAGTGGGTTATGGAAACAAGAACATACCAACCATGCATACCCCAGAAAACGGAGTGTGGCTGACTAAATGGCAGGCTAAATAAAAAAACACACACGGTTATTCAAGTAAAATTTTACATATCAGTGTGAGTGTGTATGTGTGCGTGCGTGAAATCTGATTGAATGACACAGGAATGATGAGACCCAATTGGCAGCCGTCAGTCGGCTCTAGCCAGGAAGGCAGCCTGTTGTTTCAAATGACTCCGAGCTTGTAAAGCGCTGTATAGATATATCCATATAATCATCTTCATTATCGGATTAGCCAGGCCTTGAGCGCATGAATATAATTATATATTTGTCTACAAATCAGAGTATCTAGACTTCTTCGATAGAATTGTACCAGAAGACAATATTTATGCTGCTATTTTTTTTATCAGTGCGCCAAATGCATGCTGCACACGAGACCTCAAGATATAGTCTCATCTCGATGACTAGTCAGACGCTCAGTTGGATTTTGCGAATAAAACATGGGAGAAAGGGACCAGAGCGGGATTCGAACCCAGACCCTCACGGATTCTGTATCGGCAGAAAAGTGTGTTAACCATACTGCCACATCCCCCCCCTCCTCCCCCCGCCCCCCTTGTCTGCAAGGGGATGGACAGCATGTTGTGTCTATTCGTTCGATCTGTATGGTTGATTGATATGAATACTTATTATAGAACAGTGCTTATTCTTGGCCACAGACCAATCTCAAAGCAAGCGTATTACAAATACGGAGTCATTTGCACAGCAGATTTGACTACCGTGGTAGAGTCGACTTAGAGTTACCTTATAGGCACTCGTCATTCGTTTCCTCATGTCATTTTGCGAGTCGTTTTTTTTTCTTTCTTCTTTTATTTATTGAGTTGGGGGGTGGGTGGGTTCTCAGTTATGTGTGTGTGTGTGTGTGTGTGTGCGTGCGTGCGTGCGCGCGTGTGTGTGTGTGTGTGTGTGTGTGTGACGAAGAGAGTAAGATAGGGGGAAGGGAGGAGAAAGGACGGGGAGGGAGAGAGATGGAGGGGCGGGGGGAGGAGGGTGTATGTGTGTGTGTGTGTGTGGGGGGGGGAGGGGTTGAGGGGGGGGGGGCGTGCATCTTGCTTTCTGTCTTCGCTGGTGAATGAAGAGAACGCTCACCAGGTGTCGTGGCGGGCACTGTCGTTCTTTCCGTGGGTCGTCGTGGGCTTGGCGTCTGCACCGTGGTCACCAAAGAGGTGCTCGTGGGGCCTGCTCATGCACACAACCACTGGCAGATGTGAGCAGGCTGCATGCCAACGCAGCTCAGTGCAACACAATACAATGCAATGCAATACAATACAATACAATGCAATGCAACGCAATGTAATGTAATACAATACAATGCAATGCAATACAATAACACAATAAAATACAATAACACAATACAGTGCAATACAATACAATAACACAATACAATGCAATACAATACAATACAATAACACAATGCAATGCAATACAATATAATACAATACCATACAATAACACAATACAAAACAATACAATACAACACAACGCGACACGGTACAGTGTGACATTACTATTGTATTGTATTGTTTTGTATTGTATTGTTTTGTATTGTATTGCATTGAATGGTACGGTATTGTATTGTATTTCATTACATTGCATTGTATTGCATTGAAATGCATTGTGTTTTATTGCTTTGCATTGCATTGTATTGCATTGAAATGCATTGTATTATATTGCATTGTATTGCATTATATTGCATTGCATTGTATTGGACTGCACATGTGAGTTGCTGTATGACAACACAGTACCGCACTGCACGACACAGGCCAACGCAACACAGTTCAGTTCAACACGACACAATACAATACAATACAATACAATACCGTGTGGCATGACACAATACAATACAGCACAATACGATACGATACAATACAATACAATACAATGCGGTACAGCGAGGCATGACATAATACATTGCATCACAATACAATACAATACAGTACAATACAATGCAATGCAACGCAATGTAACGCAGTACAATACGGTACACCACAGTATACAGAGTGACACAGCACACAGCAATACAAACAAGCAGTATACAATTGGATTACAAAAAGAGTACATCAGTTCTTTGGTCATGAAATTAGGTAAGTCATACACGAAGTAAAAAAAAAGGAAAAATAAAGATGACATTCCATTGAAAATATATATGATTACATAGCGCTTTTGACAGTTAAACACATAACATACGCTTGTATTCTCATCAAAAACTGTCACAGATGATATCATGGTAAATGTCTACATTTTGAACTTTGTTTTGCTTTTTTGAACTCTAAGATTCGTGCATTCGTATTCATGGACAGTTGAGAAGAACTTTATATTCCAAATGTTGCTCAAAGTTGTATCGACATCGATAGATCATGCCGTTGCAATAGTTACTAGAGGGGTGACTGTAGTTTCACCTGAAGACAGAGTTGTGGTTCCTGGTCCTCCTGTTGGTGTTGTGGTGTGTGGTCCTGATGTTGGTGTAGTTACACCTTGGGTGACTGTAGTTTCACCTGAAGGCAGAGTTGTAGTTCCTGGTTCTCCTGATGGTGTTGTGCTGTGTGGTCCTGATGTTGGTGTAGTTACACCTGGGGTAACTGTAGTTTCACCTGAAGGCAGAGTTGTAGTTCCTGGTCCTCCTGATGGTGTTGTGGTGTGTGGTCCTGATGTTGGTGTAGTTACACCTGGGGTGACTGTAGTTTCACCTGAAGGCAGAGTTGTGGTTCCTGGTCCTCCTGATGGTGTCGTGGTGTGTGGTCCTGATGTTGATGAAGTTACACCTGGGGTGACTGTAGTTTCACCTGAAGGCAGAGTTGTAGTTCCTGGTCCTCCTGATGGTGTTGTGGTGTGTGGTCCTGATGTTGGTGTAGTTACACCTGGGGTGACTGTAGTTTCACCTGAAGGCAGAGTTGTAGTTCCTGGTCCTCCTGATGGTGTTGTGGTGTGTGGTCCTGATGTTGGTGTAGTTACACCTGGGGTAACTGTAGTTTCACCTGAAGGCAGAGTTGTAGTTCCTGGTCCTCCTGATGGTGTTGTGGTGTGTGGTCCTGATGTTGGTGTAGTTACACCTGGGGTGACTGTAGTTTCACCTGAAGGCAGAGTTGTAGTTCCTAGTCCTCCTGATGGTGTTTTGCTGTGTGGTCCTGATGTTGGTGTAGTTACACCTGGGGTGACTGTAGTTTCACCTGAAGGAACAGTTGTAGTTCCTGGTCCTCCTGATGGTGTTGTGCTGTGTGGTCCTGATGTTGGTGTAGTTACACCCGAGGTAACTGTAGTTTCACCTGAAGGCAGAGTTGTAGTTCCTGGACCTCCTGATGGTGTTGTGGTGTGTGGTCCTGATGTTGGTGTAGTTACACCTGGGGTGACTGTAGTTTCACCTGAAGGCAGAGTTGTAGTTCCTGGTCCTCCTGATGGTGTGCTGTGTGGTCCTGATGTTGGTGTAGTTACACCTGGGGTGACTGTAGTTTCACCTGAAGGCAGAGTTGTAGTTCCTGGTCCTCCTGATGGTGTTGTGCTGTGTGGTCCTGATGTTGGTGTAGTTACACCCGAGGTAACTGTAGTTTCACCTGAAGGCAGAGTTGTAGTTCCTGGTCCTCCTGACGGTGTTGTAGTGTGTGGCCCTGATGTTGGTGTAGTTACACCTGGGGTGACTGTAGTTTCACCTGAAGGCACAGTTGTAGTTCCTGGTCCTCCTGATGGTTTTGTGCTCTGTGGTCCTGATGTTGGTGTAGTTACACCTGGAGTGACTGTAGTTTCACCTGAAGGCAGAGTTGTAGTTCCTGGTCCTCCTGATGGTGTTGTAGTGTGTGGCCCTGATGTTGGTGTAGTTACACCTGGGGTGACTGTAGTTTCACCTGAAGGCAGAGTTGTAGTTCCTGGTCCTCCTGATGGTGTCGTGGTGTGTGGTCCTGATGTTGGTGTAGTTACACCCGAGGTAACGGTAGTTTGACCTGAAGGCAGAGTTGTAGTTCCTGGACCTCCTGATGGTGTTGTGGTGTGTGGTCCTGATGTTGATGTAGTTACACCTGGGGTGACTGTAGTTTCACCTGAAGGCAGAGTTGTAGTTCCTGGACCTCCTGATGGTGTTGTAGTGTGTGGCCCTGATGTTGGTGTAGTTACACCTGGGGTGACTGTAGTTTCACCTGAAGGCAGAGTTGTAGTTCCTGGTCCTCGGGATGGTTTTGTGCTCTGTGGTCCTGATGTTGGTGTAGTTACACCTGGGGTGACTGTAGTTTCACCTGAAGGCAGAGTTGTAGTTCCTGGTCCTCCTGATGGTGTTGTGCTGTGTGGTCCTGATGTTGGTGTAGTTACACCTGGGGTGACTGTAGTTTCACCTGAAGGCAGAGTTGTAGTTCCTGGTCCTCCTGACGGTGTTGTGCCTGATGCGTTGTCAAACAGAAACATCATTCTTTTAGTTCTTGTTGAAAAATACAACAGCGGTATTAATGATACGTGTTTGGCTGTGTTTCATTGCAGGTTTTTTATTACTGAGATTTTAACAAATTGAAAGAGAGAAAGTCAGAAGAAGAAGAAGAGGAGGAGGAAGCGGGAGTAGGAGAAGGAGGATGAGGAGAAGAGGAGGAGGAGGACGAGGAAGAAGAAGAAGAAGAAGAAGAAGAACAAGAACAAGAACAAGAACAAGAAGAACATAGTTCAGAGAATTGTCACAATTGTTGCTTCCATTGTCTGAATATCATCTAGAAAAAATTCGTTTGCCATAAGAATGACGTAATATGAAGGAAAAGTTATTTCCTTTCCAGTTTGATTCAAATAGTTCGTCTACACGAGAGCATCGACTTTCAGCAGTAAGTATGACTTAAAGGTTCTTATTTCGTATTCATGCACAATCACAACAGTAAACTTACCTGATGAGGTGGTAACAACGTAACTCGCCGTCGTTGGTCCTGATGTGGGTGTGGTTACACCTTGGGTGACTGTAGTTTCACCTGAAGGCAGAGTTGTAGTTCCTGGTCCTCCAGATGGTGTTGTGGTGTGTGGTCCTGATGTTGGTGTAGTTACACCTGGGGTAACTGTAGTTTCGCCTGAAGGCAGAGTTGTATTTCCTGGTCCTCCAGATGGTGTTGTGGTTTGTGGTCCTGATGTTGGTGTAGTTACACCTGGGGTAACTGTAGTTTCGCCTGAAGGCAGAGTTGTAGTTCCTGGTCCTCCTGATGGTGTTGTGGTGTGTGGTCCTGATGTTGGTGTAGTTACACCTGGGGTGACTGTAGTTTCACCTGAAGGCAGAGTTGTAGTTCCTGGTCCTTCTGATGGTGTTGTGCTGTGTGGTCCCGATGTTGGTGTAGTTATACCCGAAGTGACTGTAGTTTCACCTGAAGACAGAGTTGTAGTTCCTGGTCCACCTGACGGTGTTGTGGTGTGTGTTTCTGATGTTGGTGTAGTTACACCTGGGGTGACAGTAGTTTCACTTGAAGGAAGAGTTGTAGTTCCTGGTCCTCTTGATGGTGTTGTGCTGTGTGGTCCTGATGTTGGTGTAGTTACACCTGGGGTAATTGTAGTTTCACCTGAAGGCAGAGTTGTAGTTCCTGGTCCTCCTGATGGTGTTGTAGTGTGTGGCCCTGATGTTGGTGTAGTTACACCTGGGGTGACTGTAGTTTCACCTGAAGGCCGAGTTGTAGTTCCTGGTCCTCCTGATGGTGTTGTGGTGTGTGGTCCTGATGTTGGTGTAGTTACACCCGAGGTAACGGTAGTTTCACCTGAAGGCAGAGTTGTAGTTCCTGGACCTCCTGATGGTGTTGTAGTGTGTGGCCCTGATGTTGGTGTAGTTACACCTGGGGTGACTGTAGTTTCACCTGAAGGCAGAGTTGTAGTTCCTGGTCCTCCTGATGGTGTTGTGGTGTGTGGTCCTGATGTTGGTGTAGTTACACCCGAAGTGACTGTAGTTTCACCTGAAGACAGAGTTGTAGTTCCTGGTCCACCTGACGGTGTTGTGGTGTGTGTTTCTGATGTTGGTGTAGTTACACCTGGGGTGACAGTAGTTTCACTTGAAGGAAGAGTTGTAGTTCCTGGTCCTCTTGATGGTGTTGTGCTGTGTGGTCCTGATGTTGGTGTAGTTACACCTGGGGTAATTGTAGTTTCACCTGAAGGCAGAGTTGTAGTTCCTGGTCCTCCTGATGGTGTTGTGGTGTGTGGCCCTGATGTTGGTGTAGTTACACCTGGGGTGACTGTAGTTTCACCTGAAGGCACAGTTGTAGTTCCTGGTCCTCCTGATGGTTTTGTGCTCTGTGGTCCTGATGTTGGTGTAGTTACACCTGGGGTGACTGTAGTTTCACCTGAAGGCAGAGTTGTAGTTCCTGGTCCTCCAGATGGTGTTGTGGTTTGTGGTTCTGATGTTGGTGCAGTAACACCTTGGGTGACTGTAGTTACACCTTGAGTGACTGTAGTTTCACCTGAAGGCAGAGTTGTAGTTCCTGGTCCTCCTGACGGTGTTGTGCCTGATGCGTTGTCAAACAGAAACATCATTCTTTTAGTTCTTGTTGAAAAATACAACAGCGGTATTAATGATACGTGTTTGGCTGTGTTTCATTGCAGGTTTTTTATTACTGAGATTTTAACAAATTGAAAGAGAGAAAGTCAGAAGAAGAAGAAGAGGAGGAGGAAGCGGGAGTAGGAGAAGGAGGATGAGGAGAAGAGGAGGAGGAGGACGAGGAAGAAGAAGAAGAAGAAGAAGAAGAACAAGAACAAGAACAAGAACAAGAAGAACATAGTTCAGAGAATTGTCACAATTGTTGCTTCCATTGTCTGAATATCATCTAGTAAAATTCGTTTGCCATAAGAATGACGTAATATGAAGGAAAAGTTATTTCCTTTCCAGTTTGATTCAAATAGTTCGTCTACACGAGAGCATCGACTTTCAGCAGTAAGTATGACTCAAACGTTCTTATTTCGTATTCATGCACAATCACAACAGTAAACTTACCTGATGATGTGGTAACAACGTAACTCGCAGTCGTTGGTCCTGATGTGGGTGTGGTTACACCTTGGGTGACTGTAGTTTCATCTGAAGGCAGAGTTGTAGTTCCTGGTCCTCCAGATGGTGTTGTGGTGTGTGGTCCTGATGTTGGTGTAGTTACACCTGGGGTAACTGTAGTTTCGCCTGAAGGCAGAGTTGTAGTTCCTGGTCCTCCTGATGGTGTTGTGGTGTGTGGTCCTGATGTTGGTGTAGTTACACCTGGGGTGACAGTAGTTTCACTTGAAGGAAGAGTTGTAGTTCCTGGTCCTCTGATGGTGTTGTGCTGTGTGGTACTGATGTTGGTGTAGTTATACCTTGTGTGACTGTAGTTTCACCTGAAGGCAGAGTTGTAGTTCCTGGTCCTCTGATGGTGTTGTGCTGTGTGGTCCTGATGTTGGTGTAGTTACACCTGAAGTGACTGTAGTTTCACCTGAAGACAGAGTTGTAGTTCCTGGTCCACCTGACGGTGTTGTGGTGTGTGGTCCTGATGTTGGTGTAGCTACACCCGAGGTAACGGTAGTTTCACCTGAAGGCAGAGTTGTAGTTCCTCGACCTCCTGATGGTGTTGTAGTGTGTGGCCCTGATGTTGATGTAGTTACACCTGGGGTGACTGTAGTTTCACCTGAAGGCAGAGTTGTAGTTCCTGGTCCTCCTGATGGTGTTGTAGTGTGTGGCCCTGATGTTGGTGTAGTTACACCTGGGGTGACTGTAGTTTCACCTGAAGGCACAGTTGTAGTTCCTGGTCCTCCAGATGGTGTTGTGGTTTGTGGTTCTGATGTTGGTGCAGTAACACCTTGGGTGACTGTAGTTACACCTTGAGTGACTGTAGTTTCACCTGAGGGCAGAGTTGTAGTTCCTGGTCCTCCTGACGGTGTTGTGCCTGATGTGTTGTCAAGCAGAAACATCATTCTTTTAGTTCTTGTTGAAAAATACAACAGCGGTATTAATGATACGTGTTTGGCTGTGTTTCATTGCAGGTTTTTTATTACTGAGATTTTAACAAATTGAAAGAGAGAAAGTCAGAAGAAGAAGAAGAGGAGGAGGAAGCGGGAGTAGGAGAAGGAGGATGAGGAGAAGAGGATGAGGAGGACGAGGAAGAAGAAGAAGAAGAAGAAGAACAAGAAGAAGAAGAAGAAGAAGAACAAGAACAAGAAGAACATAGTTCAGAGAATTGTCACAATTGTTGCTTCCATTGTCTGAATATCATCTAGTAAAATTCGTTTGCCATAAGAATGACGTAATATGAAGGAAAAGTTATTTCCTTTCCAGTTTGATTCAAATAGTTCGTCTACACGAGAGCATCGACTTTCAGCAGTAAGTATGACTCAAAGGTTCTTATTTCGTATTCATGCACAATCACAACAGTAAACTTACCTGATGATGTGGTAACAACGTAACTCGCAGTCGTTGGTCCTGATGTGGGTGTGGTTACACCTTGGGTGACTGTAGTTTCACCTGAAGGCAGAGTTGTAGTTCCTGGTCCTCCAGATGGTGTTGTGGTGTGTGGTCCTGATGTTGGTGTAGTTACACCTGGGGTAACTGTAGTTTCGCCTGAAGGCAGAGTTGTAGTTCCTGGTCCTCCTGATGGTGTTGTGGTGTGTGGTCCTGATGTTGGTGTAGTTACACCTGGGGTGACAGTAGTTTCACTTGAAGGAAGAGTTGTAGTTCCTGGTCCTCCTGATGGTGTTGTGCTGTGTGGTCCCGATGTTGGTGTAGTTATACCCGAAGTGACTGTAGTTTCACCTGAAGACAGAGTTGTAGTTCCTGGTCCTCCTGATGGTGTTGTGGTGTGTGGTCCTGATGTTGGTGTAGTTACACCTGTGGTAACTGTAGTTTCACCTGAAGGCAGAGTTGTAGTTCCTGGTCCTCCTGATGGCGTTGTGCTGTGTGGTCCTGATGTTGGTGTAGTTACACCTGTGGTAACTGTAGTTTCACCTGAAGGCAGAGTTGTAGTTTCTGGTTTCCAAAATGATTTTGTAGTGTGTGGTCCTGATGTTGGTGTAGTTACACCTGTGGTAACTGTAGTTTCACCTGAAGGCAGGGTTGTAGATCCTGGTCCTCCTGATGGCGTTGTGCTCTGTGGTCCTGATGTTGGTGTAGTTACACCTGTGGTGACTGTAGTTTCACCTGAAGGCAGAGTTGTAGTCCCTGGTCCTCCTGATGGCGTTGTGCTGTGTGGTCCTGATGTTGGTGTAGTTACAGCTGGGGTGACTGTAGTTTCACCTGAAGGCAGGGTTGTAGTTCCTGGTCCTCCTGATGGTGTTGTGCTGTGTGGTCCTGATGTTGGTGTAGTTACACCTGGGGTGACTGTAGTTTCACCTGAAGGCAGAGTTGTAGTCCCTGGACCTCCTGATGGCGTTGTGCTGTGTGGTCCTGATGTTGGTGTAGTTTCACCTGAAGGCAGAGTTGTAGTTTCTGGTTTCCAAAATGATTTTGTAGTGTGTGGTCCTGATGTTGGTGTTGTTACACCTGGGGTGACTGTAGTTTCACCTGAAGGCAAAGTTGTAGTTCCTGGTCCTCCTGATGGTGTTGTGCTGTGTGGTCCTGATGTTGGTGTAGTTACAGCTGGGGTGACTGTAGTTTCACCTGAAGGCAGGGTTGTAGTTCCTGGTCCTCCTGATGGTGTTGTGCTGTGTGGTCCCGATGTTGGTGTAGTTACACCTAGGGTGACTGTAGTTTCACCTGAAGGCAGAGTTGTAGTTCCTGGTCCTCCTGATGGTGTTGTGGTGTGTGGTCCTGATGTTGGTGTAGTTACACCTGTGGTAACTGTAGTTTCACCTGAAGGCAGAGTTGTAGTTCCTGGTCCTCTTGATGGTGTTGTGCTGTGTGGTCCTGATGCGTTGTGAAACAGAAATATCATTCTTTAATATTTTTTATCAATAGAATACAATAATGCTGTGAATTGTACGTGTTTTGTTCTGTCTCACTGTGTGTGATCATTTCTGTTTCTTCAACAAACTTTGACTGGTATTCAGATTCAGTTTCAGATGTTTTATTTATATAGGCCATAGCTGCTTAGAAGGGTGTACGAATGCAGGTACAAAAATCACACATTGATAAAGAAGAATGGTTATGATAAATACACACTACGCGATTTAAACGCTCTGTATAAATGGGCAGCACACTGTTTTACAACAGTTTCATTCGTGGAGGACACAGACAATATAAACTTGAATAAACAAGGCTGTTCATAGTATTTTTGTGGAACAGATTGCTGTCGAATAGCTTTTAATCCTGGATAATTTAGCACAAAATGAAATTGATCTTCTGTTGATTCTTTACACAATGGACATAGAAAATTACCAATGTTAGAATACCTATAGCGATATTTATGAACGAAAACATCAGAGACACCAAATCGAAATTTCGTCATTATACTCTTTTAAATGTCTACCTGTATGCATTGACAAATAAAGTGGAAGACTATGACAGTTATTTATCATTCTATACATATTAAATCTTTCACTGTTTTCGGCATGGGAATTCCACATTTGCCATCTACAATCGATTAATCTTTCACGGAACACATAAATAAAAACATTTGCATCTCCATCACTAGTACTAGTTAGACATTGGTTGAGAAGAAACAGAATCAAAAAGGACATAGAAAGGCGGGAATGACACCTATTAGTGAATAAAAGATATCTTAATGTGAAGTGTGTGTGAGGTTTTCTTAGACTGTGCAAATAATTGTCACCAACTACTCCTCCATTGTTTGAATATCCTCAAGGCCTGACTAAGCGCGTTGGGTTACGCTGCTGGTCAGGCATCTGCTTGGTAGATGTGGTGTAGCGCATATGGATTTCTCCGAACGCAGTGACGCCTCCTTGAGCTACTGAAACTGAAACTGTTTGAATATCATCATGTGAGATTCGTTTTAACTTTCATCATTAGAGAGACGTGATAAGTAGGCAATGTATTTCCAGCTCGACTTAACTCTTTCCATACGAACGGCGAAAGAGACGACGTTAACAGCGTTTCACCCCAATTACCATCATCAAAATATTGCAAGCGGAAGGCTCTTATACTGAAGACGTGAATGTTGACAAAGAATACCACAATTCTGACGACGGAAGCTAAACGTTGGGTCATTCAGACACCCACTGGACATCCGAGGGGTCTGTGTAGAGGAGAAGAGAGGACTGGCCGTACTGAGTGAGTTAAAGAATTTGTCTACAAGAGTGCATTGACATTCAGCATAACTATGGTTCAAAAAGGTTCTTAATTCATATTCACGCATTAACACAACAGTAAACTTACCCGATGATGTGGTGACAACATTACTCGCAGTCGTTGGTCCTGATGTTGGTGTTGTTACACCTTCGGTGACTGTAGTTTCACCTGAAGGCAGAGTTGTAGTTCCTGGTCCTCCTGACGGTGTTGTGGTGTGTGGTCCTGATGTTGGTGTTGTTACACCTGTGGTGACTGTAGTTTCACCTGAAGGCAGAGTTGTAGTTCCTGGTCCTCCTGATGGCGTTGTGCTGTGTGGTCCTGATGTTGGTGTAGTTACAGCTGGGGTGACTGTAGTTTCACCTGAAGGCAGGGTTGTAGTTCCTGGTCCTCCTGATGGTGTTGTGCTGTGTGGTCCTGATGTTGGTGTAGTTACACCTGGGGTGACTGTAGTTTCACCTGAAGGCAGAGTTGTAGTTCCTGGTCCTCCTGATGGTGTTGTGCTGTGTGGTCCTGATGTTGGTGTAGTTACACCTGTGGTAACTGTAGTTTCACCTGAAGGCAGAGTTGTAGTTCCTGGTCCTCCTGATGGTGTTGTGCTGTGTGGTCCTGATGCGTTGTGAAACAGAAATATCATTCTTTAATATTTCTTATCAATAGAATACAATAATGCTGTGAATTGTACGTGTTTTGTTCTGTCTCACTGTGTGTGATCATTTCTGTTTCTTCAACAAACTTTGACTGATATTCAGATTCAGTTTGAGATGTTTTATTTATATAGGCCATAGCCGCTTAGAAGGGTGTACGAATGCAGGTACAAAAATCACACATTGATAAAGAAGAATGGTTATGATAAATACACACTACGCAATTTAAACGCTCTGTATAAATGGGCAGCACACTGTTTTACAACAGTTTCATTCGTGGAGGACACAGACAATATAAGCTTGAATAAACAAGGCTGTTCATAGTATTTTTGTGGAATAGATTGCTGTCGAATAGCTTTTAATCCTGGATAATTTAGCACAAAATGAAATTGATCTTCTGTTGATTCTTTACACAATGGACATAGAAAATTACCAATGTTAGAATACCTATAGCGATATTTATGAACGAAAACATCAGAGACACCAAATCGAAATTTCGTCATTATACTCTTTTAAATGTCTACCTGTATGCATTGACAAATAAAGTGGAAGACTATGACAGTTATTTATCATTCTATACATATTAAATCTTTCACTGTTTTCGGCATGGGAATTCCACATTTGCCATCTACAATCGATTAATCTTTCACGGAACACATAAATAAAAACATTTGCATCTCCATCACCCTGACTGATCCATATATCACCAAATCCACTTTCAAACAGCTTCATTCTAACACTTGAAACCCAGTTTTTTTTTGTTTGTTTGTTGTTGTTGTTGTTGTTGTTTTACCCCTGTTATGTAATTCTAACAACATTTTGTAAGCCCTATCGGGTAATTTGTGTTCATCCATCTGTGTTAATTTCAACCAGTACTGAATACATTACAGTAGACAATAATGATATTGCATATCTATCAGTCTCACCATGGACAAGATCATTATGCATTTCATTTGGGCGTGATAGATATTTTGAGAGAGAAGAAGGAGTAGGAAGAGAAGACGAAAAAGAGGAGGAGTGGGAGTAGAAGGAGGATTAGGATGAGAAGACTAAGAAGAAGAAGTAGTAGTAGTAATAGTAGTAGCAGTCACAGAATGGTTGAGAAGCAAAAGCAACTGTGAACATAGAAAAGCAAAATGACACCAAATACAGGAAAAATGAAGTGTGCGTGATACACATTCTGAGAAACCGACCTACATTGTGCAGAGTATTGTCAAAAACGTCGCTTCCTTTGCTTGAATATCATCATGTGAAATTCTTTTTAACTTTTGTCATTAGAGACATTTAAATGGAGGCAAAGTTACGCTCCTTTCGAGATTGATTTAAATAATTAGTCTAGAAGATAGCACCGACATTCAGCAATAGCTATGGTTTCAAAAGGTTCTTAAGTCGTTTTCCGGCACAGATAAGACAGGTGACTTACCGGGTGATGTGGTAGCAACGTAACTCGTTGTCGTTGGTCCTGATGTTGGTGTGGTTACACCTGGGGTGACTGTAGTTTCACCTGAAGGTAATGTTGTTATTCCTGGTCCTCCTGATGGTGTTGAGCTGTGTGGTCCTGATGTTGGTGTAGTTACACCTGTGGTGACTGTAGATCCACCTGAAGGCAGAGTTATAGTTCCTGGACCTCCTGATAGTGTTGTGCTGTGTGGTTCTGATGTGTTGTCAAAGAGAAATATCATTTTAGAGAGTTCTCGTTAAAATAATACAACATCAGTGTCACGAGTTTGGTTCTGTTTTTCTGCGTATATTTATGGGTCTGTTTTTTCAACAAACTGAAACAAATTGAGAGAAGAAGAAGAAGAAGAAGAAGAAGAAGAAGAAGAAGAAGAAGAAGGAGGAGGAGGAGGAGGAGGAGGAGAAGTAGAACTAGTACTAGTTAGACATTGGTTGAGAAGAAACAGAATCAAAAAGGACATAGAAAGGCGGGAATGACACCTATTAGTGAATAAAAGATATCTTAATGTGAAGTGTGTGTGAGGTTTTCTTAGACTGTGCAAATAATTGTCACCAACTACTCCTCCATTGTTTGAATATCCTCAAGGCCTGACTAAGCGCGTTGGGTTACGCTGCTGGTCAGGCATCTGCTTGGTAGATGTGGTGTAGCGCATATGGATTTGTCCGAACGCAGTGACGCCTCCTTGAGCTACTGAAACTGAAACTGTTTGAATATCATCATGTGAGATTCGTTTTAACTTTCATCATTAGAGAGACGTGATAAGTAGGCAATGTATTTCCAGCTCGACTTAAAGAATTTGTCTACAAGAGTGCATTGACATTCAGCATAACTATGGTTCAAAAAGGTTCTTAATTCATATTCACGCATTAACACAACAGTAAACTTACCCGATGATGTGGTGACAACATTACTCGCAGTCGTTGGTCCTGATGTTGGTGTTGTTACACCTTCGGTGACTGTAGTTTCACCTGAAGACAGAGTTGTAGTTCCTGGTCCTCCTGACGGTGTTGTGGTGTGTGGTCCTGATGTTGGTGTGGTTACACCTGTGGTGACTGTAGTTTCACCTGAAGGCAGAGTTGTAGGTGATGGTCCTCCTGACGGTGTTGTGGTGTGTGGTCCTGATGTTGGTGTGGTTACACCTGTGGTGACTGTAGTTTCACCTGAAGGCAGAGTTGTAGTTCCTGGTCCTCCAGATGGTGTTGTGGTGTGTGGTCCTGATGTTGGTGTTGTTACACCTGGGGTGACTGTAGTTTCACCTGAAGGCAGAGTTGTGGTTCCTGGTCCTCCTGATGGTGTTGTGGTGTGTGGTCCTGATGTTGGTGTGGTTACACCTGTGGTGACTGTAGTTTCACCTGAAGGCAGAGTTGTAGTTCCTGGTCCTCCTGATGGTGTTGTGCTTTGTAGACCTGATGTTGCCAGAGAGAAGAGGTATTCTTCATTAGATCTTCTTACAATATACCACACTAACTAGAATTGTAGTTCCTGATTGTGATATGGTGCGTGGTCTGTTCGTCGGAGCAATGGAAGGTATCATTTTGTAAGGTATGATTTCCAATGATAGCTGAAATATAATGACACAGTGACACACCTTTGATAACTGACCACAAGAACTAGCAATATTGTATTAGTTTCCTGCCAAGCAAACTATCTCATTATAACACGATTATGGTCATGTGTGAGGTAGGGTGCCCTTGATATTAAGTGTTTCTTGTCCATGCCTTAACTTTACCTGGACGGATTGTTTGTGAGGACTTACCTGTAGTTGTGGTAACAGCATGGACCGATGTCGTTGGTGATGATGTTGTTGTGCTTACAACTCGTGGTACTGTAAATATCAATGGAGGTCTTGTCGTTGTTTCTGGTCCAGGGGCTGTCGTAGTAAGAGGCCCTGATGTTGTACCAGAAAGAAAAGTCGTTATTTATTAGTAATACCTATCTAAAACAACAACAACAACAACAAAAAAACATTAAAGCCTTTTCATGTCCGCGCATCCACTTGTGTGTGTTTCTGAGTGTGTCACAATTGAAAAAGACAGACGAAGAGAAGAAAAGAAAGAGACAGAGAGAGAATGAGAGAGACAGACAGACAGACAGACACAGACACAGACGGAGAGACAAAGAGAGAGAGAGAAAGAGAGAGAGAGAGAGAGAGAGAGAGAAAGAAAGAGAGAGGGCGAGACAGACAGACAGACAGACACAGGCAGAGAGAGAAAGTGAGAGAGAGAGAGAAGCAATCAGATAATATTTCTTTTGAAGTCAGTGTGAAAGATGTAACAAACAGAACGACACTTTGCAGAAAACTGTCACGTATTGAATCGCTATTTCCTTTCTTTGATGAAAAGAAAACTTACTATTTTTTTAGGTAAGTTATCGTCCTGTTCTCTGAAAATAAAGTTCCAAAGTGCATGTGACACTGAGCATAAATTTGATCTATAAACCGTTGTACGTTTCTTATTCACGCACATTCACTAACATCGATTGCGTCAGTAAAACTAACCTGTTGTGGTATCAGCATAAAACGTGGTCGTTGGTGTTGATGTTGTTGTAGTTACAGCTGTGGATAATGTAGTTTCCCGTATTGGTAGTGTTGTGGTTTCTGGTCCCCAAAATGGTGTGGTGTGTGGTCCTGATGTTGGTGTAGTTACACCTGGGGTGACTGTAGTTTCTCCTGAAGGCAGAGTTGTAGTTCCTGGTCCTCCTGATGGTGTTGTGCTCTGTGGTACTGATGTTGGTGTAGTTACACCTGGAGTGACTGTAGTTTCACCTGAAGCTGATGTTGTAGTTCCTGGTCCTCCTGATGGTGTTGTGCTCTGTGGTCCTGATGTTGGTGTAGTTACACCTGGAGTGACTGTAGTTTCACCTGAGGAGTGAGTTGTGGTTCCTGGTCCTCCTGATGGTGTTGTGCTGTGTGGTCCTGATGTTGGTGTAGTTACACCTGGGGTGACTGTAGTTTCACCTGAAGGCAGAGTTGTAGTTCCTGGTCCTCCTGATGGTGTTGTGGTGTGTGGTCCTGATGTTGGTGTAGTTACACCTGGAGTGACTGTAGTTTCACCTGAGGAGTGAGTTGTGGTTCCTGGTCCTCCTGATGGTGTTGTGCTGTATGGTTCTGGTGTTGTTTCTACAAGAACACATTATTGTTTAAAATTTTCCACGTGTGTATGAAAGTGATGATCATTTTATGCATCCCGTTAAACACTATCGGTGTAAGAACTAGGCTGCCATGAGAAACATTTATTCCAGAATGTTGCAGACTAGCCAGCAGCCAAGTCTAAACAAATAATGAAAGAACGGGAGACATGCTATAGGATATGCTGACAGAAACAGCACAGTTATTTCTGTGTCAGTTTACTCCTCATTGTTAGAGGACTATGAACACACACAAAAACCGTACAATTCCAGTTATGATAACAACAAATATGATTACGTAAGCAAGATACTGAATTAGAAATATTATCGTTCATATATGCAAGGAAATGCAGAAAGTATAGCTCGAATGAATTAATGTAGAAAGGACCAATACTAAAACATTCACAGTCAACTATTCACAGACACACACACACACACACACACACACACACACACACACACACACACCACCACCACCACCACCACCACCATCGCCGCCGACATACGAACACACACACTCGCACACAAATACAAAGTCAAGGTCTGATTCCTAGACTGAAGGCATTTTTTCTCGAGAGCTGAGTTCTGGGGGAAAAAGAGTGTTGACATTGCGTTCAGACACGAAATCATAACAAAGGAGAAAGTCTTACTTTGGGAACAAGCTTCCAGATAGTTGAACTCAATCACCACTGCACTCTCGGCGTTTTCCGGTTCTGCGAGAAGAGTGATTCCCCTTACTGGATCTCTTCTGTCTTCAAGAGGTAAACTATACCTGTCACCTGGTTTGTTTACCACCTGTGAAACACACACACACACACACACACACACACACACACACACACACACATGCATGCATACAGAAAAAACATGTTCCATTTCAGAACAAAACCAACTTCACGTGAACAACTATATCTAAGGCAGTAAAAACACACACTATATTTATATGTATTTATCAGCTTCTGTTGTGCTTCATACTAATTTTCAAGAGTTGTGTTATTTGCCAACCATCACTGATTTCACTACTATGTATGTGGATATTTGTTTTGCACTGAAATGTGTTTGGAGATAAACAATACATTTAGATGGCTTTCAGCCACTGCCATTTCACACAGCTGATCACTCAGCTGCTGAACATTGCGGTTTCCCGTTCCCTGATAAGTTTGACATTGGTGTGAGGCAACAACTTCTACTTCTTCCCCCTCAGCTCTGTGGAGAGACATTGGAACGCTTTCTTATAGTTGGCTTCATCAAGTTTTTGCGCCTTATACATATTATTATTATTAGTAGTAGTAGTGGGTTTTTTTTGTTTTTTGTTGTTGTTTTTTTTTGGGGGGGTGTTTTTTTTTTTCTTTTTTTCTTTTTTTTTCTCAAGGCCTGACTAAGCACGTTGGGCTAGGCTGCTGGTCAGGCATCTGCTTGGCAGATGTGGTGTAGCGTATATGGATTTGTCCGAACGCAGTGACGCCTCCTTGAGCTACTGAAACTGAAACTGAAACTGGGACGCTGCACAGAAGAACTGCTCACCAGATCCCCCCAGGGTCTGTCAGTTGTGTTTCAAAACCCAGGTCTCTGTAAATGGTTTTCCTGTCCATTCTGCAATGTTGTCAGTCCATCTATTTTTTCTGTCTCCCCCTCTGTGTCTCACCCACAACAGTTCACTAGAGGATTGCTTTAGCACGGCCACCGGATCTTGTTGCGTGGCCATACAAACGTAGCTTTCTTTTCATTATCAATTGATGTCAGCAGATCTCCGTAAGGTCCCATGTGCTGCTTGATGTGTGGCGCACTATGTCACTGGGGATGTGACCAGTGTATCTGACGTTCAGTAGTTTTCCTTCATGATGCGGTGTGTCTTGGACAAGTCAAATCTGGTGGAGCCCATCCCTCTGCAGATAGGGTTTTCTTGTCGGGTTACCCTCCATATGCAGCAGGTAGTACAGAGTGACATGGGTACTGGTAGCAGAGGAGAATATCTGACGTGGCAACTACAGTCCGACGGAAATCAACAGTTTCAGTTTCAGTTTCAGTAGCTCAAGGAGGCGTCACTGCGTTCGGACAAAACCATATACGCTACACCACATCTGCCAAGCAGATGCCTGACCAGCAGCGTAACCCAACGCGCTTAGTCAGGCCTTGAGAAAAAAACAACAACAACAAAAAAAACAAACAAAAAAAAACCGGGGGAATAAATAATAGATAAGCTTGCATAAATAAATAAATAAATAATAATCAACCTGTCAATGGAAATCAACAACATACTCCAACAACATTTTTTACTTATCAATGAAAAAATAACAAAAAGCATAACGCACAGTAAAATAAAAAGTACTAACGCTCACATAATTTGTTTATTTATCTAAAAAAAACCCCAAATAACATTGTCTAGTGAAAACAAGAACTCAGGCTATTTTTCTATAAACAGGTTGTCTGCTTTCAAAGCATGTCTAATCCGTGTCAGTTTCAAGGAGTGATTGTTTTTTTTTTTAAAAAATGTGGTTGTTTTATTATCATGCCTAAATACACTGTAATCTTAAACCGAGAACATGGCAGTTATTAGCAGCAGCTAGAAAAGTTAGCAACGCTGATACTGTTTGTTGTGTGTGTACTTACCACGTCATCCTTTGTCTTGTCAGAATACACATATCTGACTGTGAGTTGTTCAACGTTAGTGAAAGAGACATCCAGGGAGAAAGGGATGAACAGAGTTTCGTCACCCAGTGTCAGGTCCACTCTGACTGCTGTTCCAGGACTGCTTGAGAACAGCTGTTTGTCTTTGACAGTGTTGGGTCCTGCACTGGACGTGAAGTCTTCAAAGTACCTCACGTCTTCCTCCATACATTCCGCATCTGCACGTGGATAACAAAAAAAAAAAAAAAAAAAAAGGCACTGTCATATTCAAGAGAATTTGTTGAATAACAGATTTCAAACCCCCAAAAAAACAGTTACAGTGGTGTATGTGGTGTATTATATATCTGTGTGTATAAGAGAGAGACACAGAGAGAGAACGAGAGAGAGAGAGAGCAGAAAAAAAAAGATATTGAGAACGGATGAAAACAAACAAACAAACAAAAAAAAAAAAACAAACAAAAACAAACAAACTTGCTCGTACATCTTTACTGAACGATTTCTCTGCGTTTGCTACGAATTGTTAAATGTAGCAATGATGCGTGTTTGCTTATATTGTGCATAGTTAGATGATGTCGATGTCAAAATGTAAAACTATGTGATTATTTATCAATTTTATGACGATGTTTTCACGTATAATTGTATTCATTATTCAACGGCTGGCGGATATCATTGCTGGATGATGCCATTGACAACGATATAACTTAAACACAGAAAAGCGTATGCGTGGGGGGACCGTGGGGAGGGGGGTGGAGGTAGCGGGGTGCGCGCGCGCGCGCGCGCGCGCGCGCGCGTGTGTGTGTGTGTGTGTGTGTGTGTGTGTGTGCGTGCATGCATGCATGTGTGTGTGTTTGCGTGTGTGGCGGTGGTGGTGGTGGTGGGGTGTGTCTGTGTGTGGAGGGGCATGGGGAGCAAGCAAGCCTACAGGTAGACCTCACAGACATTGGAAGAGTATTTGCGTGAAATGCAGTCAGCGAGAATCCCTTTAGTGAAAGATACGATGTTGGAGCTACAAGGAGTAAAACCATGGATTCATTAAAATGCTGTAGTTTGAAGAACGCATGAGACGTTTACATGGAGTGAGATCCCACCACTTCGCTTTTATAAAGGCACATGTATGCAAACACACACACACACACACACACACACACACACACACACACACATACACACACACACACGCCAACACACACACTCAACCACACAACCACACACACACAACCACACACACGCACAGCCACACACACACACACACACGCTTGCGCTTGCGCTTGCACATACACAAACGCGTACGCACACGCGCGCGCACACACACACACACACATACACACCAGCGCCAGCGCATACAGACACATACACAGACACACAATCGCACACCCACACACAGACAGACAGACAATCACAATGCGAGCCAAACAACACACAATAAGAATGTGTACGAATGTGTGAGTTTGTGATCCTACCTGATGTCGACGACAGAACTGTGGTGGTAAATGCTGCAAAGAAAACAAGACGTCTTCATGTTTAAAGTCAAGCACACGCATGTCATTGGATTAAAAACTTGAAAAAAAAATTGCTATAATTAAATCTCATCTTGTTTCTCGCCCCTTAATCACTATTGCTATTGTTTTGAAAATTGATTCATGCATAGCTGGAGAAAAAAATGATACATCACGAGCTGGAATACATTCAATATGCATGATTTCCATACGCACATGATTTATCTGCGTGTGAAGGTAAATGGCAGTATATGTTTGTATACTCACAACTTGATGTGGAACCAGCAGAGATTGTACCGGTTGGTCCTGATGTTGGTGAAGTTACACCTGGGGTGACTGTAGTTTCACCTGAAGGCAGAGTTGTTGTTCCTGGTCCTCCTGATGGTGTTGTGGTGTGTGGTCCTGATGTTGGTGTAGTTACACCTGGGGTGACTGTAGTTTCACCTGAAGGCACAGTTGTAGTTCCTGGTCCTCCTGATGGTGTTGTGCTGTGTGGTCCTGATGTTGGTGTAGTTACACCTGGGGTGACTGTAGTTTCACCTGAAGGCAGAGTTGTAGTTCCTGGTCCTCCTGATGGTGTTGTGCTGTGTGGTCCTGTTGTTTTCATGAGGAAGCAAAGTCATGAGAATTGGTTTAATCACGAAATGTAATGAACTGAATACATGATAAACTTTAGTTCATACCTCCTTCAGTAATGAATCGTTTATCATTCGAAAGACTGTGGCATTCCAATGAATTGATGCACAGCGGGTTAAGGGAAACTTAATATGACAAACGAAGTTACCAGGTTCTGTTTCACTATGTATGTTTATGTTTCAGTGTTTTCAACTAATTCAAAGAAAGAGAGAGAGAGAGAGAGAGAGAGAGAGAGAGAGAGAGAGAGAGAGAGAGAGAGAGAGAGAGAGAGAGAGAGAGAGATTGAAAACGAAGAAAAAGAAGAAGAAGAATTGATTTAAACAATTACTTTACGAGAGAGCACTGACATTTAATGATAACTATAGCCCTAAAAGGATCTTGTTTCGTATTTGCATAAAATCATCACAAAAACTTACCAGATGTCGAGGAACCAACATTACTCGGAGTCGTTGGTCCTGATGTTGATGTAGTTACACCTGGGGTGACTGTAGTTTCACCTGAAGGCAGAGTTGTAGTTCCTGGTCCTACTGATGGTGTTGTGCTGTGTGGTCCTGATGTTGGTGTAGTTACACCTGGGGTGACTGTAGTTTCACCTGAAGGCACAGTTGTAGTTCCTGGTCCTCCTGATGGTGTTGTGGTGTGTGGTCCTGATGTTGGTGTAGTTACACCTGTGGTAACTGTAGTTTCACCTGAAAGCACAGTTGTAGTTCCTGGTCCTCCTGATGGTGTTGTGCTGTGTGGTCCTGTTGTTTTCATGAGGAAGCAAAGTCATGAGAATTGGTTCAATCACGAAATGTAATGAACTGAATACATGATAAACTTTAGTTGATACCTCCTTCAGTAATGAATCGTTTATCATTCGAAAGACTGTGGCATTCCAATGAATTGATGCACAGCGGGTTAAGGGAAACTTAATATGACAAACGAAGTTACCAGGTTCTGTTTCACTATGTATGTTT
Source organism: Babylonia areolata (assembly GCF_041734735.1). Lineage (NCBI taxonomy): Eukaryota > Metazoa > Mollusca > Gastropoda > Neogastropoda > Buccinidae > Babylonia > Babylonia areolata. The sequence goes on along the minus strand of NC_134904.1, from coordinate 9,610,896 downwards.
ATGTTTCAGTGTTTTCAACAAATTCAGAGAGAGAGAGAGAGAGAGAGAGAGAGAGAGAGAGAGAGAGAGAGAGAGAGAGAGAGAGAGAGAGAGAGAGAGATTGAAAACGAAGAAGAAGAAGAAGAAGAAGAAGAAGAAGAAGAAGAAGAAGAAGAAGAAGAAGTGGTTTAAACAATTACTTTACGAGACAGCACTGACATTTAATAACTATGGCTCCAAAAGGTTCTTGTTTAGTATTTACATGAAATCATGACAAAAACTTACCAGATGTTGAGGAACCAACATTACTCGTAGTCGTTGGTCCTGATGTTGATGTAGTTACAATTTGGGTGACTGTAGTTTCACCTGAAGGCAGAGTTGTAGTTCCTGGTCCTCCTGATGGTGTTGTGGTGTGTGGTCCTGATGTTGGTGTAGTTACACCTGGGGTGACTGTAGTTTCACCTGAAGGCAGAGTTGTAGTTCCTGGTCCTCCTGATGGTGTTGTGGTGTGTGGTCCTGATGTTGGTGTAGTTACACCTGGGGTGACTGTAGTTTCACCTGAAGGCAGAGTTGTAGGTGATGGTCCTCCTGACGGTGTTGTGGTGTGTGGTCCTGATGTTGGTGTAGTTACACCTGGGGTGACTGTAGTTTCACCTGAAGGCAGAGTTGTAGTTCCTGGTCCTCCTGATGGTGTTGTGCTGTGTGGTCCTGTTGTTTTCATGAGGAAGCAAAGTCATGAGAATTGGTTCAATCACGAAATGTAATGAACTGAATACATGATAAACTTTAGTTGATACCTCCTTCAGTAATGAATCGTTTATCATTCGAAAGACTGTGGCATTCCAGTCAATTGATGCACAGCGGGTTAAGGGAATTGAAATATGACAAACGAAGTTACCAGGTTCTGTATCTCTGTGTATGTTTATGTTTCAGTGTTTTCAACTAATTCAAAGAAAGAGAGAGAGAGAGAGAGAGAGAGAGAGAGAGAGAGAGAGAGAGAGAGAGAGAGAGAGAGAAATTGAAAACGAAGAAAAAGAAGAAGAAGAATTGATTTAAACAATTACTTTACGAGAGAGCACTGACATTTAATGATAACTATAGCCCTAAAAGGATCTTGTTTCGTATTTGCATAAAATCATGACAAAAACTTACCAGATGTCGAGGAACCAACATTACTCGGAGTCGTTGGTCCTGATGTTGATGTAGTTACACCTGGGGTGACTGTAGTTTCACCTGAAGGCAGAGTTGTAGTTCCTGGTCCACCTGATGGTGTTGTGCTGTGTGGTCCTGATGTTGGTGTAGTTACACCTGGGGTGACTGTAGTTTCACCTGAAGGCAGAGTTGTAGTTCCTGGTCCTCCTGATGGTGTAGTGGTGTGTGGTCCTGATGTTGGTGTAGTTACACCTGTGGTAACTGTAGTTTCACCTGAAGGCACAGTTGTAGTTCCTGGTCCTCCTGATGGTGTTGTGCTGTGTGGTCCTGTTGTTTTCATGAGGAAGCAAAGTCATGAGAATTGGTTCAATCACGAAATGTAATGAACTGAATACATGATAAACTTTAGTTGATACCTCCTTCAGTAATGAATCGTTTATCATTCGAAAGACTGTGGCATTCCAATGAATTGATGCACAGCGGGTTAAGGGAAACTTAATATGACAAACGAAGTTACCAGGTTCTGTTTCACTATGTATGTTTATGTTTCAGTGTTTTCAACAAATTCAGAGAGAGAGAGAGAGAGAGAGAGAGAGAGAGAGAGAGAGAGAGAGAGAGAGAGAGAGAGAGAGAGAGAGAGAGATTGAAAACGAAGAAGAAGAAGAAGAAGAAGAAGAAGAAGAAGAAGAAGAAGTGGTTTAAACAATTACTTTACGAGACAGCACTGACATTTAATAACTATGGCTCCAAAAGGTTCTTGTTTAGTATTTACATGAAATCATGACAAAAACTTACCAGATGTTGAGGAACCAACATTACTCGTAGTCGTTGGTCCTGATGTTGATGTAGTTACAATTTGGGTGACTGTAGTTTCACCTGAAGGCAGAGTTGTAGTTCCTGGTCCTCCTGATGGTGTTGTGGTCTGTGGTGCTGATGTTGGTGCAGTTACACCTGGGGTGACTGTAGTTTCACCTGAAGGCAGAGTTGTAGTTCCTGGTCCTCCTGATGGTGTTGTGCTGTGTGGTCCTGATGTTGGTGTAGTTACACCTGTGGTAACTGTAGTTTCACCTGAAGGCACAGTTGTAGTTCCTGGTCCTCCTGATGGTGTTGTGCTGTGTGGTCCTGTTGTTTTCATGAGGAAGCAAAGTCATGAGAATTGGTTCAATCACGAAATGTAATGAACTGAATACATGATAAACTATAGTTGATACATCCTTCAGTAATGAATCGTTTATCATTCGAAAGACTGTGGCATTCCAATCAGTTGATGCACAGCGGGTAAAGGGAATTGAAATATGACAAACGAGGTTACCAGGTTCTGTATCTCTGTGTATGTTTATGTTTCAGTGTTTTCAACTAATTCAAAGAAAGAGAGAGAGAGAGAGAGAGAGAGAGAGAGAGAGAGAGAGAGAGAGAGAGAGAGAGAGAGAGAGAGAGAGAAATTGAAAACGAAGAAGAAGAAGAAGAAGAAGAAGAAGAAGAAGAAGAAGAAGAAGAAGAAGAAGAATTGATTAAAAAAAATTACTTTACGAGAGAGCACTGACATTTAATGATAACTATAGCCCCAAAAGGATCTTGTTTCGTATTTGCATAAAATCATGACAAAAACTTACCAGATGTCGAGGAACCAACATTACTCGGAGTCGTTGGTCCTGATGTTGATGTAGTTACTATTTGGGTGACTGTAGTTTCACCTGAAGGCAGAGTTGTAGTTCCTGGTCCTCCTGATGGTGTTGTGGTGTGTGGTCCTGATGTTGGTGTAGTTACACCTGGGGTGACTGTAGTTTCACCTGAAGGCAGAGTTGTAGTTCCTGGTCCTCCTGATGGTGTTGTGGTCTGTGGTGCTGATGTTGGTGTAGTTACACCTGGGGTAACTGTAGTTTCACCTGAAGGCACAGTTGTAGTTCCTGGTCCTCCTGATGGTGTTGTGCTGTGTGGTCCTGTTGTTTTCATGAGGAAGCAAAGTCATGAGAATTGGTTCAATCACGAAATGTAATGAACTGAATACATGATAAACTTTAGTTGATACCTCCTTCAGTAATGAATCGTTTATCATTCGAAAGACTGTGGCATTCCAATCAGTTGATGCACAGCGGGTAAAGGGAATTGAAATATGACAAACGAAGTTACCAGGTTCTGTATCTCTGTGTATGTTTATGTTTCAGTGTTTTCAACTAATTCAAAGAAAGAGAGAGAGAGAGAGAGAGAGAGAGAGAGAGAGAGAGAGAGAGAGAGAGAGAGAGAGAGAGAGAGAGAGAGAGAGAAATTGAAAACGAAGAAAAAGAAGAAGAAGAATTGATTTAAACAATTACTTTACGAGAGAGCACTGACATTTAATGATAACTATAGCCGTAAAAGGATCTTGTTTCGTATTTGCATAAAATCATGACAAAAACTTACCAGATGTCGAGGAACCAACATTACTCGGAGTCGTTGGTCCTGATGTTGATGTAGTTACACCTGGGGTGACTGTAGTTTCACCTGAAGGCAGAGTTGTAGTTCCTGGTCCTACTGATGGTGTTGTGCTGTGTGGTCCTGATGTTGGTGTAGTTACACCTGGGGTGACTGTAGTTTCACCTGAAGGCAGAGTTGTAGTTCCTAATCCTCCTGATCGTGTTGTGGTCTGTGGTGCTGATGTTGGTGTAGTTACACCTGGGGTGACTGTAGTTTCACCTGAAGGCAGAGTTGTAGTTCCTGGTCCTCCTGATGGTGTTGTGGTGTGCGGTCCTGATGTTGGTGTAGTTACACCTGGGGTGACTGTAGTTTCACCTGAAGGAAGAGTTGTAGTTCCTAATCCTCCTGATGGTGTTGTGGTCTGTGGTGCTGATGTTGGTGTAGTTACACCTGGGGTGACTGTAGTTTCACCTGAAGGCAGAGTTGTAGTTCCTGGTCCTCCTGATGGTGTTGTGGTGTGTGGTCCTGATGTTGGTGTAGTTACACCTGGGGTAACTGTAGTTTCACCTGAAGGCAGAGTTGTAGTTCCTGGTCCTCCTGATGGTGTTGTGCTGTGTGGTCCTGTTGTTTTCACGAGGAAGCAAAGTCATGAGAATTGGTTTAATCACGAAATGTAATGAACTGAATACATGATAAACTTTAGTTGATACCTCCTTCAGTAATGAATCGTTTATCATTCGAAAGACTGTGGCATTCCAATGAATTGATGCACAGCGGGTTAAGGGAATTGAAATATGACAAACGAAGTTACCAGGTTCTGTATCTCTGTGTATGTTTATGTTTCAGTGTTTTCAACTAATTCAAAGAAAGAGAGAGAGAGAGAGAGAGAGAGAGAGAGAGAGAGAGAGAGAGAGAGAGAGAGAGAGAGAAATTGAAAACGAAGAAGAAGAAGAAGAAGAAGAAGAACAAGAAGAAGAAGAAGAAGAAGAAGAAGAATTGATTTAAACAATTACTTTACGAGAGAGCACTGACATTTAATGATAACTATAGCCCCAAAAGGATCTTGTTTCGTATTTGCATAAAATCATGACAAAAACTTACCAGATGTCGAGGAACCAACATTACTCGGAGTCGTTGGTCCTGATGTTGATGTAGTTACACCTGGGGTGACTGTAGTTTCACCTGAAGGCAGAGTTGTAGTTCCTGGTCCTCCTGATGGTGTTGTGGTGTGTGGTCCTGATGTTGGTGTAGTTACACCTGGAGTGACTGTAGTTTCACCTGAAGGCAGAGTTGTAGTTCCTGGTCCTCCTGATGGTGTTGTGCTGTGTGGTCCTGATGTTGGTGTAGTTACACCTGGGGTGACTGTAGTTTCACCTGAAGGCAGAGTTGTAGTTCCTGGTCCTCCTGATGGTGTTGTGCTGTGTGGTCCTGATGTTGGTGTAGTTACACCTGGAGTGACTGTAGTTTCACCTGAAGGGAGAGTTGTAGTTGCTGGCCCTGATGTTTTCACGACAAAGGAAAATCAGAATCAATGGTTCACTCTAACAAAATATTAATTGAATACATAATAACTTTTAATTACAAGCTTCTTCACTAAAGAATCATTTGCCATTGAAAAGACCGAGTATTCCTTTTACTTTCGACAGAAAGGAAAGCTAAATATGAAAAACGTTGTTACCATACTCAGAGATTTACGCTTTGGTCGTGTTATCAAAAACCTAGAAAGGAAAGATACAGATCATATTACTCCCATGTACACATATGAAGGAACGAGCAAAGTATAAAAAAAACATATGTGAAAAAGTTGTATACATGAAAGGAAGTCACAGCTAAGCAACTCAGGTATTTTGCACACAACTCAACGCACAATGGCAGCAGTGAACATATTCTGTTCTGTTTTTCCCTTGACCAAATGACAGTATGTTGTTTCATCACCACAAGAACTGTCACAACAAGGAGACAGTACGTGTCTGGATGAACGTATGAAATAAATAGAACATGCTTCAGAATCACGCTTACCGTTTGTAGTGGTACCAACAGAGACTGTTGTGGTTGGAACTCCTGATGGTGTTGTGCTGTGTGGTCCTGATGTTGGTGTAGTTACACCTGGGGTGACTGTAGTTTCACCTGAAGGCAGAGTTGTAGTTCCTGGTCCTCCTGATGGTGTTGTGCTGTGTGGTCCTGATGTGTTGTGGAACAGAAATGATATTCTTTCATAGTCATTAAAAAAAAATTGTGTTGAATAATACTTGTTTGATCCTGTTTCACTGTATATGTTTATGTTTCTGTATTTTCAAATACTTCAGAGAGAGAGAGAGTTTCAGAAATAACAAGAAGAAGAAGAAGAAGGAGAAGAAGAAATTAGACAATGGTTGAGAAACAAAATCAAAGTGGAAAATCAACAGAAAGGTGGGAAATAATAATCAATGATTCATTCTTTAATGCAGCGAATTAAACACAGAATAAATTTTACTTACTACCTGTTTCACCATAAAATTGTTTGTGTTTGGAAAGACTAAAGGATTCCGTTTACTATTGGTACAGTGGAAACTGATGCGAAATATGATAAATGATGTTACCAGAAAAACACAGATTTACGCAATGATCGTGTATCGAAAATACAAAGAAACGAGCTATAAAAATCCCATCTTGCTACCATGTTCACATATGAAGGAACGAGGAAAGTACTAAAAAAAAAAGAAAAAAAAGGATACATGGAAAAAGTTGGACAGATAAAACAAAGTCATATGTGAGCAACTAAGAATTCTGCACAAAACCTCTTAGCACGAAGGGAACACTGTACTCATTCATGTGCTCCTTTGACCAAATGACAGTATGTTGTTTCATCACCACAAGAACCGTCATAACAAGGAGACATAATGTGTCAGGCTGAAAGTTTGAAATAAGTAGAACGTGGTTCTGAATCACGCTTACCGTTTGTAGTGGTACCGGCAGAGACTGGTGTGGTTGGTCCTCCTGATGGTGTTGTGGTGTGTGGTCCTGACGTTGGTGTGGTTACACCTGGAGTGACTGTAGTTTCACCTGAAGGCAGAGTTGTAGTTCCTGGTCCTCCTGATGGTGTTGTGGTGTGTGGTCCTGATGTTGGTGTAGTTACACCTGGGGTGACTGTAGTTTCACCTGAAGGCAGAGTTGTAGTTCCTGGTCCTCCTGATGGTGTTGTGCTGTGTGGTCCTGATGTTGGTGTAGTTACACCTGGGGTGACTGTAGTTTCACCTGAAGGCAGAGTTGTAGTTCCTGGTCCTCCAGATGGTGTTGTAGTGTGTGGTCCTGATGTTGGTGTAGTTACACCTGGGGTGACTGTAGTTTCACCTGAAGGCAGAGTTGTAGGTGATGGTCCTCCTGACGGTGTTGTGGTGTGTGGTCCTGATGTTGGTGTAGTTACACCTGGGGTGACTGTAGTTTCACCTGAAGGCAGAGTTGTAGTTCCTGGTCCTCCAGATGGTGTTGTGGTGTGCGGTCCTGATGTTGGTGTAGTTACACCTGGGGTGACTGTAGTTTCACCTGAAGGCAGAGTTGTAGTTCCTGGTCCTCCAGATGGTGTTGTGGTGTGCGGTCCTGATGTTGGTGTAGTTACACCTGGGGTGACTGTAGTTTCACCTGAAGATGATGTTGTACTTCCTGGTCCTCCTGATGGTGTTGTGCTGTGTGGTCCTGATGTGGTTTTTATACGACAAAGCAAAGTAATGATCAATGATTCATTCTTTAATGCAGCGAATTAAACACAGAATAGATTTTTCTTATTACCTGTTTCACCACAGAATCGTTTGTGTTTGGAAAGACTAAAGGATTCCGTTTACTATTGGTACAGTGGAAACTGATGCGAAATATGATAAATGATGTTACCAGAAAAACACAGATTTACGCACTGATCGTGTATCCAAAATACAAGGAAACGAGCTATAAAATACCCATCTTGCTACCATGTTCACATATGAAGGAACGAGGAAAGTACTAAAAAAGAAAAGAAAGAAAAAAAGTATACATGGAAAAAGTTGGACAGATAAAACAAAGTCATAGGTGAGCAACTAAGAATTCTGCACAAAAACTCTTACCACGAAGGGAACACTGCACACATTCATGTGCTCCTTTGACCAAATGACAGTATGTTGTTTCATCACCACAAGAACCGTCATAACTAGGAAACAGAATGTGTCAGGATGAAAGTTTGAAATAAATAGAACGTGGTTCCTGAATCACGCTTACCGTTTGTAGTGGTACCGGCAGAGACTGTTGTGGTTGGAACTCCTGATGGTGTTGTGCTGTGTGGTCCTGATGTTGGAGTGGTTACACTTGGGGTGACTGTAGTTTCACCTGAAGGCAGAGTTGTAGTTCCTGGTCCTCCTGATGGTGTTGTGGTGTGTGGTCTTGATGTTGGTGTAGTTACACCTGAGGTGACTGTAGTTTCACCTGAAGTTGATGTTGTAGTCCCTGGTCCTCCTGACGGTGTTGTGGTGTGTGGTCCTGATGTTGGTGTAGTTACACCTGGGGTGACTGTAGTTTCACCTGAAGGCAGAGTTGTAGTTCCTGGTCCTCCTGATGGTGTTGTGTTGTGTGGTCCTGATGTTGGTGTAGTTACACCTGGGGTGACTGTAGTTTCACCTGAAGGCAGAGTTGTGGTTCCTGGTCCTCCTGATGGTGTTGTGGTGTGTGGTCCTGATGTTGGTGTAGTTACACCTGGGGTGACTGTAGTTTCACCTGAAGGCAGAGTTGTAGTTCCTGGTCCTCCAGACGGTGTTGTGGTGTGTGGTCCTGATGTTGGTGTAGTTACACCTGGGGTGACTGTAGTTTCACCTGAAGGCAGAGTTGTAGTTCCTGGTCCTCCTGATGGTGTTGTGGTGTGTGGTCCTGATGTTGGTGTAGTTACACCTGGGGTGACTGTAGTTTCACCTGAAGCTGATGTTGTAGTTTCTGGTTTCCAAAATGATTTTGTAGTGTGCGGTCCTGATGTTGGTGTAGTTACACCTGTTGTGACTGTAGTTTCTCCTGAAGGCAGAGTTGTAGTTCCTGGTCCTCCTGATGGTGTTGTGGTGTGTGGTCCTGATGTTGGTGTAGTTACACCTGGGGTGACTGTAGTTTCACCTGAAGGCAGAGTTGTAGTTCCTGGTCCTCCTGATGGTGTTGTGCTGTGTGGCCCTGATGTTGGTGCAGTTACACCTGGGGTGACTGTAGTTTCACCTGAAGGCAGAGTTGTAGTTCCTGGTCCTCCTGATGGTGTTGTGGTGTGTGGTCCTGATGTTGGTGTAGTTACACCTGGGGTGACTGTAGGTTCACCTGAAGTTGATGTTGTAGTTCCTGGTCCTCCTGATGGTGTTGTGCTGTGTGGCCCTGATGTTGGTGTAGTTACACCTGGGGTGACTGTAGTTTCCCCTGAAGGCAGAGTTGTAGTTCCTGGTCCTCCTGATGGTGTTGTGGTGTGTGGTCCTGATGTTGGTGTAGTTACACCTGGGGTGACTGTAGTTTCACCTGAAGGCAGAGTTGTAGTTCCTGGTCCTCCTGATGGTGTTGTGGTGTGTGGTCCTGATGTTGGTGTAGTTACACCTGGGGTGACTGTAGTTTCACCTGAAGGCAGAGTTGTAGTTCCTGGTCCTCCTGATGGTGTTGTGCTGTGTGGTCCTGATGTTTTTTGTTACGACAAAGCAAAGTATTAATCAATGATTCATTCTTTAATGCAGCGAATTAAACACAGAATAGATTTTTCTTACTACCTGTTTCACCATAAAATCGTTTGTGTTTGGAAAGACTAAAGGATTTCGTTTACTATTGGTACAGTGGAAACTGTTGCGAAATATGGTAAATGATGTTACCAGAAAAACACAGATTTACGCACGGATCGTGTATCCAAAATACAAGGAAACGAGCTATAAAAATCCCATCTTGCTACCATGTTCACATATGAAGGAACGAGGAAAGTACTAAAAAAAAAAAGAAAGAAAAAAAGCATACATGGAAAAAGTTGAACAGATAAAACAAAGTCATAGGTGAGCAACTAAGTATTCTGCACAAAAACTTTTAGCACGAAGGTGATACTGTACACATTCATGTGCTCCTTTGACCAAATGACAGTATGTTGTTTCATCACCACAAGAACCGTCATAACTAGGAAACAGAATGTGTCAGGATGAAAGTTTGAAATAAATAGAACGTGGTTCCTGAATCACGCTTACCGTTTGTAGTGGTACCGGCAGAGACTGTTGTGGTTGGAACTCCTGATGGTGTTGTGCTGTGTGGTCCTGATGTTGGAGTGGTTACACTTGGGGTGACTGTAGTTTCACCTGAAGGCAGAGTTGTAGTTCCTGGTCCTCCTGATGGTGTTGTGGTGTGTGGTCTTGATGTTGGTGTAGTTACACCTGAGGTGACTGTAGTTTCACCTGAAGTTGATGTTGTAGTCCCTGGTCCTCCTGATGGTGTTGTGTTGTGTGGTCCTGATGTTGGTGTAGTTACATCTGGGGTGACTGTAGTTTCACCTGAAGGCAGAGTTGTGGTTCCTGGTCCTCCTGATGGTGTTGTGGTGTGTGGTCCTGATGTTGGTGTTGTTACACCTGTGGTGACTGTAGTTTCACCTGAAGGCAGAGTTGTAGTTCCTGGTCCTCCTGATGGTGTTGTGGTGTGTGGTCCTGATGTTGGTGTAGTTACACCTGGGGTGACTGTAGTTTCACCTGAAGGCAGAGTTGTGGTTCCTGGTCCTCCTGATGGTGTTGTGGTGTGTGGTCCTGATGTTGGTGTAGTTACACCTGGGGTGACTGTAGTTTCACCTGAAGGCAGAGTTGTAGTTCCTGGTCCTCCAGACGGTGTTGTGGTGTGTGGTCCTGATGTTGGTGTAGTTACACCTGGGGTGACTGTAGTTTCACCTGAAGGCAGAGTTGTAGTTCCTGGTCCTCCTGATGGTGTTGTGGTGTGTGGTCCTGATGTTGGTGTAGTTACACCTGGGGTGACTGTAGTTTCACCTGAAGCTGATGTTGTAGTTTCTGGTTTCCAAAATGATTTTGTAGTCTGCGGTCCTGATGTTGGTGTAGTTACACCTGTTGTGACTGTAGTTTCTCCTGAAGGCAGAGTTGTAGTTCCTGGTCCTCCTGATGGTGTTGTGGTGTGTGGTCCTGATGTTGGTGTAGTTACACCTGGGGTGACTGTAGTTTCACCTGAAGGCAGAGTTGTAGTTCCTGGTCCTCCTGATGGTGTTGTGCTGTGTGGCCCTGATGTTGGTGTAGTTACACCTGGGGTGACTGTAGTTTCACCTGAAGGCAGAGTTGTAGTTCCTGGTCCTCCTGATGGTGTTGTGGTGTGTGGTCCTGATGTTGGTGTAGTTACACCTGGGGTGACTGTAGGTTCACCTGAAGTTGATGTTGTAGTTCCTGGTCCTCCTGATGGTGTTGTGCTGTGTGGCCCTGATGTTGGTGTAGTTACACCTGGGGTGACTGTAGTTTCCCCTGAAGGCAGAGTTGTAGTTCCTGGTCCTCCTGATGGTGTTGTGGTGTGTGGTCCTGATGTTGGTGTAGTTACACCTGGGGTGACTGTAGTTTCATCTGAAGGCAGAGTTGTAGTTCCTGGTCCTCCTGATGGTGTTGTGGTGTGTGGTCCTGATGTTGGTGTAGTTACACCTGGGGTGACTGTAGGTTCACCTGAAGTTGATGTTGTAGTTCCTTGTCCTCCTGATGGTGTTGTGCTGTCTGGCCCTGATGTTGGTGTAGTTACACCTGGGGTGACTGTAGTTTCCCCTGAAGGCAGAGTTGTAGTTCCTGGTCCTCCTGATGGTGTTGTGGTGTGTGGTCCTGATGTTGGTGTAGTTACACCTGGGGTGACTGTAGTTTCACCTGAAGGCAGAGTTGTAGTTCCTGGTCCTCCTGATGGTGTTGTGGTGTGTGGTCCTGATGTTGGTGTAGTTACACCTGGGGTGACTGTAGTTTCACCTGAAGCTGATGTTGTAGTTCCTGGTCCTCCTGATGGTGTTGTGCTGTGTGGTCCTGATGTTGGAGTAGTTACACCTGGGGTGACTGTAGTTTCACCTGAAGGCAGAGTTGTGGTTTCTGGTCCTCCTGATGGTGTTGTGGTGTGTGGTCCTGATGTTGGTGTGGTTACACCTGAGGTGACTGTAGTTTCACCTGAAGCTGATGTTGTAGTTCCTGGTCCTCCTGATGGTGTTGTGGTGTGTGGTCCTGATGTTGGTGTTGTTACACCTGGGGTGACTGTAGTTTCACCTGAAGGCAGAGTTGTAGTTCCTGGTCCTCCAGATGGTGTTGTGGTGTGTGGTCTTGATATTGGTGTAGTTACACCTGGGGTGACTGTAGTTTCACCTGAAGCTGATGTTGTAGTTTCTGGTTTCCAAAATGATTTTGTAGTGTGTGGTCCTGATGTTGGTGTAGTTACACCTGGGGTGACTGTAGTTTCACCTGAAGGCAGAGTTGTAGTTCCTGGTCCTCCTGATGGTGTTGTGCTGTGTGGTCCTGATGTTGGTGTAGTTACACCTGGGGTGACTGTAGTTTCACCTGAAGGCAGAGTTGTAGTTCCTGGTCCTCCTGATGGTGTTGTGGTGTGCGGTCCTGATGTTGGTGTAGTTACACCTGGGGTGACTGTAGTTTCACCTGAAGCTGATGTTGTAGTTTCTGGTTTCCAAAATGATTTTGTAGTGTGTGGTCCTGATGTTGGTGTAGTTACACCTGGGGTGACTGTAGTTTCTCCTGAAGGCAGAGTTGTCGTTCCTGGTCCTGATGGTGTTGTGCTCCTTGATCCTTTCGTTGTTGCTAGAAAGAAAGTTCATGATACCAATTAGAACATCTAATAAGAACATTTAGAACATCATTTGAGGTATTTTGAAGTATTGCCCATAAAAGTGGCTTTGTT
>NC_134904.1:9586015-9588515 GCF_041734735.1 Babylonia areolata | reverse complement strand
CACACACACACACACACACACAAACACACACACACACACACACACACACACACACACACACACACACACACACACACACACACACACACACACACACACACACACGTACCCTCCAGACAGCCCAGGACCTTGATGACCTTGGCCGACACAGCACTGCCCTCATTCAGCCTGTTCAGGGTGACCACCACAGGAAGCCTCAGCCGGACCTCGGGGCTAATGGTCAGCTGTCCGCTGGGTGTGTCCACCTGGGCTTCCTGCGTCAGTCGGGATGGAAACCAAGGTTCAAAGAAATAATAATATTAATAATGATAATGACAATCATCATCATTATACAGTGGAGTGATGGCCTAGAGGTAACGCGTCCACCCAGGAAGTGAGAGAGAATCTGAGCGCGCTGGTTCGAATCACGGCTCAGCCGCCAATAGTTATTTTCTCCCCCTCCACTAGACCTTGAGTGGTGGTCTTTACGCTAGTCATTCGCATGAGGCGATAAATTGAGGTCCCGTGTGCAGCATGCACTTAGCGCACGTAAAAGAACCCACGGCAACAAAAGGGTTGTTCCTGGCAAAATTCTGTAGAAAAATCCACTTCGATAGGAAAAACAAATAAAACTGCACGCAGGAAAAATTACAAATGCAAATACAGATACAAATAATAATGATAATAATAATAATCATCATCATCATCATCATCATTATCATAATAATAATAATCATCATCATCATAATGATAATCATAATGTACATTCATGTAGCACCCTTTCTCTCCAACAGCTCAGGGCGCTTTACATGAAAGAAAAAATATTACAAATTACATAAATAATTCATGACCACTCTTTCTCAACCCCCCCCCCCCCACCCCGCCCACACCCTCCTACTCTCCCTTTCCCACTCTTCATACATCCAAAGTGAGCTTGACAATGGGTGGTGTTGGAGAAAAAAAGGAAAGCTGGGAGTGCTTTTAATAAAAAAAAAGATGAGTTTTTAGTGATGAGCGAAAAGCAGAGATAGAATCAGATGCAGAGATAATAATTATGATGAGGAAGGCTGTTCGTGATGAAATGTAATCCTTTTGCCCCCTTTTATGGGCGTGGGGGATACAGTAACACAATACATACACATTGAATGACAACTTCAGTCCAACTATGTCTACCGAAACAAGGGACACACACACACACGCGCGCGCGCGCGCAAGCACACGCACACAAATAATAATAATAATAATAATGGATACTTATATAGCACACTATCCAGAAATCTGCTCTAGGTGCTTTACAAAAACGCTTTCGTTAACATAAAACATTATATCTATGTTACATACACACACCAAATGTGACCACACACACACACACACACACACACACACACTGCATACATACATTTTAACATACATGTGTATCTAACAGCTACCCTAACACATACGCACACATAGGCAGGCACAAATTTACATAAACACACGCACACACAATACACATTCATATACATGCATGTAGTTATGTGCACATAGTAAGAATGATTTACAACAAAACAAATCAAACTTCAACATATTGATAAGTACGTTCCAGATGCACGCATATCCTCACCAAGCTTTATGAAATTACTAAAAAGTAAGTTGTGTTTTATTCCCACCACCGAATATTGACAAATATGATTGCTATTTACGTGGTATTAATTTGTTTCGAATTAAAAACATTTTAGGACATTCTAAAACCAAATGAAATCCATCCCAAACAATATTATAGCCCTTGCATTCTCCATTTTCGCCTTCTCTTCTTCTTATTTCTATCTGCAGTTTATGATTAATGCCATGAAACTTTATTCAAGGATATATGTATGTTTAGCGGCATTAGCGGTAGAAACAATAGCAACAGCTGTGCGCGCGCACACACACACACACACACACACATGCTCTCATACACACATGCTGTCACACACACACACATACACAACTCACACCACAACAAACAAACAAACAAACACACACACATACACAAACACCACTCACCTCTTTTCATCACCCCTAACCCCCAACGCCCACGCATACACATACTACATTCTCCCCACCTCCCCACACCCCCTCTTTCCCCCATCTAACATCACTAAACAGTGAAAAGACGTTAAAAAAAAACAAAAAAAAGAAAACACAGCACACCGGTATCAGTTCCCCTCCCCCCTCCGCACGGTGAACGGAGTAGCTGATGACGTTGTTGTACTCCAGCGTCAGCAGCGTGACGTAGCCCTCCGTGACGTCAGAGCGCGAGTCGACGCGCAGCACGAGGGAGTCACGGCCCGAGGTGAGGTAGAGAGACTGCAGGTCCTCCTGCCCGTTCAGTGGCGTTACCCACACGCTGCTGGACACCTCGTAGGTACACCTCTTGCCTGGGGAGACAGCAGTCAGTGCTTGTTGTATTGGATTGTATTGTGTTGTGTTGTATTGCATGATATTGCATTGTGTTGCGTTGTATTGGATTGTATTGTACTGTACTGTGTTGTGTTGCATT
>NC_134904.1:9576015-9581015 GCF_041734735.1 Babylonia areolata | reverse complement strand
CTTGTCGCAGAGTGCGGCTGCAGGAAGTGGGAGGAGGAGGAGGAGATGGTGGGGAGATATGGTTTAAGGGTTTGTTCGTTTTGTTTTTGGTTGGTTTTTTTTTTTTTGGAGGGGGGGGGTAAGGTTAGAGGTAACAACTTGTTGTTTTTAATGTTTTGCTTTGTTGTGTTATTTCTATCATCGTGATTGTCGGAGTCTATGTTGCTGACAGTGTGTGACCTTTAGAAAATGTGAAGTGAAGTTGGGCTGAAACGTTGTTTTCGTTTTGAAATGTTTTGTTATCAATTTTCCCACCGTGATTATCTGATTCTATATTGATGACTCTGTGTGTGTGTGTGTGTTTGTGTGTGTGTGTCTTTTTGTTAAGAAAAAGTAAAATCTTGGTAATTAACAGTCTTTTGAAGAGCAATTTTTTTCTTTTTGTTTTGCTTATATTGTTTGATCCATCTTGAATTGTCTCTCTTCTTGAGTTTCATCTATTTGTTTATCTATTCATTCATCGATTCATGCGTTCGTATTCATGAGTTTTGTCTCCTTCTTTATTCATCTGTTTATCTGTCCGTGCATTCAATTCGAAAATGTTCCTCCATTTTAATTACAAACGAACTAACGATGGTGATAGGAGAAAAAAAGGATTAAACATCGATAAAGAGCAGTAACTCTCTCCATTTATAAGGGACACAACTTCGGGTCAATGCAGGTTTTGCAACTTGTGTAACAGCCCGAATCCTATCCCTGGCTGGTTCTTACCCCGGGTAAAAAAGTAGCCTAGGCTACTTTATACCCCGGGTTTAAACCAGCCTAGGCCATTTCATACCCCTCCTGGCTGGAATATACCCCCTGTGTACACTTCGCTCACCCATCCAGACTGTATCACATTTACATTAATGATGACAATGATGATGGCGATGATAATAAAAGAGAGGGGGTAAAAAAAATGGCCCAGAGGATATAAACTGGCCTAGGCCAAACTATACCCCGGGTAAGATGTAGCCCAGGCTAGTTCATACGGGGGTAAACTCTGGCCACACCGGTTCAGCTAGCACACAGGTAAATGAATGGTACACTGGAACAAACCCACACACTTCCCTCAAAAAGGAAGTTCCGGGTTTGTCATTGTACCAATCGTTTGACATGTGCACACAGCAGCAATGACAGAGAGAAAAAAAAATGTGCAAATACAAATTAGCTTCTATTCAAGACTGTCAAAGCCTTTTAATCTAGAATAATGCAACACCTAGTCAAAAATCCATGAAGGCAACCATGTTCTGTACTGTCTGTATGATCTGTGCCGCAGATTATCAAGCACAGTCGTAACACCTTTCATTCTTTATTTATTATTTGTCTTCAGTCTTCATTTCAAGTGTCCACAAGAGCAGTTCCAAACTCACGTGTTGTGGAAGTGAAAGTGACAGGCGTTGCTGAAATATATAACAACAGTAGAATCGGTCAAGGGCATTTCACAAACAAACAGTAAAAGTTGTGCATGTATGCACACACACACACACGCACACACACTAGTGCGTGTACACACACACACACACACACACACACACACTCGTGCGCGTACACACACACACACACACACACGCACACACACTAGTGCGTGTACACACACACACACACACACACTCGTGCGCGTACACACACACACACACACACACACACACACGCATAAATGCAAAGACACAGCGGTTCAAACATACAGAAACCCACATACACTGACACGCGCGCAGAGAGAGA
Organism: Babylonia areolata; assembly: GCF_041734735.1. Classification (NCBI taxonomy): domain Eukaryota; kingdom Metazoa; phylum Mollusca; class Gastropoda; order Neogastropoda; family Buccinidae; genus Babylonia; species Babylonia areolata. Next base: position 9,579,272 of record NC_134904.1, on the reverse strand, counting down.
GAGAGAGAGAGAGAGAGAGAGAGAGAGAGAGGATGTCTGTATAAGGTAATAAACTGACACGCACAAGATAATAAGCTCGCGCATTACATCATGTTTTCTGTTTGTAGAATTTGTGTGTTACACACACACACATACACACACATTTCTATTTCTCTCTCTCTCTCTCTCTCTGTCTCTCTGTGTGTCTGTCTTTCTCTCTCTCTCTCGTGTCGGTCATTGTGCTAAAATCACCATCGCTGGTAAATAAATGATTCATTCAATCTCTCCAACATACATTTATCATCTTCTCTCTTCCGCACAACAGCACCCTGTTTCCCTTGCACTCTCCCGTTCCCCCATCCCCCCCACCCCCAACACTTCCAAACCATTCCCTCCCCCCCCCCTCTCGATTCTCACGCCGATTCCATTAGCATGCAGACGCTAACTATACTTACAGCAGCCAACCTCATCGGAGCCATCGCCACAATCATCGTGTCCGTCACAGAGGGTGTCCTTGGGTGCACAGTAGGACTGGTTGCAGTGTGTATAGTTCTCTGGGCAGCCTGGCACACAGGGAAACACGATGGTCCGCAAACGGTCACAGCTGGTTCTCACGTCTGTGCTTGTCTGTTTGTGTGTCTGTGTGTCAGTCTTTCTGTTTGTCTGATAATTTGACTGTTGTCTTCCCTGTCTGTGTTCATCTGTTAGTGATTGATTTTTTGGTTTGTCCGTTTGATTGGATTAATCGATCGATGGATGGTTTACGTTTTTATGTTCGTCTGTCTGCATGTCTCCTCTGTGGTTACCTGTCAATGGCTGTATTGGTCTGTCTGTCTGTCTGTCTGTCTGTCTGTCTGCATGTCTCCTCTGTGGTTACCTGTCAATGGCTGTATTGGTCTGTCTGTCTGTCTGTCTGTCTGTCTGTCTGTCTGCATGTCTCCTCTGTGGTTACCTGTCAATGGCTGTATTGGTCTGTCTTGTCTTCAGTTTATTTCTGTGTTATTGTCAGTTGTCAGTTTATTTCTGTTATTGCCAATGGTCAGTTTATTTATGTGTTATTGTCAATGGTCATCCACCTATCTATTTACGATCTCGTATGCATCTATCTACTTGTCTACAAACACTTTTTATTTCTTTCAAATACTTTGTACTCCGACTGCTGATTTATTCGTAACACACGATTACTTCATTGAATTGAGTACGGATATTTCTCTGCTTGCAGAAGGTATGTTCACACTCGCTTTCTCAATAAGTTGTATTCTGACTTCAGTGTTTGTTGGTGTTACTTTTCTACGGTATTTTGAATGAAATTTAGCTCTTCTTTTCTTCGTGTTTTGTGAAAGAGGCATGGCTTTGACAGTGTGGGTTTTTTTTTTTTTTTTTTTTTTTTAAGCTGATGTTGGGTGGCTGGTCTACAGAAACTGCAGTGCAGCTGCACTGATAGAGTACAGAGTGTCACGGTGTGGCCACAGGTGTGTGTGTGTGTACTCACGGGAGCAGTCCAGCTCATCCTCTCCAGAGGTACAGTCCCTGTGGGAATCACACACCCAGTGGGAAGGAATGCACCCATCCGAGCACTCAAACTCGTCAGGCCCGCACACACGATCTGACGAAAGGGAGAGAAACAGCCACGTGTTTCAATGAGGTAGACAGTCTGATGATGAATTGCAACCAGCATGCTCACATGTTTAAATGTACATTTAACTTTTTTGTCATAACTTTTCTTCCAGCTGTTATCGTATGTGAACAAAATAGTAAAATGTTACAAGCACTTATTTTCCCAAAGTAACCTAAATATGCAATGCCTGTTGAAAGTATCTAATCAACCTTTTTATTCATTGTCTCATTGTACCAAAAGAAACAACCAAAAACCAAAACAACAACAAAACACAACAAAAAAAAACAACACAGTTTATGAACTGCACGATTATGTTATCAAACAAACGCAACAAAAAATACGAAAAAGAGAACTTTTTGTGTCAAGGAAGGAACACAAAAACAACAATATACTGTAAAAAAAAAAAAAAAAAAAAAAAAGACATGGGAAAATAAGATGCAGGAGTAGATGCAGAAACACAAGACGAAGTGGAGGGAGAGAATGACGACGACGACGACGACGAAGAAGAAGAAGAAGAAGAAGAAGAGAATAATAAGAAGAAGACAAAAACAGCAACAACGATGGCAACAATAACAACAACGGCAACGACGTTGAGGATGATCACAACAACAAAAGCAACACTAACACTACTACTATTGCTATTACTTAGCGGTAGTAGTAGTAGTAGTAGTAGTAGAAGTAGTAGTATTTGTATTTCTTTTTATCACAACAGATTTCTCTGTGTGAAATTCGGGCTGCTCTCCCGAGGGAGAGCGCGTCGCTACACTACAGCACCACCCTTTTTTTCCCTTTTTTTGTATTTCTTCCTGCGTGAAGTTTTATTTGTTTTTCCCATCGAAGTGGATTTTTTTTTTTTTACAGAATTTTGCCAGGAACAACCCTTTTGTTGTCGTGGGTTCTTTTACGTGCGCTAAGTGCATGCTGCACACGGGACCTCGGTTTATCGTCTCATCCGAATGACTAGCGTCCAGACCACCACTCAATGTCTAGTGGAAGGGGAGAAAATATCGGCGGCTGAGCCGTGATTCGAACCAGTGCGCTCAGATTCTCTCGCTTCCTAGGCGGACGCGTTACCTCTAGGCCATCACTCCACAGACTGCTTGTTGTAGTAGTTGTCGTCGGCCTCTGATGATGATGATGATGATCATCATCATCATCATCATCAGCAGCAGCAGCAGCAGCATTATCATCAACAGCAGCATCATCAGCATCATCATCATCATCATCATCAGCAGCAGCAGCAGCAGCATTATCATCATCATCATCAGCAGCAGCATCATCAGCATCATCATCATCAGCAGCAGCAGCAGCAGCAGCAGCAGCAGCAGCATTATCATCATCATCATCATCAGCAGCAGCAGCATTATCAGCAGCAGCAGCAGCACCACCACCACCACCACCATCATCATCATTATCATCATCAGCAGCAGCATCACCACCACCATCATCATCAGCACCACCACCACCACCATCATCATCATCAGCATCACCACCACCATCATCATTATCAGCAGCAGCAGCACCACCACCACCACCACCATCATCATCATCAGCACCACCACCACCACCATCATCATCATCAGCAACACCACCACCACCATCATCATCAGCAGCAGCAGCAGCAGCATCATTATCATCAGCAGCGTCAGCATCATCATCA
>NC_134904.1:9566015-9571015 GCF_041734735.1 Babylonia areolata | reverse complement strand
GTTGGGTCAGAATATCAGATCAAAGTGCCAAGTTTAGAGAATACAAAAAATGTAAATATAACAGTAAATGCAGTTTGCATATGATTAGGCTTCATTATTATTTTTTTTTTTTGTGCCCATCCCAGAGGTGCAATGTTGTTTTAAACAAGATGACTGGAAAGAACTGAATTTTTCCTATTTTTATGCCAAATTTGGTTTCAACTGACAAAGTATTTGCAGAGAAAATGTCAATGTTAAAGTTTACCACGGACACACGGACACACACACACACACACACAGAGACAGACAACCGAACACCGGGTTAAAACATAGACTCACTTTGTTTACACAAGTGAGTCAAAAAACGCCTCTCTCTCTCTCATATGTACACCCCCTCCCAACCCCCCTCCACCCTATCCCACGCACACGCCTCCCTCACCTGAGCGGACGTAGCCGGGTGGACAGAAGCAGCCCTCTGTGCAGGGCACCTGCTGGCAGGTGGGGGAGCTCCCACACGTCTCGGGGCATGACGTGCCGCACGCCTCGTACACAGACCCGTAGTCACACTGGATGGCTGTTTCAGGGGATGGGGTGGTCACAATACCCGGAGGTCAGTTGTAAGTGTCATGGGTGGTTGGGGAGGATACCCGGGGAAAGTTATATCAGGGTGGTGAGGATACCCGGGGAAAGTTATATCAGGGTGATGAGGATACCCGGGGCAAATTATTTTAAATACCCGGGGAAAGCTATATCAGGGTGGTGAGGATACCCGGGGCAAATTATATCAAATACCCGGGGAAAGCTATATCAGGGTGGTGAGGATACCCGGAGAAAGTTATATCAGGGTGGTGAGGATACCCGGGGAAAGTTATATCAGGGTGGTGAGGATACCCGGGGAAAGTTATATCAGGGTGGTGAGGATACCCGTGGTAAGTTATATCAGGGTGGTGAAGATACCCGGGGAAAGTTATATCAGCGTGGTGAGGATACCCGGGGAAAGTTATATCAGGGTGGTGAGGATACCCGGGGAAAGTTATATCAGGGTGGTGAGGATACCCGGGGAAAGTTATATCAGGATGGTGAAGATACCCGGGGAAAGTTATATCAGTGAGGATACCCGTGGTAAGTTATATCAGGGTGGTGAGGATACCCGGGGTAAGTTATATCATGGGTAGTGAGGATACCCGGGGAAAGTTATATCATGGGTGGTGAGGATACCCGGGGTAAGTTATATCATGGGTGGTGAGGATACCCGGGGAAAGTTATATCAGGGTGGTGAGGATACCCGGGGTAAGTTATATCAGATACCCGGGGAAAGTTATATCAGGGTGGTGAAGATACCCGTGGTAAGTTATATCAGGGTGGTGAGGATACCCGGGGAAAGTTATATCAGGGTGGTGAGGATACCCAGGGTAAGTTATATCAGATACCCGGGGAAAGTTATATCACGGTGGCGAGGATACCCGGGGAAAGTTATATCAGGGTGGTGAGGATACCCGGGGAAAGTTATATCAGGGTGGTGAAGATACCCGGGGAAAGTTATATCAGGGTGGTGAGGATACCCGGAGAAAGTTATATCAGGGTGGTGAGGATACCCGTGGTAAGTTATATCAGGGTGGTGAGGATACCCGTGGTAAGTTATATCAGGGTGGTGAGGATACCCGTGGTAAGTTATATCAGGGTGGTAAGGATACCGTGGGAAAGTTATATCAGGGTGGTGAGGATATTCGGGGAAAGTTATATCAGGGTGGTGAAGATACCCGGGGAAAGTTATATCAGTGAGGATACCCGTGGTAAGTTATATCAGGGTGGTGAGCATATCCGGGGAAAGTCATATCAGGGTGGTGAGGATACCCGGGGAGAGTTATATCAGGGTGGTGAGGATACCCGGGGAGAGTTATATCAGGGTGGTAAAGATACCCAGTGCAATAGACTACTGGACTTTTTGAAACCACTATTGCCATAATCGGTCATAGTTATTGTGCTTTTTTATTCATATTTTCTTCTCTTCATTCGAACACATTGCAATAAATAACTGACTTAAAACAAAACGAAAAAAAACAAAAAACAAAAAAACAACAACTGTTGTTGTTATAATCGGCCATAGTCGTTCTGTGCGTGCGTGCGTGCGTGCGTGCGTGCGTGTGTGTGTGTGTGTGTGTGTGTGTGTGTGTATGTGTGTGTGTGCGTGCGTGTGTGTATGTGTGTGTATGTGCGTGTGTGCGTGCGTGCGTGCGTGTGTGTGTGTGTGTGTGTGTGTGTGTGTGTGTGCGTGCGTGCGCTTGTTTATCTTTTTTTTTTTTTTTTTTTTACATTTCATTTATTGAGGGTATTACCATACAACTAGGAAATTAGGCCTATCACTCAATAAACAAGGCATGGGAACATAATGGAAGTAGTAGTAGTAGTAGTAGTAGTAGTATCATCATCATCATGATCATGATCATCACCAACACGATGACTGGAGAGACACTCACGGCACAGTCTCTGGTGACGGTAGCGGCCCGGGAAACCGGAAGTGGCACAGATGGCGGCGAAAGCGGCGATGGAGTCGCACAGACACTCACAGTCACCCCCGCTGTTGCAGCTGTTTAGACACAATCATACCTACATATATATAGATAAACTCAAACGAAACGAAACAAACTTCATTTCTAAGAGAGTGGTGGAATAAACATTTTTGGCGTTTTCTTTTTTTCCCCCCAATTAAAAAAAATAAATACTTACAGCCGCTCTCTGGGCAAAAAGGGAATAAACACAAAGACCAATAACTATTTAAAAAAAAAAAACATGGATAAGGATATAACAGTTCATTTTTTGACAGAGATAGATAGATAGATAGATAGATAGACAGACACATAGATAGACAGGTAGATAGATAGATTGATCGATAGATAGATAGATATTTTTGCAAAGAGCCAAACGTATTGTATCGTTCATGTTGTGTCGTATCGCACTATAGTGTAGTGTAGTGTAGTGTACTGTAGTGCGGCGATGTGTAGTGTAGTGTAGTGTAGTGTAGTGCAGTGCGGCGTTGTGTAGCGCGGTGTGGTGTAATGTAGTAGAGTGTGGTGTAGTGTAGTGCAGTGTAGTGTAGTGTAGTTAGTACAGTGTAGTGCGGCATTGTGTAGCGCGGTGTGGTGTAGTGTAGTGGAGTGTGGTGTAGTGTAGTGCAGTGTAGTGCGGCATTGTGTAGCGCGGTGTGGTGTAGTGTAGTGCAGTGTAGTGTAGTGTAGTTAGTACAGTGTAGTGCGGCATTGTGTAGCGCGGTGTGGTGTAGTGTAGTGTGGTGTAGTGTAGTGCAGTGTAATGTAGTGTAGTGTAGTACAGTGTAGTGCGGCATTGTGTAGTGCGGTGTGGTGTAGTGTAGTGTGGTGTAGTGTAGTGCAGTGTAGTGTAGTGTAGTGTAGTACAGTGTAGTGCGGCATTGTGTAGCGCGGTGTGGTGTAGTGTAGTGTGGTGTAGTGTAGTGCAGTGTAGTGTAGTGTAGTGTAGTACAGTGTAGTGCGGCATTGTGTAGTGCGGTGTGGTATAGTGTAGTGTGGTGTAGTGTAGTGCAGTGTAGTGTAGTGTAGTTAGTACAGTGTAGTGCGGCATTGTGTAGCGCGGTGTGGTGTAGTGTAGTGTGGTGTAGTGTAGTGCAGTGTAGTGTAGTGTAGTTAGTACAGTGTAGTGCGGCATTGTGTAGCGCGGTGTGGTATAGTGTAGTGTGGTGTAGTGTAGTGTAGTGTAGTGTAGTGCGGCATTGTGTAGCGCGGTGTGGTGTAGTGTGGTGTAGTGTAGTGTAGTGTAGTGTAGTGTAGTGCGGCATTGTGTAGCGCGGTGTGGTATAGTGTAGTGTGGTGTAGTGTAGTGTAGTGTAGTGTAGTGTAGTGTAGTGTAGTGCGGCATTGTGTAGCGCGGTGTGGTGTAGTGTAGTGCAGTGTAGTGTAGTACAGTGTAGTGCGGCATTGTGTAGCGCGGTGTGGTGTAGTGTAGTGCAGTGTAGTGCGTCGTTGTGTAGCACGGTGTAGTGTAGTAGTGTAGTGCGGTGTTGTGTAGCACGGTGTAGTGTAGTGTAGTGTAGTGGTGCGGTGTTGTGTAGCACGGTGTAGTGTAGTGCAGTGCAGTGCAGTGCGGCGTTGTGTAGTGTAGTGTAGTGTAGTGCAGTGTAGTGTAGTGTAGTGTAGTGCTGCATTGCGTTCGTTGTTGGCGAGATGGGGAAAGGACAGAGAGACAGACAGACAGACAGAAATGAGTGAAGGATCTGTGTCTCCAGGCACTTGAAGATTCTGTGAAACACGGGATCGACCCTCACACTCGGCAGTGCAGTATCCCCCCCCACCCCCGCCCCCTCCACTAAACACAGAGAGGTGGTCTGGACACCAGTCATTGGCATGAGACGATATACAGAGGTCCTATGTGTACCATGGCATCCACCTTGATAGGAAAACGTACACTCGTAGATAGAAAGAAGAAGGTGCCGCTGCATTGTACTGACTTAAGGAGAACCACCCGAATTTCACACAGATAAATCCGTTGTGACAAAAAATGTAACACAACACAACACAACACGACGCAACACAGCACAACACAACACAGCACAGCACAGCACAGCACAGCACAGCACAGCGCAACGCAGCACAGCACGACACGACACGACACGATACGATACGATATAATATAACACAGCACAACACATCACAGCACAAACAACACAGCACAAAACAATACAACACCGTACAACACAACACAACAAAATACAAAACAAAACAAAATACAATACAATACAATACAATACAATACAGAACGCCACGCAACCAACGCACGTGCAGGCGGCGTTGACACAGTTGTCATAGTAGGTTTGAACCACGGAGTTGCCGATGTCAGTCCTGCAGGCAGCGAAGGCCTCTCCCTCCGTGATCACGCTGCACGACGCCTGGGCCCACTGTCTCTTTTGGGAGCCCTGTGTGGATTGGAGGAGGGGGGGTGGGAGGGTGGGGTGGGGGATGGGGGGTCAAACAATTTGATTTATTGATACA
>NC_134904.1:9556015-9561015 GCF_041734735.1 Babylonia areolata | reverse complement strand
GACATGTGGGGTGTGAAAGAGGTCATCACCATCATCATCATCATCATCATCGTCATCATTATCATCATCATCATCATCAGGAGCAGTTGTTGTTTTGTTGTTGATGGGGATGGAGGTGCGTGCGGTGAAATAAGCCATTGTTATGATTGCTGTTACCGAAGCGTCATTATCATCATCATCATCATCATCATCATCAGAAACAGTTGTTATTGTCGTTGTTCTTATTCTCCTCCTCCTCCTCCTTATCTGCATGTCTTCATCCCCCTGCTGCCAGCCTTTCTCCTCCTTCTGCATCTTCTTTTCTTCCTGTTTCCGTAGTTTGCCACAGCCAACTTCACTCCAAGAATGGCTTGGAAGTTAATGACCGTTCTTAACCAGTCATGTCGAGGCAGTCGAGGGAACGCTGGCCATAAAGGAGAAGCGTGAGCGAAGGAAGCAGGGCTCCACTTCTGGAGACGTTTTCCCTTGCAACACCTGTGGGAGGTGCTGCGCGCGCGCATCCAGAATCGGCCTCTTCTCCCATATAACCTCCGTCATTCTGATTCCCTCCCATCTTTTAAATCTCGTCTCAAAACTCACCTTTTCCCTCAGCAATAAGTTCAATTGTGGCAGGTCCACTTCCTTTGCGTTAGCTGTGCTTGACTATGTGTGTCTACATATGTATGTGTACATAACTACATGCATGTATATGAATGTGTATTGTGTGTGCGTGTGTTTATGTACGTTTGTGCCTGCCTATGTGTGCGTATGTGTTAGGGTAGCTGTTAGATACACATGTATGTTAAAATGTATGTATGCAGCACGCGCGCGCGCGCGCGCGTGTGTGTGCGTGTGTGTGTGCGTAGTCACATTTTGGTGTGTGTATATAACATGGATATGATGTTTTATGTTAACAAAAGCGTTTTTGTAAAGCACCTAGAGCAGATTTCTGGATAGTGTGCTATATAAGTATCCATTATTATTATAATTATTACTATTATTATGAGGACACACACCGACAGATAAGCCTGCCTGCCTACTCATCCGTCGGTCCGACGGGAGACTCCATCATTTTGTTGGCAGTCGTACTCTAATTTCAGGGGATGTGAGTGCCGGGTTTTTTTTTTTTTTCTTCTTTTTTTTCTCTCTTGTTTCCGTGTTCAGCCGGATGTTGTCCACCAAAACCACCACTCCCACCATCACTTTGTGTATTTGACTGTGCTTTCATATCTGTGAAACTGCATGTTTGGTGCATATCTGTTATGCATGTGTGGGTGTATGTGTGAATGTGTGTCTTCATGTTTTACATTTATCTGCTTAGTTATCATCATTGTTGTCTTATTTATTCTTCTTTTTTTTAAATTATTACTACTACCTTTTTATATTATAATTATTTATTTATTTATTTATTTATGTAAGCTTATCTATTATTTATTCACTTTTTTTTTTCCTCAAGGCCTGACTAAGCGCGTTGGGTTACGCTGCTGGTCAGGCATCTGCTTGGCAGATGTGGTGTAGCGTATATGGATTTGTCCGAACGCAGTGACGCCTCCTTGAGCTACTGAAACTGAAACTGAAACTGAAACTCCCACCATCACTAGCCCAACCATCACTGCCACCACCACCACCACCACCACCACCACCTCACAGCTCAGGATTTCGTGATATTGAATAAAGCACACCAAACTGAACATATATCGTATCCCTGTGTCTCATCATTTTTTTCATGGTTTCATGACGATAAAGTATTCTGTTCTATTCTATTCTTTTTTTTTTATATTCTGTTCTGTTCTATTCTGTTCTTGTTCTTGTACTGTTCTACTCTGTTCTGGTTCTGTTCTATTCTCGTTCTATTCTATTCTGTTCTGTTCTATTCTTGTTTTTGCTCTACTCTATCTATTCTGGTTCCGTTCTATTCTATTCTGTTCTGTTCTATTCTCTTCTGGTTCTATTCTGTTCTATTCTATTCTGTTCTACTCTGATCGATTCTGTTCTGTTCTATTCTCTTCTGGTCCTCTTCTGCTCTATTCTATTCTGTTCTATCCTGCTCGATTCTGCTCTGTTAGTTATATTCTCTTCTGGTTCTATTTTGTTCGATTCTGTTCTGTTCTATTCTCTTCTGGTTCTATTTTGTTCTATGCTATTCTCTTCTGGTTCTCTTCTGTTCTATTCTGTTATCTTGTCTTCTGTTCTGTTCTCTTATGGTTCTCTTCTGTTCTATTATATTATGTTCTATTCTCTTCTGGTTCTGTTCTATTCTACTCTGTTCCGGTTCTGTTCTATTCTGTTCTATTTTATTCTACTCTACTCTACTCTACTCTAATTCGATTGTATTCTACTCTCTCCAGCTGACCTTCACTCCAGCGTACGGTCAGTTTCCGCTCCAGGGTGATGTCGGTGAAGATGCCCGTGGTGGAGACGGCGACCTCACGGGCCAGGTCCTTGGTGTAGGCCAGACCGTTGTACACCACTGCACCCTCCCCCGCCCCCCTGTACACCTCCAGGGGGCCCCGGGTCAGGAAGGGCACATTGATGCTCACCTGGGCACCAGAGAGAGGGAGGATTAAGGGGTGGGGTGGGGGAGAATGAACGAACGAACGAACGAACGAATGAATGAATGAATTAACCTCCGAATGGTGGATATATTAGCACATTGGCCCAATTACACACCTACCGATGTTTTAAGACAAACGCTATCACGTACACACATGTGTTGAGAGAGAGAGAAAGAGAGAGACAGGGACAGAGAGGGGGGGAGGAGACAGACAGAGAAAAAACATAGAATGAGAGAGGGAGAGGAGAGAGAGAGAGAGAGAGAAAGAGAGAGAAAGAGAGAGAGACAGACAGACAGACAGAGAGAGAGGTGGGGGTGTGTGTGGAGGTTTGGGATTGAATCTTGCCTTCCCCTTTCAACCATGTGTGACTGAAAAATCAAATCAAATCAAATCAATCAAATCAAATCAAATCAAAAACACTTTATTATTAATCCACACTGAAATTAAACTGTGCGATCACAACAGGCTCGTTGTAAACACCAACATAAAATGATCATGCGCAACATAAAAAAAAGAAAGAAAGAGAGATTTAAACTGATTAAAACTGATCATTCGGACGAAACGATAAATCGGGGACCCGTGTGCAGCACGCATTTGGTGCACTGAAAACGAGCCCATGGTAATTGAAGTTTTTGTCCTCTGGCAAAATTATGTGGAAAAAGAAATCCATTCCGACACGTGTACGCAGCAGCACGCGGCTCAAGACCTGACTGTGCTGCTGGTCAGGCATCTACCAAGCAATTGTGGTGCAGGTGCAGCATGTATGGATTTGTCAGAACGCTGTGATGCCTCCTTGAGAAACCGAAACCGAAACCGAAACCGAAAGCGAAAGTGAAAGAGAACCTCACCTTGTGCCCGCAACCCTGGGCGGAGGAGCCGCAGAAGAGGGCCTTGACCTTGATGACGTAGTCGTCGGCGGAGAAGAAGGTGTACTCGCAGTTGCCGTTGAGGGTGTTCTCTGTCATGGAGTCCTCGTCAAACTGCTTCAGCCTCAGGGAGGACCCGGACAGGATGCAGGTCCCTAAGGGGGGTTTTGAGAGGGGGCAGGGGGGTGGGGGGAACACAGGACAAGGCTTAGTGCACTGACAGGGGTGCACATAGCAGTACACATGCACTGACAGGGTACACATAGCAGTACACATGCACTGACAGGGGTACATATAGCAGTACACGTGCACTGACAGGGGTACACATAGCAGTATACGTGCACTGACAGGGGTACACATAGCAGTGCACGTACACTGACAGGGTACACATAGCAGTACACGTGCACTGACAGTACACAATGCACATGCACTGACAGGGGTACATATAGCAGTACACGTGCACTGACAAGGGTACACATAGCAATGGACATGCACTGATAGGGGTACATATAGCAATACACATACACTGACAGGGGTACACATAGCAATGACGGGAGCACATGCACTCGGAAATACAAGGAACGTCTTAAATGTATGTGACTGATAATGACAATGATACACAGAACAATAATGGATGTACTTGCACTCGCAAAAAACAAACAAACAAAAAACAACGAGTTTAATGTATATGCATGCTACTGACACTGAAGTAAATTGCAATAACGGGAGTACCAGCAGTCGCAAACACACACACACACACACACACACACAAAAGAAAAAAAAAGAAGCTAAAATGTATGTGGCTGGCACTGATACTGACACACATATCAACAGTACACGCACTCGCATACACAAGAAACGAATTAAATGCATGTGGCTGGTAACGATACTGATACACACAGCAATAATGTGTATTTTGTATGTGTATTTGTATTTCTTTTTATCACAACAGATTTCTCTGTGGGAAATTCGAGCTGCTCAGCGCGTCGCTACACTACAGCGCCCCCCCCCCCCCCCCCCCCCCCCCCCCCCCCGCCCCCCCTTTTTTTCCCCCGCTGCGTGCACTTTTATTTGTTTTTCCTATCGAAGTGGATTTTTCTACAGAATTTTGCCAGGAAGAACTCTTTTGTTGCCGTGGGTTCTTTTACGTGCGCTAAGTGCATGTTGCACTCAGGACCTCGGTTTATCGTCTCATCCGAATGAGTAGCGTCCAGACCACATGATGACATTAGGTAGGACAGGTAATGTTAGCCACAATGATGAAGGTTAGGTTAGAACATTAAAGGACCCATTGGCAGGGTAGGACAGGTAATGTTAGCCACAATGATGAAGGTTAGGTTAGAACATTAAAGGACCCATTGGCATGGGGAGGACAGGTAATGTTAGCCACAATGAAGAAGGTTAGGTTAGAACATTAAAGGACCCATTGGCAGGGTAGGACAGGTAATGTTAGCCACAATGAAGAAGGTTAGGTTAGAACATTAAAGGACCCATTGGCAGGGTAGGACAGGTAATGTTAGCCACAATGAAGAAGGTTAGGTTAGAACATTAAAGGACCCATTGGCAGGGTAGGACAGGTAATGTTAGCCACAATGATGAA
>NC_134904.1:9523515-9543515 GCF_041734735.1 Babylonia areolata | reverse complement strand
CCCCCACACCACCACACCTCCACTCCCACACCCAACCACCCACACCACCCACATCCACCTCCACCTCCACACCCACAACCCCACCCCGACACCTCCAACTCCAAACCCCTTACACCCACACCACCACACCCCCAACGCACCATTCCCCAGTACAGCGTGGTCCGGGCCTCAATGACGATGACACCGTCCAGGCTGACGAAGACTCTCACGCCGGGGTTGAGGTCGATGACGTAGTAGTTCTGCGACACGCGGCGGATGTAGAGCTTGAGGCTGACGTAGCCGTTGTGGATGAGGCCCTCCCCATGGGGGTCCACCAGCAGGCTGCCCACGACCTCCCTGTCCACCGTCACCTGCACCCCTCTGAAGCACGCGCTCTCCTCGCCCTCTCCGCACGACTTGGTCAGCATCTCGATCTTGGTGGACCCCGTCTGCCACACGGAGAATGTGATGTGATGTGATGTGATGTGATGTGATGTGATGTGATGTGTGTGTGTGTGTGTGTGTGTGTGTGTGTAAATCCCAGATTGTTACCTCCACACCCCCGAAAACGGAGTATGGCTGCCTAAATAGCGGGGGTAAAAACAGTCAAAACTCGTAAAAACCCACTCGTGTACATACAAATGAACGTGGGAGTTGCAGCCCATGAACGAAGAAGGAGAAGAAGTTACCTCCACATCAGGCGTAACGCTCAGTTTATATCACAGATTGACGAATAAACTTACAGTTTGGCCAACAGCAAAGTGGGAGCTTTATGGTGAACGGTTTCTATATTGCAATGGGAAATCATTTACAGGTAAGTATTTTGTGAAGAACTTTGACTCTCAAACCAGGAGGCAAGACTGCACTGGCTCTTTGTGCTGCAGCCCCGGTAGCCAGTTGGCCTTTTGGGAACCTTCCCAACTCCGACTGTCCCTAAACCCTATTGGCCGAGAGAGTGGGAATGTAACGTGGGCAAGACACTCTCCACTATAATCTATAATAAAATTCTAGCCAATGTAGTCGGGACAGCAGTTGCCTCTCTGCTGTTCCCATGGTAATAGTCGGACACAACACAACTGACATGCCATACACTACCTCCTCAGAGGAAGTCGACCCGTGCCACCAAAAAGTGTTTTTGATACCTTCAGAATGACGAACAGGCGTACCAAGGCCTCAGACATCTGCTAAGTTCCAGTTCAAGATCACGTTCAAGAAAGCCTGGCTTCCAGTCAGCAGATTTATTTATCTATTATTTATTCACCCCCCCTTTTTTTTCTCAAGGCCTGACTAAGCGCGTTGGGTTACGCTGCTGGTCAGGCATCTGCTTGGCAGATGTGGTGTAGCGTATATGGATTTGTCCGAACGCAGTGACGCCTCCTTGAGCTACTGAAACTGAAACTGAAACTGAAACTTCCAGTCAAGAGAAAAGGCCTACCAAACCTCAAACGTGTACACTGCTCCAGTCAGTTCAAGTTCACATTCCAGAAACCCTGACTGAACGTCATAGGAAACGGGTGACGAGCACCTAAAAGCAAGAGCTGCTAGTCCTCCTGCCAAGGCGGGCAGTCTGTTGTGCAGATTTTAATTTTAATAAAAGGGTCCCTGAGTGTTTTAGGGCAACAGGAACAGTGATCTGTATCCACTCTTTCAATCCTCCCACCCCCCATACACATCTCTCTCTCTCTCTCTCTCTCTCTCTATATATATATATATATATATATATGTATATAATACATATATATAAACATATATGTATTACAATATAATAAATGAATAAATATAAAATCAATCATCACGACGATATGGATGATGATAACGACGACGACAATCTTCACAATGATGATGAGGTAACAGCCGACGACAACCATGGTGCTGACAGCAACAGAGGTGGTTCCCTTTCTCCTGTCTAGAAGAAAAAAGAGCACTGCCCCCCCCCCCCCCCCCCCCCCCCACCACCCCCTTGCCCACACCCGCCTTCCTACCTACGCCGAGCCCTGGACGCCATGAACATGAATTCACTGCCCCTCCCCCTGACGCCCGTAGCAACAGGGACCTTGACCCTGACCCTTACCCTGTCTTGGAGCAGCGTGAGCGAGCAGGACTCTGCAGTGAAGGCGTAGGTCATGCCGTCAAAGGTCAGCACGGTGTTGCCCGTGATGGAGCAAGACCCCATGCACTCGTCGGGGCTCTCCTGGCAGTCCCACAGCCCGTAGGGCCCGCACGTGCTGCAAGGTCACAGCGACACTACACACTGACGTGCCCACGTGTATACAACACAGCTACATAAAACGATGCATGCGCGCGCGCGGGCACACACGCAACACACACACAGTTGTTGCACTCTGAACGTAATAGTATCTTACCCACATGTTTTTCTTTTTACATAATAATTGATGTGTACATGGTGATAAGTGAAGGGTGTGTCAGTTTTGTTTTTTGTGGGTTTTTTTGTTTGTTTGTTTGTTTGTTTTTGCTGACGGGCATTTTATTTTAAGTGAGCCTAAAGAAAATTTTCTGTTTTTGGTTGAAGCAGATAATAAAGAATTTTGAATTGAATTACATTTCAGGAATACATCTACTCTCGGATGAAAAAAAAACAAAACGTGACTGTTGTACCTTTTAAAACGAAGTTAAAAATGATAAAAGGTGGTGTGGAATCAAAGGTGCCTTAAAGATGAAGATAAAATGACGACGTTTCGAGTCTTAGACTGATTGTCAAGCACTTATCTTCATCTCAAGGTACCTTTGATTTTAAACCACCTTTTGACAAAGAGTCTAAGACTCGAAACGTTGCGTTTTAATCTTCATTTTAAGGTACATTTGAATTTACACCATCCTTTATCATTTTGATCTCGAAGTCTCCAAAGGCATTCGGTTCGCAAAGATGTAAGTCAGTAGGAAAGGACAAAAACAAAGAAACTATTCTGAGCACCATGCGGTTATATAGTATAGTTATTTGCGTAATTAGCTGTATAGTTTAGCTGGTTGGTTAGTTGATTGACTGATTAGCTGCTTGGCTGGCTAGTTGATTAGTTCGCTGTCACGTTATTCAGATCGAAAACCATGCAATCTTCCACGTTCTCTTTTTTTTCAGTCCAATAATCCCTACAGAATGAACAACAGCAGCAGACAACAGCAGCAGCAGCAGCAGGAGCAGCAATAGCAGTGATGATAGTGACAGCGCGGTAGCAGCAGCAGCAGCAGCAGCAGCAATAGCAGTGATGATAGTGACAGCGCGGTAGCAGCAGCAGCAGCAGCAGCAGCAGAAACAGCAGTGATGATAGTGACAGCGCGGTAGCAGCAGCAGCAGCAGCAGCAATAGCAGTGATGATAGTGACAGCGCGGTAGCAGCAGCAGCAGCAGCAGCAGCAGCAGAAATAGCAGTGATGATAGTGACAGCGCGGTAGCAGCAGCAGCAGCAGCAGCAGCAGAAATAGCAGTGATGATAGTGACAGCGCGGAAGCAGCAGCAGCAGCAGCAGCAGAAATAGCAGTGATGATAGTGACAGCGCGGTAGCAGCAGCAGCAGCAGCAGCAGCAGAAATAGCAGTGATGATAGTGACAGCGCGGTAGCAGCAGCAGCAGCAGCAGCAGCAGCAGCAGCAGAAATAGCAGTGATGATAGTGACAGCGCGGAAGCAGCAGCAGCAGCAGCAGCAGAAATAGCAGTGATGATAGTGACAGCGCGGTAGCAGCAGCAGCAGCAGCAGCAGCAATAGCAGTGATGATAGTGACAGCGCGGTAGCAGCAGCAGCAGCAGGAGCAGCAATAGCAGTGATGATAGTGACAGCGCGGTAGCAGCAGCAGCAGCAGGAGCAGCAATAGCAGTGATGATAGTGACAGCGCGGTAGCAGCAGCAGCATTGGAAGAGAAGCAGTAGACGAAGTGTGGAGTGATGGCCTAGAGGTAATGCGTCCGCCTCGGAAGCGAGAGAATTTGAGCGCGCTGGTTCGAATCACGGCTCATGCGCAACCGCCGATATTTTCTCCCCCTCCACTAGACCTTGAGTGGTGGTTTGGATGCTAGTCATTCGGATGAGACGATAAACTGAGGTCCCGTGTGCAGCATGCACTTAGCGCACGTAAAAGAACCCACGGCAACAAAAGGGTTGTTCCTGGCAAAATTCTGTAGGAAAACCCACTTCCATAGGAAAAACAAATAAAAGTGCACGCAGGAAAAAAAAGGGGGGGGTGGGTGGCGCTGTAGTATAGCGACGCGCTCTCCCTGGGGAGAGCAGCCCGAATTTCACACAGAGAAATCTGTTGTGATAAAAAGAAATACAAATACAAAACAACATTTATGACAAGTAGTGGCAGCACCAGTAACAACAGCAGCATAAGAGCAGTAGCAGCAGCAATAACAGCAATATCAATAGCACCAAGACCAGCAGCAGCAATAACAACAATATCAACAGCACCAAGACCAGCAGGAGAAATAACAGCAATATCAATAGCACCAAGACCAGCAGCAGCAATAACAATAGCACCAAGACCAGCAGCAACAATATCAATAGCACCAAGACCAGCAGCAGCAATAACAGCAATATCAATAGCACCAAGACCAGCAGCAGAAATAACAGCAATATCAACAGCACCAAGACCAGCAGCAGCAATATCAATAGCACCAAGACCAGCAGCAGCAATATCAATAGCACCAAGACCAGCAGCAGCAATATCAACAGCACCAAGACCAGCAGCAGCAATAACAGCAATATCAATAGCACCAAGACCAGCAGCAGCAATATCAATAGCACCAAGACCAGCAGCAGCAATATCAATAGCACCAAGACCAGCAGCAGCAATAACAGCAATATCAATAGCACCAAGACCAGCAGCAGCAATAACAGCAATATCAATAGCACCAAGACCAGCAGCAGCAATATCAATAGCACCAAGACCAGCAGCAGAAATAACAGCAATATCAATAGCACCAAGACCAGCAGCAGCAATATCAATAGCACCAAGACCAGCAGCAGCAATATCAATAGCACCAAGACCAGCAGCAGCAATATCAACAGCACCAAGACCAGCAGCAGCAATAACAACAATATCAATAGCACCAAGACCAGCAGCAGCAATATCAATAGCACCAAGACCAGCAGCAGCAATAACAGCAATATCAATAGCACCAAGACCAGCAGCAGCAATATCAATAGCACCAAGACCAGCAGCAGCAATATCAATAGCACCAAGACCAGCAGCAGCAATATCAATAGCACCAAGACCAGCAGCAGCAATAACAGCAATATCAACAGCACCAAGACCAGCAGCAGAAATAACAGCAATATCAACAGCACCAAGACCAGCAGCAGAAATAACAGCAATATCAATAGCACCAAGACCAGCAGCAGCAATATCAATAGCACCAAGACCAGCAGCAGCAATAACAGCAATATCAACAGCACCAAGACCAGCAGCAGAAATAACAGCAATATCAACAGCACCAAGACCAGCAGCAGCAATATCAACAGCACCAAGACCAGCAGCAGCAATAACAGCAATGTCAACAGCACCAAGACCAAGACAAGCAACAGCAGCAGCGGCAATAGTGGTAACGATAATTGCAACAATAGCAGTGACAGTAATAGCAGCAGTAGCAGCAGCAATAGCAGAGCAGCAGCAGCAACAACAACAACTACAACAGCAGTAATAACAGCAGCACCCCCCTACGCCTCCCTCCCCCCCATCCTTCCCACCAACACCCCCCAGCCACCTCACATCGTCTTGTCCGCCGCCACCCCCACACCCCTTCTCTCTCTCCCCCCCCCCCAACCCCCCACCCCCACCCCTTCCAGCCACTGACCACTGCAGACACTTGTCCGAGGACTGGATGAGGTCCCCTGGGTTGTAGTAGCGCTGGTCGTCCCCCTTGCACTGGCAGCGGTCTGGCGGCACGCACGTGTCGTTCTGCCGGGCCATGCCCCGCGGGCACTCACACCCCGCGTGCCCGTCCGTCTTGCAGGACTCGGCGAAGTAGCTCTTGGCCGACATGCCACAGGTCAGTGGGCAGTTGGTCTGCACGTTGGGCAGGTAGACCTTGCCGCTAGGGCACGTCTTGGCTGGTGGACGGGACACACCACACCACATTGAGGTGTCAGGACACAACGCTTTTATTTACGATACAAAAAAAAAAAAAAAAAAAAAAAAAAAAAAAAAAAAAAGGCGGGGCGCTACAGGCCGAGTGATTAAAGGGTCGGACTTCTTCTTCTTCCTCCTCCTCCTCCTCCTCCTTCTTCTTCTTCTTCTGCTCCTCCTCCTCCTTCTTCTTCTTCTTCTCCTCCTCGTCCTTCTTCTTCTTCTTCTTCTTCTTCTTCTCCTTCTTCTTCTTCTTCTTCTTCTCCTCCTCCTCCTCCTTCTTCTTCTTCTGCTTCTCCTTCTTCTTCTTCTTCGTTTGTGGGCTGCAACTCCCACGTTCACTCGTATGTACAAGAGTGGGCTTTTACGTGCACGACCCGTTTTTTTTTTCCCCGCCATGTAGGCAGACATACTCCGTTTTCGGGGGTGTTGGACTTTCAATCTGAGAGTCCCGGGTTGCGAATCTCCGTAACGGTTCCTGGCGGGTAAAGGGTGGAGATTTGCTTCGATCTCCCAGGTCAACATATGTGCAGACCTGCTAGTGCCTCAACCCCCTTCGTGTGTATACGCAAGCAGAAGATCAAATACGCACGTCAAAGATCATGTAATCCACGTCGGCGTTCGGTGGGTTATGGAAACAAGAACATGTCAAGCATGCACACCCCCGAAAATGGAGTATGGCTGCCTACAGGTCGGGGTAAAAACGGTCATGCACATAAAAGCCTACACTTGTACATACGAGTGAACGTGGAGCTGCAGCCCACGAACGAAGAAGAAGAAGAAGAAGAGGAGGAAGAAGAAAGAAGACGATTAAAAAAAACCAAAAAAACCCAAACAACTAAAGGTCCTGCAGCCTTTCAGGGACACCATGGCAGTGAACTCACATCCACTGTGTCCAGGGGCTTGGCACAGGAAGGCTGGGCCCTACCCTCTCCTTCCGCCATTTTAACCTTCCTCAACGGAAGTCAGGTACCAATGGTGGAGTGAGGAAAATCGGAATAAAGTGCCTTTCCCAAGGACAACAGCATCATGCTGAAACAGGGATTCGAACCCGGATCACTGGTGAACACTGCATCTGAAGTCCAGCGTCAACTGAAATCGACTTTGCCACGGCGTTCGTCCACACAAGACTCTGGACTTGTGTATTGTCTGTACATAGGTACATAAATCCAGTGTTCGACATGTGAAAAAAAATCTATCTATCTATCTATCTATCTATCTATCTATCTATCTATCTATCTATCTATCTATCTATCTATTTGATGGAATATATCAAAACAGAAATAAACAGAAGCTAAGCAAGTTCAGAAAGTATGATGATGATGACAGCGACAACGTTGATGACGATGAATATCACACACCTTTCATTCTGCTCAAAAGATTTACTGGCCGGAAACCCACCTGTTTTTACCGTGTTTCCCAAACTTACAAGAAAACAAATCTATCTATCTATCTATACATCTATCTATCTATCTATCTATGCCTTGAGGACACACACGCTTGCGCACATACGCATCTCCCCTCCCCCCCCCCCCCAACCTTCCCCTGTCTCCCCTCCCCCCCACCCCCCCCCCCCCACACACACCCACACAGCAATCCACGAAGATCCCCCCTCCTCCACCCTACAGACACGCTGACCACTCACTGCAGAAGACTTGAGTTCTCCAGCTCATCGACATGGCTACACTACACTCCACTCCACTCCACTCCACTCCACTCCACTACACTACACTACACTACACTACACAACAATACACTACACTAAACTACACTACACTACACTACATTTCACTACACTACACTACACTACACTACACCACACTACACTACACTACATTTCACTACTCTACACTACACTACACTACATTTCACTACTCTACACTACACTACACTACACCACACTACACTACACTACACTACACTACTCTACACTACACTACACTACACTACACTACACCACACTACACTACACTACACTACAGACAAGCTGACCACTCACGGCAGAAGTCCTGGGTTCTCCAGCCGATGGACATGGCGGCCTCCCTGTAGCAGGTCTGAGCGAACATCTCCAGAACGTTGCAACGCGCCAGGTCGGCCTCCCCGGGCCCAGCCTGCATCCCCGTGCAGTAACCCCTCATGCACAGGTGGTAGTAGGCCGTGGGGTCCACTCCCTGCCAAGACAGTCACCGTCAGCACCATGGGGTGGGGGGGGGGGAGGGGGGAGGGTGGCGGCGGGGGTCGAGGGGGGGGAGGTTCCTCTGGGAGTGGAGTGGACTATTTTTGTTTTATGTCACCCCTCCCCCCCTCCCCCCCCCCCCAACCCACCCCGTCACACATACAGGTTAATATGTGATAGTCGTGTCTGGCTATGACCATCAGAACAGCAGAGGAGGTAACTGCTGTCCCGACCGTCTGGGCTAGAATTTGATTTGAGTGTCTTGCCCGAGTTACATCCCCACTCTCTCGTCCAAGGACAGTCAGCGTTGGGATGGTTTCCAAAGGCCAGCTAGCCTCCCAAGGCTGCAGCACTAAGAGCCAGTGCGATTTTGCCTCATAGTTTGATGGTCATAGTCCTTCAGAAAAGGCTAAGCTTTAAACAATTTCTCATTGCAATTGAGAAACCATTGATAATACAGCTCTCAATTTACTGTTGGCCCAACTGTAAACTTATGTCAGTCTGTGATATTAGCCGAGTTTTGGGCCCACTGGTGATTGTAGACAGTTTGTTAAAGCATCAGTTTTCACATTTGAATGTTATCGTTTGAAAGGTAGGAGAGGAGGGGGATAGTTTAATTAATAGTGAGTCGGGGGAAACCGGGTACTATTTGGGTGGAATGATTTCCTTCATATAAATACGCCTTTGGCTATGTCGTATTTTCG
The DNA here is from genome assembly GCF_041734735.1 of Babylonia areolata. Taxonomy (NCBI): domain Eukaryota; kingdom Metazoa; phylum Mollusca; class Gastropoda; order Neogastropoda; family Buccinidae; genus Babylonia; species Babylonia areolata. The sequence goes on along the minus strand of NC_134904.1, from coordinate 9,534,584 downwards.
GAACCTAGTCTCAGCCTTTGACCAGCTAAATAAGATCTCCACCATTGGCAGGAAGTCGCAAAATAGTGAATAACCGGAAACGCTTAAAACGAAAGTATAAAGTCATTAATTAACGTAGAACAAATATTACGACAGGCGATAAGCAAGCTCGGCTTATATCAGAGATTGACATAAGCTTACACTTGCGCCAACGGTGAAGTGAGAGCTGTATGATCAATGGTTTCTCCACTGGAATGGGAATTCATTTGCAGCTTAGTCTTTTGTGAAGGACTATGACCGACATTATGAGGCAAGATTGTACTGGCCCTTAGGGCTACAGCCTTGGGGTCCAGCTGACCTATCGGGACTATCTCAAAGCCGACTGTCCTCACGCCCTATTGGCCGAGAGAGTGGGGATGTAACTTGGGCAAGCCACTTTCCACTATGATCAAGTTCTAGCCCAGATAGTCAGGATACCAATAGTCTCCTCTGCTGTTCTGATGGTCATATTCGAACGCGACTGACTGTCATACAGGCGTGTGTGTGTGTGTGTGTGTGTGCGTGCGTGCGCGCGCATGTGTGTGTGCGTATATATGTGCGTGTGCTTATGTGTGCATAGTGTGTACATAATGTGTGCGTTGTGCGCGAATAGTGTGCATAACATGTGCATAGTGTGTGTATAATGTGTACATGGTGCGTGTATTGTGTGTGCATAGTGTGTGTATAATGTGTGTATAATGAGCACATGGTGCGTGTATAATGTGTGCATAATGTGTGCATGGTGCGTGTATAATGTGTGCATAATGTGTGTATAATGTGTGCCTGGTGCGTGTACAATGTGTGCATAATGTGTGTATAATATGTGCATAACGTGTGCATAATGTGTGCATGGTGCGTGTATAATGTGTGCATGGTGCGTGTATAATGTGTGCATAATATGTGTATATGTGCATGGTGCGTGTATTGTGTGTGCATAATGTGTGCATAGTGCGTGTGTAATATGTGCATAAAGTGTGCATAGTGTATGCACAGTGTGTACATTATGCGTGCATAATGTGTGCATAGTGTGTGCAAAGTGTGTACATAATGTTTGCATAGTGTGTACATAATGTGTGCATTGTGTGCATAGTGTGTGCATAGTGTATGCATAATATGCGCATGCTGTGTATATAGTGTGTGCATAATATGTGCATAGTGTGTTTGCAAAGTGTGTACATAATGTTTCCATAGTATGTACATGGTGTGTGCATAATGTGTGCATTGTGTGCATAATGTGCGTATAGTGTGTGCATAGTATGCGCGTGATGTGTATATAGTGTGTGCACAATGTATGCATAGTTTCAGTTCAGTTTTCAGTAGCTCAAGGAGGCGTCACTGCGTTCGGACAAATCCATATACGCTACGCCACATCTGCCAAGCAGATGCCTGACCAGCAGCGTAACCCAACGCGCTTAGTCAGACCTTGAGGGGGAAAAAAATGTATGCATAATGTGTGCATAGTGTGAGCACGGGGGTGGACACTCACATGATCGATGCAGGCACGGAACATGTTGCCTCTCAGGTAGTCACAGGCAGAGGACGCCTCGTCAACCATGTCTGCCGGACACTCTTGAAACCCTCCCCACACTGCGTAAAAAACCAACCAATCAGTCAGTCAGTCCATCCCCCAATCAGTCAGTCAGTCAGTGGCTCCGTCAATCAGTCGGTGAATCAGTCAGTCAGTCAGAAAGACAGAGAGGGAGAGAGAGAGAGAGAGACAGAGAGGGAGAGAGACAGAGACAGAGAGAGAGGGGGGAGAAAGAGGGAGAGAGAGACAGACAGACAGAGAGGGAGAGAGAGAGAAAAAAAAAACAAGCAATGGCGAGTGAGAGGGAACGGGTGAGTGAGTGAGTGAGTGAGTGCGTGTGTGTGTGTGTGTGTGTGTGTGTGTGTGTGTGTTGTGTGTGTGTGTTGTGTGTATGTTGTGTGTGTGTGTGTGTGTGTGTGTGTGTGTGAGAGAGAGAGAGAGAGAGAGAGAGAGAGAGAGAGAGAGAGAGAGAGAAAGTGAACGAGTGAGACACACACAGAGACAGAGAGTGACACGGAGGTAGTGCGAGAGATATCACGTGTGAGAGAGAGTGGGTGGGGGTGAGTATGTGAGTGAGTGAGCGAGTGAGAAATACAGAGAGAGGGAAAGGCGGAGACTGACGCTTTGAAGCTTTGACACATTGATGTCACTGGCCATGAGGCCCTTCTGACATGGGTGACTGCATTGAAGGCGGAGAGAAAGACACAGACATGTCCACGGACATGCAAACAGAATTGTGTGTTACCGTCTATGACGAAATACCCACAAACTGTGACGTCACAGAAGGGAATTTCCGAAGCGTCTCATTCTCTGTGTTCATTTGTGCATTCGGAACGCAGTGAGTGATGTCGTAGGCCGCACTAACTGATACGACTGATACGACCACGTTCACTCGTATGTACAAGTGTGGGTTTTTATGTGCATGACCGTTTTTACCCCGACCTGTAGGCAGCCACACTCCTTTTTCAGGGGTGTGCATGCTTGACATGTTCTTGTTTCCATAACCCACCGAACGCCGACGTGGATTACAGGATCTTTGACGTGCCTATTTGATCTTCTGCTTGCGTATACACACGAAGGGGTTTGAGGCAGGACGGGGGATTAACGTGGGGAGTGGGAGGAAGAGAGGGAGGGATGGAGGGAGGGAGGGGGGTGGGGGGAGGGAGGGAGACAGACAGACGGAGAGAGATACACAGCGAGAAATGTGGTGGAGACACGTGTCACAGGACTAAGCCATCACATACCGGTTCCTCTTCATCCATGTTGCCTTGAAATAAAGCGTCCAGACTGGCACGGTCATCTGAAACACAGGCGTCAACCACTTCCATGGTGAGTCTCGAGTTTCTCAAGAAGGGCGTCACTGCGTCAGACTAATCCATATACGCTATACCACCTCTGTTAATTGGATCGCTGACCTGCAGTATAACCCAACGCGCTTAGTCAGGCTTTGAGTACATGCATGAAAAGTTGTGTATCAATCCGAGTGGAGTGATTGGCCTAGAGGTAACGCGTCCGCCTAGGAAGCGAGAGAATCTGAGCGCGCTGGTTCGAATCACGGCTCAGCCGCCGATATTTTTCTTCCCCTCCACTAGACCTTAAGTGGTGGTCTGGACGCTAGTCATTCGGATGAGACGATAAACCGAGGTCCCGTGTGCAGCATGCACTTAGCGCACGTAAAAGAACCCACGGCAACAAAAGGGTTATTCCTGGCAAAATTCTGTAGAAAAATCCACTTCAATAGGAAAAAACAAGTAAAACTGCACGCAGGAAAAAATACAAAAAAAAAAGGGTGGCGCTGTTGTGTAGCAACGCGCTCTCCCTGGGGAGAACAGCCCGTATTTCACACAGAGAAATCGGTTGTGATAAAATGAAAATGAAAATGAAAAAAATGAAAATGAGTCGATTTCGTATACAGATGTTTGCCAGAGGGCAATATGTAGTGTTGTTTTTCAGTGCGTCAAGTGCCCGCTGTACACGGGACCTCGGTTTATCGTCTCATCCGAGCGACTCGACGCTCGGCTTTAATTTTTTTTCCAGTCAAACTTCGGAGAAAGGGCAAGACGGGGGATTCGAACCCAGAACCTCACAGCCACTGTACTGACAGAGAAGAGTCTTAACCATTCTGCCACCTTGCCTCTCTCAGCTTCACTGTGAAACTGTCCGGATGTCACAATTCAACCCGCAGTCTGACATTATCCACTTGACGTCGAAAACTAAGCAAAGTTCCATGTTTTTTTTGTTCTCTCCACTCCCAGAGACATTGACACATAACTCAGTGCAACAGAAAAGCGGCAGCTAAAAGTGGACAGAGACCCCCTCAGATGTGTGTGTGTGTGTGTGTGTGTGTGTGTGTGTGTGTATGTGTGTGTGTGTGCGTGTGTGTGTGTGTGTGTGTGTGTGTGCGTGCGTGCGTGTGTGTATGTGTGTGTGTTTGTCTGTCTCTCTCTCTCTCTCTCTCTCTCTCTTTCTCTCTCTCTTAAGTATTAAGTATTCAGTATAACTACATTTATATGCTTACATGTTTGTGTGTCTCTTAGAACAACGGCAGATGTGTAAGTCGGCCAAAGTGCTAACATCTTCACCGTTGAAAATAAAGATTCATTCATTCATTCATTCATTCATTCATTCATTCTCTCTCTCTCTCTCTCTCTCTCTCTCTCTCTCTCTCTCTCTCTCTCTCTCCCTCTCCCTCTCTCCCCTCCTCCCCAGTTTGCCGCAGTGGCTCTCCTCACTTTCAGGCTTGCCATCAAAGTTGCCACAGACGCCCTGGATGTTGCCCACGAGGGGAGAGGTCTTCTTCAGGGTCAGCATGAACAGCCCACTGTCATCCCTCCGGAAAGACAGCTCCTCGATCAGCACCCAGAAGAACACGGACTCGTCCTCGCGTTTGAACACGATGTCTGCAGATTAAGAATAACAGAAAACAAGAGAGGCAAGGCCTTCAAGACTCACTTGTGACTGAGAGTAAAATACACAAGCTTTTTATGTATTGAGTATAATTTCAAAATGTAATGTTTAAGATAAGAAAGATCAGTTTAAAGCAAATTAAGTCCCCTAGCATTAATTACAGAGTAATTTCCCTTTTTTTACTATCTGTACCAAAACGTTTGCAAAATAAATAAAACTTCCATGCTTAGCAAAAGAAGTTCCTGTTTGAACAAAAAATGATAATAATGACTGCTCTTGTTGTTGTGTCAGAATATCAGATAAAGTGCCAAGTTTAGAGAATACAAAAAAATATTAATATAATAGTAAATGCAGTTTGCATATAATTAGGCTTCATTATCTATTTTTTGGGCCCATCCCAGAGGTGCAATATTGTTTTAAACAAGATGACTGGAAAGAATTGAATTTTTCCTATTTTTATGCCTAATTTGATGTCAACTGACAAAGTATTTGCAGAGAAAATGTCAATGTTAAAGTTTACCACGGACACACAGACACACACACACACACACACATACACAGAGACAACCGAACACCGGGTTAAAATATACTCACTTTGTTTACACAAGTGAGTCAAAAATGAAGCGACGAGATTACATATATATTTTAAAATCCAAGACTTCTCCCAAAACACCCACTATCCATATCCCCTCCCACCACCCCTCCCACCCTTCCTCCTCACACACACACACACACACACGCTCCAAAACCTTATCTTCCCAAGAGCTCCTCGATCGTCACCCAAGAGAATACAGAACTGTCCTCGTGTTGTTGTTTTTTTAACACAATGTGTGCAGATACTGACAAAAGACAAAATTAATGAAGCGATGGGATTATAATTATTTTTATCCCGAAGATTCCCCCTTGAACATCCACTCCCCAACATCCCCTCACCCAACCCCACACATCCTCCCGACACACACACACACACACACACACACACACACACATAAAACCTCGATCGACATCCAAGAGAAAAAAAAAAATTCTCCTCGCGTTTGAACATGAATGTGTGCAGATAAAGCAAAAGACAAATAAGGCGATAGGATTATCATTATCATTATCTTTATCTTTATCCCGAAGATTCCTCCCTGAACATCCACTCCCCCAACACCACCCCCTCACCTGAGACGCAGAGACAACGAAACATTTTGTACATCTCTATCTGTTATCTCTATCAACATCCAGCAACATCCAGAAGAACAAGGGGAATCGTTCTTGTCTTTGAACACGATGTGTACAGATTAGGAAGGAAAAAAGGTGGACAGAAGCTGTGGTGTGGTTATAATCATTTCATCCCCTAAGATATCTCCCCAAACACGTGTGTGTGTGTGTGTGTGTGTGTGTGTGTGTGTGTGTGTGTGTGTGTGTGTTTCACTGAATGACAGAGACAACGAATGTTGGGCGCCCAAAGTTAGCTCCAATTCGACTCGAACCAGGCAGGCAGACTGCTGTGTAAATGACTCCGTTGTTTGAAAAGCGCTTAGACCTTGGTCTCTGACCGAGGATTGACAGAATATAGGTGTCCACGTCATCATCACTATCATCAACATCACCATCATCATCATCATCATCATCATCATCATCACCATCACCACCACCATCATCACCATCATCATCATTAACTCACTGTTTCCAATGCTGCTCTTCTCGTTGGTGACGGGGATGACGTCAGTTCCGTCAGGACCGGTAACTGTGACTGTATTTTCCTGAAGCCTGAGGGAGTAGTGTTCGTCGTTCTTCATGAAGTTCATCTTCACGTCCTGCGATTGGTTTCAATAGGCACAGTTTTACTTAACATTCTTTTTTGTCTTTTTTCGATTATTTTCCAGAGGCGCGCGCGTTTGTGTGTGTGTGTGTGTGTGTGTGTGTGTGTGTGTGTGTGTGTGTGTGTGTGTGTGTAGTGAGTGTACATAATGTTTGCATAATGTGTGCATAGTGTGCGCAAAGTGCGTACATAATAATTATGTGCATAGTATGTACACAGTGTGTGCATTATGTGCGTGATGTGTGCATAGTGTATGCATACTATGCGCATGATGTGTATATAGTGTGTATAATGTGTACATAGTGTGTACACTCACATGATCGATACAGGCACGGAACATGTTGCCTCTCAGGTCGTCACAGGCAGAGGACGCCTCGCCTCTCTCTCTCTCTCTCTCTCTGTGTGTGTGTGTGTGTGTGTGTGTGTGTGTGTGTGTGTGTGTGTGTGTGTGTGTGTGTGTGTGTGTGTGTGACTGCATGCAAAGAGCGTGCACGCTCTGGACTGGTGAAGCTGTGAGAGCGAGCGCGTGTCTTAGTTTGGTGATGAATGAAAGTTTGATTAAATGACGAGAATGTACAGACACTCGCAGCACACAGAGACAGACACAGACGCACACACACACACACACACACACACACACACCCACACACACACACACACAAAACACGCACACACACACACACACACTCTCTCTCTCTCTTTCTCTCTCTCTCTCACACACACACAAAACACCACACTACACAACACTAAAATAACAATACATTACAAAACACTAAAATACCACTGCACTCCACTAACATTACACAACGAAAATCACACGCACATAATTCACCATCCTACTTTCCTCCCTAACCCCCCAAAATCACTTCACCCCCACCCCTAGCCCCCTGAGAAAAAGAGAGAGAAAAAAAAAAGAAGAAAAAACACATCCACACAACCACCACAGCCACCCCTACCCCCACCCCACACACACACACACACATCCTCCCTCCCCAACACACACCTTCCTGCAGTTGCAGATGTCCCCGGCAGTGAGGCAGGAGGTGGAGGTGTACAGTTCCAGGCCCGTGCCGGCCCGGAGCAGCCCCACGGAGCACGTGCTGTGGTGCAGGAAGCTGGCCCCGTCGAACGTCCGGTAAATGTCCTCGCCGGCCGTCAGGCACGTCACACGGTCCCGCTCCACCGACACGGTGTCGTTGACCTCCCCTTGGGCTGCAGGGAAGGAGAGGGAGGGAGGGAGGGAGGGAGTATCCATATCGTCATCACCATCACCATCATCGTCGTCATCGTCATCATCACCATCACCACCATCATCATCATCATCACCATCATCATCACCATCGCCATCAACATGAACATCATCATCACCATCACCATCATCATCATCATCATCACCATCGTCATCATCATCATCATCACCATCACCGTCACCATCATCACCATCATCACATTCACCATCATCATCACCATCACCACCACCATCACCATCATCATCACCATCACCATCACCATCAGCATGAACATCACCATCATCATCACCATCACCATCAACTCACTGTTTCCAATGCACAGTGTTATTTACGCTAAGCGAGCTTAACGCTGCTTCGTGTACATGCTAAACAGGCCTTCCAGCTCTAGCTAATTCCATAGACTTGGGGAACATTGTTAAAGCTATGCAAACAGACAGCTTCTGCGATTGCTCATGGCAACCTAGCCCAGGTCTAGCGTGAACCTAACCAATATAATTATGATAACGACAAAAAGTAAACGAGTGAGTGAATGAATAAATAAATAAATAAATAAATAAATAAATAAATAAATACATGAATAAGTAAATCGATAAAGAAGTAAATAGATAACTAACTAACGAAATAGAGAAAGAAAAAAAAACAACAAAAACAAAACAATCTCGTTAAACTCACAACAGAGGACTATGGAAGGGATGTAAGCGGTCACTCACTGGATGCACAGGGAGTGCACTCTGATCGCACGCTGCTGCCCCAACTTCCGGTTCCGCCACTGCAGCAGGCGGACCTGGCCATGACGTGGGGGGAGGTCTTGGCTCCCTCACAGCTGCTGTCCTCAAAGCAGTACTGGTCGGCCGTGTTCACCTCTGTCACACACCAAAGATCATACATGTGTGCACATGTCAAACGATTGGTGTAGGGACAAGCCCAGCAATTTTTTTTTTGTGAGGAAGTCTCTGGATTTGTCCCACTATTCCTTTTATTTTTACCTGAGTGCCAGCTGAATCGGTAGCATTAGAAGCACTGACTTGAAGTTGTGTACCTTGTCAATGGAGAGAGTTTCCACTCTTTTCTGTTTGTTAATCAGGGGTTCTTAGGTTCTAGAGGTTCAAGTTTCGTATCCTTTAACGCCCATACGGGGGCAGTGAATTCAAATCCACTGTATCAAGAGCTCGGCACTGTATGAAGGCGGAGCCCAGTTCTCTCCTTCCCTTATGCCGCTTCAACCTTTCCCACTGACAGATAACCATTCACACCTGTGTGAATTGAGGGAAATCGATTTTTTTTCCATATGACACATAGTGTGATAGTCAGTGGTGTTCGACTATGACCATCAGAACAGCAGAGGAGGCAACTGCTGTCCCAACTATCTGGGCTAGAATTTGATTATTGTGGAGAGTGTCTTGCCTAAGTTACATCCCCGCTCTCTCGGCCAAGACGGTTTTAGGACAGTCGGCGTTGGGGATAGTTCCCAAAAGCCAGCTAGCCTCAAAGGCTGCAGCACTTTGAGCCAGTGCGATTTTGCCTCCTAGTTTGAGAGTCATAGTCCTTCGCAAAAGACTAAGCCGTAAATGATTTCCCATTGCAATAGAGAAACCATTGATGATACAGCTTTCACTCTGCTGTTGGCCTAGCGGACACAGCACCGTGCCGAACTATGGTCTTGACCTCGTGATTACTGGCGGACACCGGATCAGAAAGTGCAACGCCCAACCAATCCTGTCACGCCGCGTCTCACCTTTGTTACACAGGCCATGTGTGATTGTATTGTATTGTATTGTGTTGTATTGTATTGTATTGTATTACTCTTTTCTGTCGCAACAGATTTCTCTGTGTGAAATTCGGGCTGCTCTCGCCAGAGAGAACGCGTCGCACAACTGAGAGCGACACCCTTTTTTGGTATGTTTTCCTGCCTGCATTTTTTTTCCTATCGAAGTGGATTTTTCTACAGAATTTTGCCAGGGACAAACCTTTTGCTGCCGTGGGTTCTTTTACATGCGCTAAGTGCATGCTGCACACGGAACTTTGGTTTATCTTCTCATCCCAATGACTAGCGTCCAAACCACCACTCAAGGTCCAGTGGAGGTGGAGAAAATACTGGCGACTGTGCCGGGATTCGAACCAGCGCACTCAGATTCTCTCGTTTCCTAGGCGGACGCGTTATATTTAGGTCATCACTCCACGTTAGCCCTGTTCAGCTCTGTGACAGTGCAGGACACGGTTCATACAGTTATTGTACTGAACTTTGTGAAAATAGAGGACAAGTACCTTACAAGTGATAAATCAAAAGTATGCTTTGATGACGGGCGCCAAAGCCGAATGGTTAAAGCGTTGGACTTTCGATCTGAGGGTCTCGGGTTCGAATCACGGTGACAGCGCCTGGTGGGTAAAGGGTGGAGATTTTTACGATCTCCCAGGTCAACATATGTGCAGACCTGCCAGTGCCTGAACCCCCTTCGTGTGTATGCGCAAGCATAAGATCAAATATGCACGTTAAAGATCCTGTAATCCATGTCAGCGTTCGGTGGGGTTATGGAAACAAGAACATACCCAGCATGCACACCCCCGAAAACGGAGTATGGCTGCCTACATGGCGGGGTAAAAACGGTCATACACGTAAAAAGCCCACTCGCGTATATACGAGTAAACGTGGGAGTTGAAGCCCACGAACGCAGAAGAAGAAGAAGAAGCTTCAGGAAGGAGAAAAAGATATCAGTAACGTTTTGGAGGGGTCTCGTGCCAATACTGATGTGCCCTCAAACCAGCAATGACTGCTTGACTGCGCAGGTACAAGGTAGAGTTTGACGGGCGCTATACCCGAGTGGTTAAAGTGTTGGACTTTCAATCTGAGGGTCCCGGGATCGAATCTCGGAAACGGCGCCTGGTGGGTAAAGGGGTGGAGATTTTTCCGATCTCCCAGGTCAACATATGTGCAGACCTGGTAGTGCCTGGACCCTCTTCGTGTGTATACGCAAGCAGAAGATCAAATACGCACGTTAAAGATCCTGTAATCCATGTCAGCATTCGGTGGGTTATGGAAACAAGAACATACCCGATATGCACACCCCCGAAAACGGAGTATGGCTGCCTTCATAGCTGGGTAAATAAACGAAACGGCCGTACACGTAAAATATTACATGTCCGCCTGAGTATGTGTGCGTGCCCAAATCTGACTGAATGACACAGGAAATGAATGATGAGCGCCCAATGGCAGCCGTCAGTCGGCTCTACCCAAGTTGTGCAAATGACCCCGTGTTTGTAAAGCATTTAGCACTTGGTCTCCGATTGAGGATAGGCGTTATATAAGTATCCATAACATCATCATCATCATCATCATCATCATCATCACAATACAAGTAATAAATCAAAAGTATGCTTCAAGAATGAGAAATAAATAGCAGAAACGTTTCAGAGGGATTTCGCGCCAATAATATTGTGTGTACCTCAAAACAGCAGTTACTGGTTGACTACGTCAGTGCAAGCTGTATTTTTAAAATCGATTGATGGATTGATTAATTGAATTATTTATTTGTTTATTTATTATTATCATTATTTTATTTTT
>NC_134904.1:9513515-9518515 GCF_041734735.1 Babylonia areolata | reverse complement strand
GAAAAAATAACTAAAACAACGATGACATAATTTAGCTTCATTCCAGATTATGACTTTATGACCACTTATTTAGGTGTTTCTTTTTTTTTCAATGATCTTTTTATTATTTATTGATATTTGCTTACATTTAACAAAACCTTTTTTGTTATATATCTGCTTCGACAAGAAAGCAACTTGTAAACATTAAAAGCAGATAGAATAATCATAGCTATATTTTTGTGGAATGAATTGAACTCACCAATCAATGCAGTTGGGGCATCTAAAAAATACAATGAAATTCACTCGATTGTTTTTTTCTGTCACTATTTCAACAACGTAGTTCTTCGTGAGAAATTCCGAGTGATCTTGCAGTATATACAATAAGGTTATTATACTACAGCAAACCATATTCAAAGGCTGAATATGATAATCAGGTGACTGAGATACGGGTGTTTTGTTTTACGTTTGATTATTATTATTATTATTTTTTTTTAATTTCTGTAAAACGAACATTCGTTGCCAGATTTTAAGGCTTCACGGCACCAAATGTCTGGGGAAGCTAGCTGGCTGATACTGCAAATGTTCTTAGTTTAAAAAAAAAAAAAATCTTATTGTTTCCAAAACGCCAGTCATTACCCGCTTCTATTTAAAGATTTTCAATACACGTTAGGCAGTCAAAAAAGTTTTAGAATCATTTATATGCAAAGCATACGACACATTATACGTTTTCCTTCTTCCTTTCTCTCTTTCTTTGAGAGGCACATACAGACACAAAGAGAGACAGACAGACAGACAGACAGACAGACAGACAGAAAGAGATATACAGACACGGATGATTTACTTGAGTATTGGTCATTGCCCTTCTAGAAGGGGTATTAACACATGACCATAAAAACGTGATCATATAACAAAACAAACAAGTGATGCGCGGTCTTGTCATCAGGAAACAAACTAAATTCAGTATTCTAGGACATCAGAATTAATCGGGGAGAGAGAGAGAGAGAGAGAGAGAGAGAGAGAGAGAGACAGAGAGAGAACGAACAAACGAACGAACGAAATTTTATTTTACGAGGATAAGGGAGTAAGCACAAAGTACTTGTTTACAGCCAGCCCTCTGGGCAAGAATAATAATTGAGAAAAAAAAAAGAAGAAAAAAAAGAAGCGAAAGTCAATTCACAGCACCAACGTCAAAATTACACAAGCATGTGCAAACATAAACATAGAACTGATGTACAAAACAATATCGCGATAGATAAATAACAACGAGGACAATTGGGTGGGGGCGTGGTGGAGAGCGGAAGGAATAATGGACAAGGGGAAGAGTAAAGAAGGTAGGGGAGGCTGACTGAACAGACATATATAGTGACAGTGACAGTGGAGACAGACACAGAGAGAGACTGACAGGAGAGAGAGAGAGAGAGAGAGAGAGAGAGAGAGAGAGAGAGAGATGTCAGTCTGTACCTTCTGGCTAGAACAGCAGGAGTGGTGGCGAGAATTCCAAAGAGGCCAGCCCAAAGAAGAGCAGGCATGTTGCCCCAAGACCCCATCTTGGGCAGAAGGAAATGTGGGTGGTCCACTGAAAACTGGTACAGACGGTGCTGGTGTGGGTCCCGACAGAAAGCGAAGGTACTCACCACAACAAAGGGTGGACAATCCAAAGGACCCCCACAAGTCTGACCAAAGATTCCAACAAGAGAGGGCTTTATAGCTGTCCCCAGGTGATGCCTATTGATTCTTCGACCATCTTTTTCGAAGCCTTCCCACCTTGGGTAAACAAGGAAAAAGCGCTTACCAAAGCAAAATCGATCTGCAACTGTACGTTTCGGATGAGGCATTTCAGCTGATTTTGAGATTATCGAACAGGGTTTGTGTAAGTCCCGCAAAGTGATGACGCAGAAGTTGTCCTAAATGAAGTTCCGGTGTGGGCATTAAAAATTTGCATACTCAGTCACGTGCACACCGCGTGCACGATGAGGGCGACCTCTGTATGGTTAGTGTGACAAATGTTGGCCGCTGGCTTGAACACAACTGTTTTTCTTTCTTTTATTATTTTTTTTTTTACCCCATTTTCAACTGTTTTCATACTTTGCATCACAAATTATTTTTCATTGGAGTGTGTGTGTGTGTAAATAGTGAGATAGATAATATAGTCTTTTTGTCCATTAACAGAAGTGAGACTCACAGCATCTTTGTAACAAATTACAGGAGAAAAAAATAAAGAAAAAGGTTTAAGACAAAGACCGAAAGCAAAAGACAGACAAGAGACAGAGATCGATTTTCGGAAAGACAGAATCAAATTTTGCTGACATGAAACCATTTTTTTTTTTTTTATGAACGAAAACATAGCCCCTTTGTGATAGTTAAAGCAGACAACTTGATAAAGAAAGGAGTTGGCAACATTTCATTTGAAAGTAAGCTCCCTTGATCGTTTCCCTGAACAATTACAAACAGTCCCAAATTTCCGACACTGTAACGGTGGAATGTCGAAATGATACCGAAAATATAATAACATTTTTATTAATTTACAAAATCGTTGAAACAAATAAGATCCTTGTCTTGGCTGTGCCAAAAAGACAGAGAGTATTATGAGAATTTGAAATTTCCCGAGGTATTCATGATCTGGAAAAAAGAATAGAAAAACTGACGATTATATTCAGGAAACTAACGAAAGGATCGTCATGATAAGTTTGTTACATTTTGTGTGCCTTTCCTTATGAAAGGTAAATGATGAAAAATATGATGGTTTATTATGTTAAGCTTCAAATCCACCAAAGGGGCGCAATAGCTGAATGCACGAAGTGTTGGACTTTCCATCTGAGGGTCCCAGGTTCGAATCTCAGTGGCAACTGGTGGGTAAAAGGTGGAGATTTTTTCCGATTTCCCAGGTCAACATTTGTGCAGGCCTGTCAGTATCTAAACCCCCCTTCGTGTGTAAACGCACGCAGAAGATCCTGTTATCCATGTCAGCGTCTGGTGGGTTATGGAAACAGGAGCGTACCCAGCATGCACACCCCTGATAACGGAGTATGACTGCCTACATGGCGGGGTAAATAAACAAAACGGTCAAACACGTAAAATGTTACATGTTTGTGTGAATGTGTGCGTGCCTGATATCTGATTGAATGACACAGGAAACAAGTGATGAGAGCTCAATGGCAGCCTGTTGTTTTAATGACTCCATGTTTATAAAGTGTTTAAAGCTTGGCCTCCAACCGAGGATAGGCGCTATGTAAGTACCCATATCAATCAATCAATCAAAGGGATCGAGGGCGTTGATCAAAGTATAATGCGCAGACATATGTCTTTTACAAACAAAACAACTTCATGACATGACTACCAAGTCTCAGAGACTTGGTTTACATTTGTACTTTTTTTTTCTGATAATGGGAGAGTGATTCTCCAAATCATTGTTAGAACATTCAAAAATACAAATTGCACAGACACTGGCACTGAACAACAAACAATTCTAACTGCTGTTAAGACAGGCCTGTGACGTCATGTGGGGTCGGAACGAATTCCAGGGGCCGTATTCAAGACAAAATTGATTTTGCCTTCAGGCAAGTTATCTTTGGCATGGTTGGGACCCGCGGGTACAGTTTACCTTGAAGGAAAAGTTATCTTCCTATTCAAGTCACACGCATTTAGCTCAGACAGCTTAAAAAAAAAAAAAATAAATAAATAAAAAAATCCCGACGTCTACACATGCTCTCAGTTTCATTTCTCATCGCGCCGCAACTCGGAACATTGTCGAGAGAGTTCGCAAAACACGTGCTATCCGTAAAGCACGCCTGTTTTCCCTTAAAAAAAAAAAGAAAAAGAAAAATGCTGCAAAAGGATCCGCCATATTTACCTCTGCTTCGTGGGCAGTCACCCTTGGCAGGTAGTAAGGGTACATTGCCTTCGGGTTTGTAGACACGCGGGTAGACTCTTGTGTTCATGAATACTGGATATTGCTTACCCTCGGGCAGTTTGCCTTGCCTCAAGCAGATTACCGGCAGGTACACATTTACCATTAGACACGATGTTCTCTTGAATACGGCCCCAGAAAGGTAAAAAACAAAACAAAAAAACAACAAAAACAAAAACAACAACAAAACAAAGAAAAATCCTAATTAATTTTGTGAGAGAACATATTCCAAGAATCAGAGTGGAAGTAGCAATGCACATCCAGAAATAATTGCTTTGTCATTTCCATAAACTTGAGATAATAGACTTTACAATTCCTGTCCTTAATGGTCTGATACTTTGGAAACAAATACATGCTGGAAATAATAACAGTAATTATAATGGTTATATTTAGATTCTAGAACGCAGTATTGAGAACTTTTTCTGGCGATTCGAAAACACCAAGAGTTTTTGGACATGCAAACACACACGCATGTGATTATGTGTATGTTTAAGTTGTTTTTCCCGTCGATTACACGTTTTATTGTGCAGCAAAAGAATCCTTGCTGTAACGATTTACTATTAAGTCAACTATGCCTGACTGATCGTAATTTTATATCATTTTGAAAATGGGCGTGGTGGGAATCGCTGAAAGGAAAAAAAGAAGAAGAAAAAACCCAACGAAATTTAATTAGTTGGTTAGATGATGACTTTATATTTGTGTGCATTTTGTTAGTTATCAATGTGTGTGTGTGTGTGTGTGTGTGTGTATGTGTACACGCGCGCGTGCGTTTTCAATGAGTTATTCTCCATTCTCATTCGTTCTTCCTCTCCTGATTGTGGTCCTGATAACAGCTCGTGATGGTTGTGGAGGATTTGTTTTCTTCCAGTCCTGTCGTTTTGCTCAACCACACTTGGCCCACAGAGACTGTACAGCTCGCTTCCCAGTCAGTGCATATGAACATGAATAACGTTTCACTTGAAATGAGTGTTATGACTGTAAACCAATGGTACTTGACATGGGATACCGGATATGTTCACACCAGGTCCTTGGCGTATCGTTGGTGTAATACGATGCACCGTATTGTATTGTATTGTATTGTATTGTATTGTATTTCTCTTCTTTTGTCACAACA
>NC_134904.1:9498515-9501015 GCF_041734735.1 Babylonia areolata | reverse complement strand
CACTACACTACACTACACTACATTACACTAAACGATACGACACTACACTTCACTACACTGCACTACACTATATTACAGTACACTACACTACACTGCACTTCAATACACTACACTACACTACATTACACTACACTACACTGTACTACACTACCCTACACTACACTACACTACAGTACACTTCACTACACTATACTGCACTGCACTACACTACAGTACACTTCACTACACTATACTGCACTACACTACACTATACTACACTACTCTACAGTACATTTCACTACACTATACTACACTACACTTCACTACACTATACTATACTATACTATACTACACTACACTACACTATACTATACTATACTATACTACACGACACGACACTACACTACACTACACTACACTACACTACACTACACTACAAGACAAGACAAGACAAGACAAGACAAGATCATGTCTTGGTGTAACAGCATCCTTTTCGTGTGGAACCCTGGGCAGTACAGCACGGCATACAGTCGCACATCTCTCCTTGTCGATCAATACGTTAACGTGGGAGGCAGTGAAGCGGGGATGGGGTGGGGGGGGGATTGGGAAGGGTGGAGGTGGGTCCGTGGCCTGCTATTTGGGGAACACGCTCGTGCAACAGAGACACAGAGAAGACTATGGTGTCCACTAAGCGTCAAATGTGCGAGGAATAAAACGTGTTTTTTTTGTAGTTAGCGACTTGTGATGTAGTGCGGGTGAGGTGTGTGTGTGTGTGTGTGTGTGTGTGTGTGTGTGTGTGTGTGTGTGTGTGTGTGTGGTGTGTGTGTGTGTGTGTGTGTGTGTGTGTGTGTGTGTGGTGATGGTGGTGGTGTCCGTCGCAGATCCCGACACTAATTTCAGAGGGACGATGAAGGCGATTTGGAAAAAAAGATGAGTGTCAGCTCATATCCCTGCTTCACTCCACTGCTAAAGTATTATGAACCAGACTCTGTGTTTCACTTCAGTCCAAGAAACAAAAGTCTGTGCGATTCTTGGCAACTTCAGGAAGAGGAGGGAGGGGAGGGAGGGGAGGAGGGAGGGAAGATGGATGATGAGGGGAGTAACCTTCCTTGTGAGACTGAAGACAGTATGTCTGCCCTTGATTCAGAAGGCTCTCGTAAGGTCGATCAATGGGTGATTTGTTTGTAAAAAGAAATATTTGTAAAACGAAATCTCAATGATAAAGTAGTGTATGGTGCAGATCCTTCTAAAAACAACAACAACAACAACAATACGAATCATGTCTTCTTTCTGCTCCATATGTAGCGAGAAGAAATGTGGAGTGATGGCCTAGAGGTAACGCGTCCGCCTAGGAAGCGAAAGAATCTGAGCGCGCTGGTTCGAATCACGGCTCAGTCGCCAATCTTTTCTCCCCCTCCACTAGACCTTGAGTGGTGGTCTGGACGCTAGTCATTCGGATGAGACGATAAACCGAAGTCCCGTATGCAGCATGCACTTGGCGCACGTACTGTAAAAGAACCCACGGCAACAAAAGAGTTGTCATTGGTAAAATTCTGTAGAATAATCCACTTCGATAGGAAAAAAACAAATAGAACTGCACACAAGAAAAAATACCCCCCCAAAAAATGGGTGGCGCTCTCAGTGTAGTGACGCGCTCTCCCTGGGGGAGAGCAGCCCGAATTTCACACAGAGAACTCTGTTGTGACCAAAAAAAAAAAAAAAAAAAAAAAAGAAAAGAAATACAAATACAAATGAATCATCGTTACCAGCCACACAGCAACAGAGCAGCCGGCCATAAAACATGACAGTCATCATCATGTTCACTTCGACACAGTAACGTTTGGGGATATATCATAACTCATACATTAACTCTCTCCATACGAACAGCGAAAGAGACGACGTTAACAGCGTTTCACCCCAATTACCATCATCAAAATATTGCAAGCGGAAGGCTCTTATACTGAAGAGGTGAATGTTGACAAAGAATACCACAATTCTGACGACGGAAGCTAAAGGTTGGGTCATTCAGACACCCACTGGACATCCGAGGGGTCTGTGTAGAGGAGAAGAGAGGACCTGCCGTACTGAGTGAGTTAATCTTTCTGGAAGAAACAGGAAATAAAAAAAAATGTATATAGTGCATAGTTATTTCATTGTGTAATTTATTGACGCCAGTTGATAACCGTATCGCGGGGCCTCTTGGCCGATATGATGAGAGGATGTGTGCACACAAAAAACAAGAGTTACCCATAACCTTGATTGTCGTCTGGCCTTTCGCATAGTGTTCGTATCGTATGGATGTGTGTCGGGAGCTTTAATTGTGTGACGGTTTCCGACGGTTTTCTGGTAAGTGCGGAATCTCTCTCTCTCTCTCTCTCTCTCTCTCTCTCTCTCTCTCTCTCTCTCTCTCTCTCTCTCTCTATATATATCTGTCTCTCTGTCTGTCTCTCTCACTCTCTCTCTTTCACTCTCTGTCTCTCTCTCACTCTCTCTCTCACTCTCTCGCTCTCTCTGTCTGTCT
>NC_134904.1:9488515-9493515 GCF_041734735.1 Babylonia areolata | reverse complement strand
TCAGGGTGTCAGTGAAGGGCTGTCACATCACTGAGATAAGACAGAGCTTACAGGTCAGGGTGTCAGTGAAGGGCTGTCACATCACTTAGATAAGACATAGTTTACAGGAAAGGGTGTCAGTGAAGGGCTGTCACATCACTTAGATAAGACATAGCTTACAGGTCAGGGTGTCAGTGAAGGGTTGTCACATCACTGAAATAAGACAGAGCTTACTGGTCAGGATGTCAGCGAATGAATGTCACCTCACTGAGGTAAGACAGAGCTTACACGTCAGGGTGTCAGTGAAGGGCTGTCACCTCACTGAGATCAGACAGAGCTTACAGGTCAGGATGTCAGTGAAGGGCTGTCACCTCACTGAGGTAAGACAGAGCTTACAGGTCAGGGTGTCAGTGAAGGGCTGTCACATCACTGAGATAAGACAGAGCTTACAGGTCAGGATGTCAGTGAAGGGCTGTCACCTCACTGAGATCAGACAGAGCTTACAGGTCAGGATGTCAGTGAAGGGCTGTCACCTTACTGAGATCAGACAGAGCTTACAGGTCAGGATGTTAGTGAAGGGCTGTCACCTCACTGAGATCAGACAGAGCTTACAGGTCAGGATGTCAGTGAAGGGCTGTCACCTTACTGAGATCAGACAGAGCTTACAGGTCAGGATGTCAGTGAAGGGCTGTCACCTTACTGAGATCAGACAGGGCTTACAGGTCAGGATGTAAATGAATGGCTGTCACCTCACTGAGGTCAGACAGGTCAGGATGTCAGTGAAGGGCTGTCACCTCACTAAGGTAAAACAGGTCAGAGTGTCAGTGAAGGGCTGTCACCTCACTGAAATAAGACAGGTCAGGGTGTCAGTGAAGGGCTGTCACCTCACTGAAATAAGACAGGTCAGGGTGTCAGTGAAGGGCTGTCACCTCACTGAGGTCAGACAGGTCAGGATGTCAGTGAAGGGCTGTCACCTCACTGAGGTCAGACAGGTAAGGATGTCAGTCGCTATCCTTCTGGATGTATTCCTCTCGGAGTTGACTTCAGTTTTGTTCCGCAAAAAAAAAGCCCATTACAACACTGAAAAGCAAAGTGCAAAGTGGCACAGGTCTCACTTTTACTAACAAATCAGCAGCCAAAGGGTTAACCTACCAGTTTTCCTTTGAATCTGACCCAACTAGAATAAGAACCATGCCCAAAAGATTTGAAGGAGCCACGCAGGTGATGCGCACTACCTCTGTTCCGACCCCCTCCCCCACCTCTCTCTCCCTCTCCCTCCCTCTCCTCCCTCTCTCTCTTTCTCTCTCCACCTCTGCCAAAATGCAGTCAATATCATGACTTCTTCCTCTGCTAATCTGTCAAGGATTCCTTTTAAACCTGACCCACGAGAGAAAAAAAAAAGAAGATATACCATGTCAAAGATTTCAGGTAACGAAACAGGGTGCCTCTACCCTCTCCTCTCCTTCCAGCCTCCCCCCCCCCACCCCCCCACCCCCCTCACCCACCTCACCCCCTTGCGAAACGCGGTCAGTATCGGTGCTTCTTTGCCTGCCAGTCTATCAATGATGGAGACTGTACTGCTGTGTGGCCTTCTGGCCCACACATAACATCAATGATTCCCTGTGGATTCCTGACACTGATACTGCGATAGACGAAGCCGATTGTGGCTATGGATGAGGGACTCGGAATGGAATAATTAAGCGGCATGGGAGCAATGCCACTGGAACGGTGCAGATGATGAGGGCAAAAACCAAGGGGGAGGGGGGGAGGGGAGTGGAGGGGGGGGGGGGGCAGGGGGGGGGGGAGGGCAATCGTACTGTGTTGACATTGATTAAATGTAACAGACTAATACCTATAGACACAGATCGTTTTCTTTTCAATCGCCAAAGTCGTGGAACAAGCTCTCTGAAAACCTCCGTCATTCTGATTCCCTAGCATCTTTTAAATCTCGTCTCAAAACTCACCTTTTCCCTCAGCAGTAAGTTCAATTGTGGCAGGTCCACTTCCTTTGCGTTAGCTGTGCTTGACTATGTGTGTATACATATGTATGTGTACATAACCACATGCATGTATATGAATGTGTATTGTGTGTGCGTGCGTTTATGTAAGTTTGTGCCTGCCTATGTGTGTGTATGTGTTAGGGTAGCTGTTAGATACACATGTATTGTTAAAATGTATGTATGCAGTGTGTGTGTGTGTGTGTGTGTGTGTGTGTGTGTGTGTGTGTGTGTGTGTGTGTGTGTGTAGTCACATTTTGGTGTGTGTATGTAACATAGATGTAATGTTTTATGTTAACAAAGCGTTTTTGTAAAGCATCTAGAGCAGATTTCTGGATAGTGTGCTATATAAGTATCCATTATTATTATTAATATCATGATGACATTTTGTTGGATGGTGGAGATGACGGCAGGTTTTCCTCCTTCTCACGGATCAACAGAAATTCAAGAAGAGGTCCAACAGATCTGAAAGAGAAAATCTGAAACTCCTGGCTTATTCTGTCAAGGGATAGCCTATGAGTTAGGTTTGTGCACTGAGATTGTTAAGTTCTGTACTTATCTATATGTAGTGTTTTAGGAAAACTGAAGTTCTCCATCAGCCAGCCCCAGGGAAACCCTACGTTGAGCCCAACATCACAGTCAACGGTCAGAGACTCAGTGCGGTGGAGCGGTTCACATACCTTGGCAGCACACTGTCACGAAATGCGACCATCGACGATGAAGTGAACGTCAGGATTGCAAGAGCAAGCGCAACTTTTGGTAGACTCAATGCAAATGTCTGGAACAGAAGAGGCATTAGTCTTGAGACCAAGCTAAAGGTCTACACAGCAGTAGTTCTCCCCACACTACTGTACGCCTGCGAAACTTGGACAGTGTACCAACGACATGCCAAGAAGCTAAACCACTTCCACACAACATGCCTCAGGAAGCTACTGAACATCAAGTGGCAAGACAAGACCCCAGACACAGAGGTGCTCGCAAAAGCCACCCTTCCCAGCATCTTCACCATCCTGATGCAGTCTCAGCTTCGCTGGGCTGGACACGTGGCGCGCATGCCAGACCATCGGCTGCCCAAAAGGCTCTTCTATGGCGAGCTGCAACAAGGGAAGAGATCACACGGAGGTCAGAAGAAGCGCTTCAGAGATACTCTGAAAGTCTCTCTGAAAGCGTTTGATATCAACCCTGACTCCTGGGAGGAATCTGCAGTGGACCGTGACAAATGGCGCGCTGCTGTGCACAAAGGCGCCAAGTTGTGCGAGGCCAACAGGACTGCTGCAGCTGTTCAGAAGAGGCAGGCCAGAAAGTCACGGGCAAACAAGCTCCCTGACAATGGTATGCCTGTCTTTGTCTGCCCCAACTGTCAGCGAACATTTCGTGCACAGATTGGACTATTCAGCCATCTGCGCATTCACAGATAGATTCATGAGCATCCCCCCCCCCACCCCACCACCACCCTCCCCCCATCCCCCAGCTAGATGACAACGATGGTCATCATCGATCTCGATGGACACACCACCAGTGTTTGAGAATGGTAAAACCTTCACACTGTCAAATTTGAATGAGTTCACGACCTTTTGATAACCTTTTTGTTCTGTCTGTTATCTCTCTCCCTCTCTCTCTCTCTCTCTCTCTCTCTCTCTCTCTCTCTCTCTCTCTCTCTCTCTCTCTCCCTCCCTCTCTCTCTCTCTCTCCCTCCCTCTCTCTCTCTCTCTCTCTCTCTCTCTCTCTATATATATATATATATATGTGTGTGTGTGTGTGTGTGTGTGTGTGTGTGTGTGTGTGTGTGTGTGTGTGTGTGTGTGCTATCTGTCTGTCTGTCTGTCTGTCTGTTCGCTTTTGGATATGATATCATCTGCCTGCATGTCATTATTTTCGCAAAGATTGTAATCTATATTTCCTGGCACGCACGAGATGACTAACATATGTGTGCAGATATTATGTACGTGCGCGCTCGCTTAAGTACGTATTTTGTTGCATAATATGGATGCAGGTACTTTACAAACAAGAACACGTATTCGTGTGCTTGTTATCAAAAAAGAAGAAAAGGAAAAAAAAAGAAAAAAAAGAAAGAAAAAGATTAATGATACAGAATTATTACAGCGAAACAAGAGTTGTGGCACAGTACTTCTGCCCCCCCTCAGGCCCCCCCCCCCTTCTCCTTTCCAAATGTGGTCAATAGTTTGGCTTCCTTCCCTGCTGTTTTCCTGTGCCCGAAAGCCCCCTGTGGGTGATCAATATCACACGCCTCCTTCCTTTCTTCACTGTCGCGCCCCCCAGGAAACGTTTATCACGTGCTGTGCGACTGGGAGTGACAGCGTCTGAAGAGCCACAGAGAGTGAGAGAGAGAGGGAGAGAGAGAGAGAGAGAGAGAGAGAGAGAGACAGAGAAAGAGAGAGAGACAGAGAGAGAGAGAGAGAAAGAGAGACAGACAGACAGACAGAGAGAGGGGAGAGAGAGAGAGAGAGACAGAGAGAGAGAGACAGAGCGACAGAGAGAGAGAGAGAGAGAGAAGAGAGAGAGAGAGAGAGAGAGAGAGAGCACGCAAGAAACCACACACACACACACACACACACACACACACACACACACACACACACACACACACACACACACACACACACACACACACACACACACACACACACACACACAAACACGTACACACACACACACACACACACACACACACACACACACACACACACACACACACACAAACACGTACACACACACACACACACACACACACACACACACACACACACACACACACACACACACATGGTTATTGTATCATGCTGCAATCCGTTGATTAATCGTCAAATGCTTTTTTTTTTCTTTTTTTTCGCTTTTTTTTTTCTTTTGGATAAAATGTTCTGCAAGGTTTCTCAGAGTGACATTTCCGTTGGTATTTTGTTTCTCCTACTGGGCTGTGTGGGACACAGTTCGATCAGGGTATAAATGTCTCAGTATGAATGTCTCGGAATGTGTCTCACTTCCACTTCTTTCGACTCTCCTTTA
>NC_134904.1:9478515-9481015 GCF_041734735.1 Babylonia areolata | reverse complement strand
TTAGTAGTAGTAGTAGTAGTAGTAGTAACAGTGTCGTCATCATCATCATCATCATTATTATTATTATTATTATTATTATTGTTATTATTATTATTATTATTATTATTATTATTATTATTATTATTATGTTCATATCAAGCTCGATGATGTAAAGCGCTTTGAGCAGCATTTTGTACTGGACATCGCGCCATAGAAAAAGTTATGAATTATCATTATTATTATTATTAATATCATCACCATCATCATCATCATCATTTCTCTCTCCTCTCTCACACCTCTCACGGGAAGTAATTTCCTGTAACTGTATTTAGAGTTGTTTTGTTGTTGTTGTTGTTGTTTTTTGTTTTTTTCCAAATTTCACCCACATTTTTACCCTCATTTGCCCAGTTTCTCCCAACCCTCCATTCATCCACATCTCCCACCCCTTCTAACCGATAATACTCAGATGTATTCATAAATACTTTAACAAAATGTCTTCAATCACCGATATGTGTGACGGGACATTAAACAAAATTCCTCCTCCTCCTCCTCCTCACGGGAAGGCTGGTTCCGGGCCGTGCTGCCCAAGTCGGCCCTGCAGGTGGAGGAGGAGGCGTGGAACGCCTACCCGTTCACCAAGACCCGCTACCGCTGCCCCTTCGTGGACAAGTTCCTGCTGGAGATCGAGACCCGCTACCTCAGTGACTGCTGCCAGCAGGACAACGCCCTCAGTCTGGAAGATAGGGAGTTGGCGCTGAGAGAAGTGGGTCAGTAAGTTATGTTCAGTCAGTGTGTGTGTGTGTGTGTGTTTGGGGGTGGGGGGTGGGAGAGAGCGGGGGAGGTGTGTGTGTGGGGGGGGGGAGGGCTGGGCTGGAGGGGGGCTCTGGGGTGGTGGTGGTAGGGGTGTAAGTGTGTGGTGTGGAGAGGGTGAGGATGGGGGGTGGGGTTTGTGTGTGTGGGTGTGTGTGTTTAAGTGTGTATGTGTGTGGGGGGAAAGGTGCGGGGGGTGGGGTGGGGGGGGGGTGGGGTAGGGAGGGATGGGTGTTTGAGTGCGTGTGTGTGCCAATGTGCGTGTGTATATCTATCTGTCTGTCTGTTTATCTGTGTTTGTGTCTGTGTCTGTGTTCTACGTGTAAGTGCTAGCCCGACCGTGCGTCCATGTTCGTTTGTACATGTATGCGAGCACGTGTGCGTGTTAGTGTTGTAGTGTGTGTGTGTGTGTGTGTGTGTGTGTGTGTGTGTGTGTGTGTGTGTGTGTGTGTCTTTCCTCTATTTCTTCCCTTCCTATCCATACCCTGTCTTTCCTTCTGCCCACCGCCTCTCTCTCTCTCTCTCTCTTACTCTCACTCTCTCTTTCTCTCTGTCTCTCTCTCTGTGTCTCTCTCTCCCTCTCTCTCTGTGTCTCTGTTTCTCTGTCTGTCTGTCTGTCTGTCTCTCACACCCTTCTCTCTCTCTCACTCTCTGTCTCTCTCTCTCTCTCTCCCTCTCTCTATATGTCTCTCTATCTCTGTCTGTGTGTCTGTCTGTCTGTCTGTCTGTCTCTGTCTCTCTCTCTCTCACTGTCTGTCCGTAGCCTGAAAAATGGATTTCCGTTTGTTGGAAACTAAAGACAGGAAAGAAAAAGAAACACCCAGTGAAATCAATAGTTGACGTCGCATTTCCTCCTGTCCCCCCTTTCTCTGCTTACCAGACGGGCACGAATTTGTCTGAGAGATCCAGCCGCCATCATCAGCGAGTAGGTAGTGTTTACTGAGTACAGGAGTTGGTGGAACTCCTCAAACTAGCTTCAGTCCGAGAAGGCATCAATGATTTGAATTACCACCCACCACCCACCACCCCACACCCCGCCCCCAGCTTCTGGCAGAAGTTTTTTTTTTTTTTTACCACTGAGCCATCGTACGCCTAGTTTGAGTAGGGAAAAATTTAATCCTTATGAAGTTTACTTTCATTCCTCCTCGACCAGATCCAGCTGGAACTCTTTTCTGCTGCTTCTGCCATTGCCTTGAGAGCCCGTGTCCTCTCTCTGCCAGAAATCGACAGCTGGATGATGTAATAGAATGAAGCACACCAGTAGGATTGGTTCATAGTTATGCATAGGGTGTTAGGGACATTGTCGGCTTGTGGGAACTCAGTGTTCATCATCATCATTGTCGTCGTCGTCGTCGATGTTTTATTTTCTCTCCCCGTGTGAGGAGGATACACCGGAGTTTCTTTCAGCAGAGGTGGTATGCTCCCTCCCCCCCCCCCCCCCACACCCCCACCTCCCTTACCACACTGTCATCCCCCCCTCCCCACTTCCACCCCACACACATGCATACGTAAGCACCTTCTGGAAAATCTGCGCCAGAAATGTTATCTTTTCTGTCGCTGCCTTTGTGTGTGTGTGTGTGTGTGTGTGTGTGTGTGTGTGTGTGTGTGTGTGTGTGTTTCATTGTTCTCTCATCTTTTTTTTTTTTTTTATACCCGTTTGGTCCGTTCAGTTGTATTTGTGATAAAACGCATTCTAGAATGCTAAACTAAA
>NC_134904.1:9468515-9473515 GCF_041734735.1 Babylonia areolata | reverse complement strand
GGGTGGGTGGGTGGGTGGGGGGATAAGGTTGGTTAGGGTGGGTGTGAGGAGTGGGGTGTGAGGTCGATGCTGATTGAATTGGGGAGGGGGGGGGGGGTTCTTTCGTTTTCTTGTTCTTGTTCTTCTTTTCCTTGTGTGTGTGTGTGTGTGTGTGTGTGTGTGACACACACACACACACACACAGAAACACACACACACACACACACACACACACACCGAGGAAAGAAAATACACACACACAGAGAGACACGCACGCGCGCGCGCGCGCGCGTGCAAACACACACACACACACACACACACACACACACACACGGGAACACACACATGCACATGCACACTAACACTCGCGCTTGCACACACACTCACACACACACACACACACACACACACACACACACACACACACACACACACACACACACACACACACACACACACACACACACACACACACACACACACACACACATGAAGAAATTAAAGTGTTGTTACGGAGGCAGATAGAAAAGTAAGACCACACCTTGTTTGTTTCACAGGACCTGTACAACAACAACAACAACACACACACACACACACACACACACACACACACACACACACACACACACACACACACACACACACACACACACACACACACTCACACACACACACACACACACACACACACACACACATACACACACACACACGCACATGAAGAAATTAAAGTGTTGTTACGGAGGCAGATAGAAAAGTAAGACCACACCTTGTTTGTTTCACATGACCTGTACAACAACACACATAACACACACACACACACACACACACACACACACACACACACACACACACACACACACACACACACACACACACACACACACACACATGAAGAAATTAAAGTGTTATTACGGAGGCAGATAGAAAAGTAAGACCACACCTTGTTTGTTTCACAGGACCTGTACAACAACAACAACAACAACAACACACACACACACACACACACACACACACACACACACACACACACACACACACACACATGTATAGGAAGAAAGTAAAGTGTTGTTATGGAGGCAGATAGAAAAGCAAGTTTTTTTCAAGTTTTTCAAGTTTTAATTATCCTTTCACTCCTATTGGAGTGTGGAGGATTACCACATCTTGTTTGTATCACAGGACCTGCACAACAACGCACACAGCACATCGAAACGGAGCGGGCGGAAAACCAAGTCTCGGGGTGTTGGTGAGAACATTGATGAAATTGTGCTCTCTCTCTCCGTCTCTGTCTCTGTCTCTCTCTGTTTCTGTCTGTCTGTCTGTCTATCTGTCTGTCTGTCTGTCTGTATGCCTGTCTGTCTGTGTCTCTGTCTCTCTCACTCTCTGTCTCTCTCGTTCTTTCTTTCTTTCTTTCTTTCTTCTTTTCTTTTTCGAGGTGAGATTCAAGCGTGTGTTTATGTAGTTTATTTCTTTAATAACTTCATTTGAAATCTATCAGTTCAAAGTAATGCTTATAATTATACTGTGTGTTTGTTCTATTTTTCCCCTTTTCATGAAGGCAGAATAAAAACAAGACAGTTGTGCATATTCTTGTCTTTCCCTAAGAAAAAAAAAAGAAAGAAAAAGAAACTCTCTCTCTCTCTCTCTCTCTCTCTCTCTCTCTCTCTGTGTCTCTCTCTCTCTCTCTCTCTCTCTCTCTCTCTCTCTCTCTCTGTGTGTGTGTGTGTGTGTGTGTGTGTGTTTTAAAGAGAGGGGGAGATGGAGAGGGCGCATATGTTTCATCAGATGGATTCAGCACGTGATTTTCGTTTAATTCAACGTGTTCAGTAAGCTTTGTTGCTTATGTGTGTGTGTGTGTGTGTGTGTGTGTGTGTGTGTGTGTGTGTGTGTGTGTGTGTGTGTGTGTGTGTGTGTGTGTGTTTAAGTAAGACACAAAGAGAGAGAGAGAGAGAGAATCAATTCAACACGTGATTTTCAGGTGTGTTTTTTTTTTCTTCAAGATTTGCAGTCCCTAATGCCTCTGTGTGTGTGTGTGTGTGTGTGTGTGTGTGTGTGTGTGTGTGTGTGTGTGTGTGTGTGTGTGTGTGTGTGTGTGTGTGTGTGTGTGTGTGTGTCTGTGTGTCTGTGTGTCTGTGTGTGTGTGTGTGTGTCTGTGTGTGTGTGTGTGTGTGTGTGTGTGTGTGTGTGTGTGTGTGTGTGTGTGTGTGTGTGTGTGTGTGTGTCTGTGTGTGTGTGTGTGTGTGTGTGTGCGTTGTTGTTGTTGTTGTTTTCAGCGGGAGTCAAAGAGAAGAGCGAGTGGCGGTATCAGAGTCTGGAACAGCTGCAAGAATCGGACAACTCTGACGAGGAGTACTTTGATGCTCGGCCCTCGCACGGTGAGTGCTGCCCGTGGATGGATGGATAGATGGGTGGCTGGGTGGATGTGGGAATGGATGGGTGGGTGGATGGGTCGGTAGATGGATGGATAGATCGATGGGTGGGTGGGTGGGTGGGTGGGTGTGTGGATGGGTGGGTCGGTGGGTCGGTAGATGGATGGGTGGATGGATGGATGGAAGGGTGCATGGGTGGGTGGGTGGATGGATGGGTGGGTGGATGGATGGATCGGTGTGTGGATGGGTGGGTGGGTGGGTGGGTGGATGGATGGATCGGTGTGTGGATGGGGTGGGTGGATGGATGGATCGGTGTGTGGGTGGGTGGATGGATGGGTGGGTGGATGGATGGATCGGTGTGTGGATGGGTGGATGGATGGGTGGGTGGATGGATGGATCGGTGTGTGGGTGGGTGGATGGATGGGTGGGTGGATGGATGGATCGGTGTGTGGATGGGTGGGTGGGTGGATGGATGGATGGATGGATTGGTGGGTGGATGGTGGGTGGGTGGATGAATGGATGGGTGGGTGGGTGGATGGGTGGGTGGGTTGATGGATGGATGGATGGATGGGTGGGTGGGTGGAAGGGTGCATGGGTGGGTGGATGGATGGATGGATGGATGGGTGGGTGGGTGGGTGGGTGGATGGATGGATGGATGGGTTGATTGATGGGTGGGTGGGTGTGTGGATGGATGGATGGGTTGAGGGATAAATGGATGGGTGGGTGGATCGGTGTGTGGATGGATGGATGGGTGGATGGATGGATGGGTGGGTTGGTGGATGGGTTGATTGATTGATGGATGGGTGGGTGGATGGGTGGGTGGGGTGGTGGATGGATGGATGGATGGGTGGGTTGGTGGATGGGTTGATGGATGGATGGGTGGGTGGGTTGGTGGATGGATGGATGGAAGGGTGGGTGGGTGGATGGATGGATGGAATGATGGATGGGTGGGTGGATGGATGGGTGGATGTATGGATGGGTTGGTGGGGTGGGTGGATGGATGGGTGGGTGGATGTATTCATGTGTGGGGAATGGATCGGTGGATTGCTTTGATTTTTGCTTATTTCTTTTTGTTATTGTTCGGACTGTTGGCTTGTTGCTTTCTTCCATATTTGCTGTATCAAAAGGCTGATTGATAAAGTGATTGGTTTCCTTGTGGACCGCTTCGTTACGAAATTGACTGATCGATTGTGGGTTTAATTGAATGATAAGAAATTCATAAAAATTTTTAAATCTGAAAAGAAAGAAATTTAAAAAAAATTAATATTCTTTGCAGTAATGGATAAGTAATATCAATCATAATCCACCCAGTTGTCTACCTCCGTGTCTGTGGCGTTGTTCCAGTCCTTGAAGGTTAATTACGTGTCCATCATGTACTGTGTAACCTTACCTTATGCATTATCGCCATGTATTGTTCGCCTTTTGCCCATTTTGTTTCTTTCCCTTGGGGACTTTTTAGGGGGAAAAAATCTTGACTTGCATAATTATACTTCCATCCATCATCTATCCATTCACATTCATTCTTACTTACTTTGTATCATTTCTTTTCCCCCAAAACATGGAATGGTTTCTGGAGGTTTTTTACATGTGGTTGTGGCTTTTGATTGGAGTGTTTCTTTTTTATATGCTATATTCTGCTTGTGTAATGTGCCTTGAGCATTATTGTGTTTTAATGAAAGGCGCGATAGAAATAAACTTGTATTATTATTATTATTATTCACACACACTCGCAAGCTTCTCCGCTAACCCCCCATCCCCCTCCTGCCCCCCCCCCCCAGCAGCCCCCCCCCCCACCCCTCCTGTCATCCCACTCCTACTCCCCCACTCCCACCCAACTATAACGATGAGAAGTCTTAGGAAATTCAAAGAACTTGTGGGCAGACATTTGGCACGGACTTGGCTTCCAGGTGGTTGCTTGCTTTTTCTCCTTCTTTCTCTCTTTGTATGTCTTCAGTATTCATGTAGAATTCTCCCCCCCCAACCCCCCACCCATCCCCCCTATTGATTTGTGGCAGACTTTCCTGCCCTCGACTCCGATCGTCACACCCACCACCCACCCCTCCCCTCCTCCTCTCAATCCCCCAACCCCGAACCCCTTCCAATATCCAAAGTCTCAACAACCACCGCCTCCCACCTACCACCCACCCTCAGCGGCGCCCACCTCTCCTCTCCCCTCCCCTCCCAACCCAGCCCCTCATCTAGGCTCAACCGCCAACACCGCCCCCTCCACTTTCGTCTCCTTCCTCTCAATTCTTGGCATTAGTTGACGTTTGCAAGGGAGCCGGGTCCGGCTCTCTTTGGCTATCGATCATATGTCTTGTTTCCAAGGAAACCATCAAATCCCCTGTCTCAATGTAGGCATGGCACACGCAAACGCGCACACATACATACATACATACATACACACGCACACACACGCGCGCAAGCACGCATACACACAAACATCACACACACACAAACGCACACGCGTGCACGCACACACGCACGGAGGCACACACACACACGCGCGCGCGCGCACAAAAAGCGTGATCCCCCCCCCCCCCTATTCCCCCCCCTCCCCCCGCAAACACCCTTTTACCACCACCCTCTCCTCTCAGTCTCTGTTTATACCTCCCTCCCAACCTTCTCTCTCTCTCCTCTCTCTCTCTCTCT
>NC_134904.1:9453515-9463515 GCF_041734735.1 Babylonia areolata | reverse complement strand
ACCACCACCCCCACCTCCCCTG
Organism: Babylonia areolata; assembly: GCF_041734735.1. NCBI lineage: Eukaryota > Metazoa > Mollusca > Gastropoda > Neogastropoda > Buccinidae > Babylonia > Babylonia areolata. The sequence goes on along the minus strand of NC_134904.1, from coordinate 9,463,493 downwards.
CCTACGAGGGCGCGCTGGGCGACCACGTGCAAGGTGAATGGAATGAAAATCAGATCAAATCTTCTTCTTCTTCTTCTTTCGTGGGCTGAAACTCCCACGTTCACTCGTATGTACATGAGTGGGCTTTTACGTTTACGACCCTTTTTAACCCCGCCATGAAGTCAGCCATATCTCGCTTTCGGGGGTGTGCATGCTGGGTATATTCTTGTTGCCACAACACCAACGAAGGCTGACAAGGATTTCGGGATCTTTAACATGCGTATTTGATCTCCTACTTGCGTATACACACGAAGGGGGTTCTGGTACTAGCAGGACTAGCACATATGTTGACCAGGGAGATCGGAAAAATCTTCACCCTTTAACCACCTGGCGCTGTTACCGAGATTCGAACCCGGGACTCTCAGTTTGAAAGTCCAACGCTTTGAATACTCAGCTGTTGCGCCCGTCGGATCAAATCAAACACACAGTACAGATCCAGATGGACATCAATTTGCTCAGATCAGCCACAGGCTGGTCACACACACACACACACACGCGCGCGCGCGCACGCACGCACGCACACACTCACACACACACACACACACACACACACACACACACACACACACACACGCACACACACACACACACACACACACACACACACACACATCATGTGATCAGTCACATAGATATGGGAGGATATCTATGTTCATTAATTTGCGCAACCACAGGCTCTTTGTACACACACACACACACACACACACACACACACACACACACACACACCATAATTATGATCAGTCACGCAGGTATGGGAAAATAACTATGCTCAATAATTTACGCAACAACAAGCTTGTTATAAACACACACACACACACACACACACACACACACACACACACACACACACACACACACACACACAAACAAACAAACAAACAGCCATGTCATCATTATCATCAGCAGCACCAGCAGCATATTATCAGTCACACGGTTGAGGGAAGATAACAATGCTCATGTTGTTTGTTTGTTACTTTGGGATTGTTCATATTGTGTTCTTTCAAAGCCTGACCAGCGCAATGGGATTTTGCGAAGGTCATGCATCTTACTCGTCCAGCCACACACTTACCACTTCATCACTCACTCACTCACTCACTCACCCTCACAATCCTCACTGACACATCATTATTAACACCACAGCGGCAGAGATGTTCCGACCCGCCCGCGCAAACAGGGATACCTCGCAAGATGACGGGACAGAGTTACATCCCTTGTCACCGGAAGTCTCTCCTGTCAAAGTTCTCTTTTTGGTTATGCATGGAGGTGAGTATTTTGCTCGCGCGTGCACATGTGTGTGTGTGCGTGAGGAAGGAAAAGTAGTTGAGTTCCGTATAGTTGGGAGGGAGTAAAGTGGGAGAGGGTGTGGTGGTGTGCGTACGGAAAACGTAATACGCACAGACCGCGTGCATAATTTACACTAACCTATTGCTTTAACTCTCTCCATACGAAGGGCGAAAGAGACGACGTTAACAGCGTTTCACCCCAATTACCATCATCAAAATATTGCAAGCGGAAGGCTCTTATACTGAAGACGTGAATGTTGACAAAGAATACCACAATTCTGACGACGGAAGCTAAAGGTTGGGTCATTCAGACACCCACTGGACATCCGAGGGGTCTGTGTAGAGGAGAAGAGAGGACTGGCCGTACTGAGTGAGTTAACTCATTGAACCCTGCGCCCTAGCAATGCTTTGGCTTCAAAGTTTGTCTCATTAAAAGCGTTTTCATGTTCCTGCTCATGCATATACCCCGAGAAAAGGGAACGTCCTTTTTCTGCATTTCTGACTGTGTCCACACATAATCTGGAGGGAAAACATTATATTTTCTGTGTTCTTTTTGGGGGGTTTTTTTGGTTTTCTTGCTGCATCAGTATGGTGTGGAAGTCTGCTGAGGCTGTAGACACTCCAGGGCTGAACGGGTTAAGTTGTACCACAACCATTTGCATTTTACGCATCCGTTCAGTTGATCAGATTTTGATATATTTACTTATTTGCTTATTTTACCATTCATTTCATTTATCTTGATTTTTTTAAATCTACAAATCTAGGTTAGACTATCAAGGCCCTGGCCCGGGAGTTGTGGTTATCTGCTCTTTGTTTTTCAAAGCAGATTTGGTGGAGCGTGTATGGATCAGTCCGCACCCTTTCATGCCTCCTTGGCACTGAGACTGGAACTTGACCAAGGAGAACTTATCGCAAGAGCCACAAAAATTATTAATCACAAAAGCGTATGGAGTGATACCCAGTCTTCCATCTGAGTGAGAGAGAGAGCTGACACGACTTTTATCGTGTTTTTTTTAAAAATCAAATAAAACATAAATGCGTTCCCTTATTGAATGCTGTTTTCATGTCACGTTAGAACAGTGAGAGATACAAAGAGAAAAAAATATGCAGGAGATGGTGGTTCAAAGATAGACACAGAAAGCGAGAGAATTCATGAATAATGGGTGAATGAATGAATTGGTGATTGTTTTCTGGTTTACTTCCCTTTCCTTACCATAAATACCTCTTTCCTTACCCTAACGTCCCCTCCCTTCCCTTACCCAAACATCCCCTCCATTCCCTTACCCTAACGCCCCCTCCCTCCCCTTACCCTAATGTCCCCTCCCTTTCCTTACCCTAACGTCCCCTCCCCTTACCCTAACGTCCCCTCCCTTTCCTTACCCTAACGTCCCCTCTTTCCTTACCCTAATGTCCCCTCCCCTTACCCTAACGTCCCCTCCATTCCCTTACCCTAACGTCCCCTCCCTTTCTTACCCTAGCACTCTCTTTCCTTACTCCCTTTCTTACCTCAGCCCCCTCTTTCCTTTCACTTACATTTTTCACTTTCCTTACCCAGTCTAACTTCCCTGACCTTTCCTTACCCTCAAATCCCCTTCCCTTTCCTCACCTGGACCTTCCTTCTCTTCTGATTGCCTTTACCTCCCTTCCCCGAACTTCCCACACCACATCTACCACCCCTCCCCTCCCAACCCCCTGCCGTCCCACCCACTTTTCCTGACCCTGACACCGTGTGTGTGTGGCCGAGCAAGGCAATCTCCTGGAACCCACGGGAACAACAGTGGCAACGACTGGTGGGCCACACGGACCCTCCCCCTCCTCCTCCTCCTCCTCCTCCTCCAAGCGCAGCGACTTCAACACGCTCAAGTCCACGGTGGCCTCCGTGGTACAGTCCCACTACCAGAGCGCCGCTGACCAGATCGCCTTCCGTCTGGTGCCCTGCCCCCACATTGCTGCCGATACGCTGGCTCTGCTGGCCAGGTGGGTCCCGGGTTCGAATCTCAGTAACGGTGCATGGTGGGTAAATGGAGGATATTTTTTTCCGACATCCCAGTTCAATATAATTATGTGCAGACTTGCTTGTGCCTGAACCCCCTATACGGCAAGCAGATCAAACACGCACGTTGGAGATCATGTAATCCATTATCAGCGTTCGGTTGGTTATGGAAACAAGAACACACCCAGCATGCACACCCCCGAAAACGGAGTATGGCTGCCTATATGGTGTGGGGTGGGGGTGGGAGTAAAAACGGTCACACACGTAAATGCCCACTCGTGTACATACGAGTGAACGTGGGAGTTGCAGCCCACGAACGAAGAAGAAGTTGTTGTTGTTGTTGTTGTTGTTGTGGCAAGACCACCAGGAGGGGAGCGCTCGTAGGAGGCGCAGTGGCACAGTGGGTCGAGGTGTGGATGGGAGGAGGAGTTTTGTTTCAAGTCCCGTCACACGTATCATGTGATTGAAGACATTTTGTTAGAGTATTAATGTATATATTTGAGTATTTTATCGTTTAGAAGAGGAGGGATGTGAGGTTTGAATGTCTGGTGTCACACAGGAGGAAGGTGGGTGGCAGAATGGTTAAGACGCTCGGCTGCCAATAGAGAGAGCATGTGAGGGTGTGGGTTCGAACCCCGCTCTAGTCTCGCCCTTTCTCCCAAGTTTGACTGGTTAAAATCAAACTGAGCGTCTCTAGTCTTTAGGATGAGACGATAAACCGAGGTCCCTTGTGCATGCAGCACGCACTTGGTGCACTGTAAAAGAACCCATGGCAACGGGAGGGTTGCCCTCTGGCCAAATTATTTAAAAAGAAATCCACTTTGATAGGTACACGAATATATAAGCATGCACTCAAGGCCTGACTAGCGCGTTGGGTTATGCTGCTGTCAGGCATCTGCCTAAAAGATGTGGTGTAGCGTATATGGATTTTTCCGAACGCAGTGACGCCTCCTTGAGAAACTGAACTGAAACTGATACAGCGTTCACCAACCTCTATTCTATTCCAATTTCAAATTATGTTCTATTCTTTTTCCAATTTCATATCATGTTTTGTTTCATTCTATTCTGTTCTATTTCAGTTCCATATCTATTCTATTCCAATGCCTAATTCTATTCTAATCTGTTCCACCCTCCCTCCCCCTCCCTCCCCTTCTCAGCTTGTCCCCGTACAGTGTCTGCGGTCAGGTCAACAGCAGCAGTGGTGGTGGTGGTGGTGGTGAGGAGGAGGGGACCCACGTGACGGGGGTAGGGGCAGGGGCAGGGGCAGGGGCAGGGGGCGGCCCCCAGGCCCAGTTCGTGCCAGTGGGGGCCATCGCTCTCTTCGCCTCCACCTCCGCCCACCATCTCGACCACGTCAACCTCGCCGTGTCCCGCGCCAACGCCGTCTACCACGAGTTCCTGGCTTCCCCTGAAGGGAAGGGCTTCGCTGGGCAGGTGATTGTGTGTGTGTGTGTGTGTGTGTGTGTGTGTGTGTGTGTGTGTGTGTTTGTGTGTGTGAAGGATTGTGAGAGAAAGGGATATGGGGAGACACACACGCGAAATTTGGTGGAGATGCGGGGTACGTTTGGTTAGAATAGGAGGGGGTGGGTGTGATCGTTTTGTTTGCCTTGTCTGTTATCTGTTTTGAAAAAAAAAACAAAAAACAAAAAACACCGAGGCAACCATGTGTTTGTTCTGTATTGTCCATGTGTTCTGTGTGGCTTGTTCAAGATTAAAGAGGATATACCGGTCTTGAATAAAAGCTAATTTGTGTTTGCACATTATTTTCTTCTGTCTTCGCTGCTGTGTGCACATGTCAAATGATCGGTATAAGGACAGGCCTGGCTCTTCCTTTTCTGAGGAAGTGTCTAGATTTGCTCCAATGTACCTGTGTGCTAGCTGAATCGGTAGCGTAAATAGCACTGACTTGAAGTTAGAGAGTTACCACTCTTTGCTATTTGTTAATCATTTGAACTCCTGCCCTCATTGTTTATTAATCTCAAGTTGAAAAAACCACCGAGGCAACCATGTGTTTGGTCTGTATTGTTTGAATCATGTGTTGGGTGGGGGTCATTAGTCCGTTCTCCTGCAGAGCGAGACAGTCCTTATCATCGTCATAATCACCATCACAAACCTCTCTTTCTCCTCCTCCTCTTCCTCCTCCTCCTCTTCCTCCTCCTCATCATCATCATCACCACCACCACCACCACCACCACCTCCTTCTCCTCCTCCTCTTCCTTCTCTTCCTCCTCATCATCACCATCACAGACCTCCTTCTCCTCTTCCTCCTTTTCCTCCTCCTCCTTATCATCATCACCATCATAACCCTCTCTTTCTTCTCCTCCTCCTCTCCCTCCTCCTCCTCCTCCTCCTCCTCCTCATCACCATCACTAATTTCTTTCTCCTTTTCCTCCTCCTCTTCCTCCTCCTCCTCCTCATCATCACCATCATAAACCTCTCTTTCTCCTCCTACTCTTCCTCCTCCTCCTCCTCATCATCATCACCATCATAAACTTCTCTTTCTCCTCCTCCTCCTCTTCCTCCTCCTCCTCCTCATCACCATCACAAACCTCTCTTTCTCCTTCTCCTCCTCTTCCTCCTCTTCATCCTCCTCTTCATCATCATCACCATCACAAACCTCTCTTTCTCCTTCTCCTCCTCTTCCTCCTCCTCCTCCTCATCATCATCACAAACCTCCTTCTCCTCCTCCTCCTCCTCATCATCATCTTCACAAACCTCTCTTTCTCCTCCTCCTTTTCATCATCCTCATCCTCATCACCATCACAAACCCCCTTCTCCTTCTCCTCCTCCTCCTCTACCTCATCATCATCACCCTCCTCACCATGTCACCCTCTATAGGTGTGCATCCTGGCGGACTCCACCGGATCCCTGCTGGCCTACGACGCCCTGACCCGCCCCCTGTCCCAGCTCCTTCCGCCAGACGTCGCCAGTCCTTACGGCAGCCAGGACAGCCCCTTCACGCCCCAGGGCACCCCCACCAGGCTCCCCACCAACCCCAGCTCCACCAGCCAAGGTGGCACCCCTGTCTTCACTGCAGATGACCACCCCACCACTGCAGGTAACGTGGGTTGTTTTCTGTGTATTGTGTTTGGAGTTGGGACTTGACTTGTTATTAAGTATCATAGTTCTGTGTGCTCTGTTTGGAGTTCGGACTTGACTTGTTATTAAGTACCATTGTTCTGTGTGTTCTGTTTGGAGTTAGGACTTGATTTGTTATAAATATCACTGTTCTGTGTGTGTTGTGTTTGGAGTTGGGACTTAACTTGTTGTTAAGTATCAATGTTCTGTGCGGTCTGTTCAGAGATGGACTTGACTTGTTATTAAACATCACTGTCCTGTGCGGTCTGTTCAGAGATGGACTTGACTTGTTGTTAAATATCACTGTCCTGTGTGCTCTGTTCAGAGATGAACTTGACTTGTTATTAAATATCACTGTCCTGTGTGGTCTGTTCAGAGATGGACTTGACTTGTTATTAAGTATCACTGTTCTGTGCGGTCTGTTCAGAGATGGACTTGACTTGTTATTAAATATCACTGTTCTGTGCGGTCTGTTCAGAGATGGACTTGACTTGTTATAAGTATCACTGTTCTGTGCGGTCTGTTCAGAGATGGACTTGACTTGTCATTAAGTATCACTGTTCTGTGCGGTCTGTTCAGAGATGGACTTGACTTGTTATAAGTATCACTGTTCTGTGCGGTCTGTTCAGAGATGGACTTGACTCGTTATTAAGTATCATTGTTCTGTGCGGTCTGTTCAGAGATGGACTTGACTTGTCATTAAGTATCACTGTTCTGTGCGGTCTGTTCAGAGATGGACTTGACTCGTTATTAAGTATCACTGTTGTGTGCGTTCTGTTCAAAGATGGACTTGACTCGTTATTAAGTATCACTGTTGTGTGCGGTCTGTTCAGAGATGGACTTGACTCGTTATTAAGTATCACTGTTCTGTGCGGTCTGTTCAGAGATGGACCTGACTCGTTATTAAGTATCACTGTTCTGTGCGGTCTGTTCAGAGATGGACCTGACTCGTTATTAAGTATCACTGTTCTGTGCGGTCTGTTCAGAGATGGACCTGACTCGTTATTAAGTATCACTGTTCTGTGCGGTCTGTTCAGAGATGGACCTGACTCGTTATTAAGTATCACTGTTCTGTGCGGTCTGTTCAGAGATGGACCTGACTCGTTATTAAGTATCACTGTTCTGTGCGGTCTGTTCAGAGATGGACCTGACTCGTTATTAAGTATCACTGTTCTGTGCGGTCTGTTCAGAGATGGACTTGACTTGTTATTAATTATCACTGTTCTGTGCGGTCTGTTCAGAGATGGACTTGACTTGTTATTAAATATCACTGTTCTGTGCGGTCTGTTCAGAGATGGACTTGACTTGTTATTAAATATCACTGTTCTGTGTGGTCTGTTCAGAGATGGACTTAACTCGTTATTAAGTATCACTGTTCTGTGCGGTCTGTTCAGAGATGGACTTGACTCGTTATTAAGTATCACTGTTCTGTGCGGTCTGTTCAGAGATGGACTTGACTTGTTATAAGTATCATTGTTCTGTGCGTATCACTGTTCTGTGCGGTCTGTTCAGAGATGGACTTAACTCGTTATTAAGTATCACTGTTCTGTGCGGTCTGTTCAGAGATGGACTTGACTCGTTATTAAGTATCACTGTTCTGTGCGTTCTGTTAGGAGCTGGGACTTGTTTGTTTTAAGTACTGAACAATGTGTGTGTCTGTCTGCCATTGTGTTTGTTGATCTTCGCGAAGGAGCGCGATAAAAGCTCAGGGTTGTTGTTTCTTCAAGGTCTGTAATGGTGTGTGTGTGTGCGCGCGCGCGCGTGTGTGTATGTGTGTGTGTGTGTGTGTGTGTGTGTGTGTGTGTGTGTGTGCATGCGTGTCTGTGTGTGTATGTGTATGAATGCGTGTGTGTATGTGCGTGCGTGCGTGCGTATGTGTGTGGGGGGAGGGGAGGTGAGGCGGAGGGGTGAGGGATTGGGGTTGGGTAAGAGCACGCGCGAGCCGCCATTGTTTTCTGTGATTTTTTTAAAATTCTTTATCTTGAGTGGCTGATGATTGAATACTAAATTGTTCTCTTTGTGGCCAAGGAAGAGTCATGAGTCTTGTACTGCATATTGTCTTGTTGTTTCTTTCAATTAAAACACCCCCAAACCAACCCCTCACACCCCACTGCCGTCACTCAGAACGCCGACGACGCACGGAACGAAGCCGCAGTGAAGTCCTTCCGCCCAAGACCTCTGACCTGTCCGGCAGCGACTCGGCGGCCTCAACCAGGCAGGCGGCTTCCCGAGGAGCGAGGCACCTCAGCGCCAGCCACGGGCCAGCAGACCCCGGGGGCTCCAGGAGAACCAGCTCAGTGAGCTTCTTCGACGGGGGTCTAGCACAGCTGGACTTTGAGGTGTCCGAGCTCTTCATGCTGGGGTCCCCACTGGCTCTGGTGTTGGCGTATCGCAGGGCCTTCTTTGGTGAGGGTGCTGTCGGGGCCGGGGGCGGCGGGGGCGTGGCGATGGGGAGGCCGGCGTGTCACCAGGTTTGTTTGTTTTTGGGTTTTTTTCTAAAATAACAACCTGTAGAAATATTTCATACAGTATCTTTTTGACTTGATTTATCTTCTGACCTAATCCCGCTTCCCCCAACCCCCTTCTCACACATACCCTTCCAATATCTATGTTTCTTTCTTTCTCCAATCACTAATATTCACCCTCTCCATTTTACATTTTGTACTCGATCTTTTCCACATTCTCTCTCTCTCTCTCTCTCTCTCTCTCTCTCTCTCTCTCTCTCTCTCTCTCTCTCTCTCTCTCTCTCTCTCTCTCTCTCTCTCATTCCCCTACACCCTCCCCCTTCCATATCAACCACCCCCTTTTCAATTGAATAATTCTTCTCCTGCCATTGATTTTCAGAAATAATGATTTCCAATTTTGTTTTTTCATAATATCATTTATTTTCAGTCTAATATCATCATCTTAGATGAACAGACTGTGTGATATAGTATGATATAGTCAGTCTTGTCCGACTATGACCATCAGAGGAGGCAGCTGCTGGTCCCGACTATCTGGGAGAGTGGAACAGTGTCTTGCCCACGTTACATCCCCACTCTCTCAGGCTAGAGGGGTTCAGGACAGTCGGCGTGGGGGTGGTTCACAAAGGCCAGCCAGCCCCCAAGGCTGCAGCACAAAGAGCCTGTGCAAATTTGCCTCTGTTATGAAAGTCATAGTAGTTCACAAAAGACCACGAAGCTGTAAGTGAGACAATTCCCATTGCAGGAGGGAAACCATTGATCAGTCATACAGCTCTAATGTTGCCTCACAGTTTGAGAGTCATAGTCTTTCACAAAAGACTAAGCTTTAACCCTTTCCATACGAACGGCGAAAGAGACGACGTTAACAGCGTTTCACCCCAATTACCATCATCAAAATATTGCAAGCGGAAGGCTCTTATACTGAAGACTTGAATGTTGGCAAAGAATACGACGGAAGCTAAAGGTTGGGTCATTCAGACACCCACTGGACATCCGAGGGGTCTGTGTAGAGGAGAAGGAGAGGTCTGGCCGTACTGAGTGAGTTAAATAATTATTTTCCCACAGCTACGGAGAAACCATTGATAATACACAGCTCTCACTTTGCTGTTTTGGCCGAACT
>NC_134904.1:9378515-9441015 GCF_041734735.1 Babylonia areolata | reverse complement strand
GTAGGTGTTGGTGTTGTGTAGGTGTTGTGTTAGTGTTGATATAGGTTTTGGTGTTCTGTTGGTGTTGGTGTAGATGTTGGTGTTGGGGTTGTGTTGGTGTTGGTGTTGTTAGTGTTGGTGTTGTTAGTGTTGTGTTGTGTTGGTGTTGTGTTGTGTTGTGTTGATGTTGTGTTGGTGTTGTGTTGTGTTGGCGTTGTGTTGTGTTGTGTTGGTGTTAGTGTTGTGTTGGTGTTGTGTCTGTGTTGTGTTGGTGTTGTGTCTGTGTTGGTGTTGGTGTCTGTGTTGTGTTGGTGTTGGTGTCTGTGTTGTGTTGGTGTTGTGTTGTGTTGGTGTTGTGTTGTGTTGGTGTTGGAGTTTGTGTTGTGTTGGCGTTGTGTTGTGTTCGTGTTGGAGTTTGTGTTGTGTTGGAGTTTGTGTTGTGTTGGTGTTGTGTTGTGTTGGTGTTGGAGTTTGTGTTGTGTTGGCGTTGTGTTGTGTTGTGTTGGAGTTTGTGTTGTGTTGGAGTTTGTGTTGTGTTGGTGTTGTGTTGTGTTGGTGTTGGAGTTTGTGTTGTGTTGGCGTTGTGTTGTGTTCGTGTTGGTGTTGTGTTGTGTTGGAGTTTGTGTTGTGTTGGTGTTGTGTTGTGGTCGTGTTGGTGTTGTGTTGTGTTGGGGTTGGTTGGTGTGGTGCTGTGTTGGTGTTGTGTTTGGTTGGGTTGGGTTGAGTTGGGTTGCTGAGTTGATGTTGTGTTGAGTTGGGTTGGTGTTGTTTGGGTTTGGGTTTGTGTTGTGTTGTATTGTATTGTATCACTTTTTTTTATTGGAACGGATTTCTCTGAGTGAAATTGGGGCTGCTCCCCCCAGGGAGAGGGCGTTTCTTCTTCTTTTTTTTTTTTTTTTTTTTTTTTTTTTGCTGTTGTTGTTTTTCCTACCTACAGTTTTCTGTATTTTGGGTTTTGTTTTCCTGTATAAGGGAATTTTTCTACAGAATTTTGCCACAGACAACCCTTTTAATGCCGTGGGTTCTTTCACGTGCGCTAAGTGCGTGCTGCACACGGGACCTCGGTTCATCGTCTCATCAGAATGACTAGCATCCAGGGGGTGGGGGTGATTGATCGACGTCGGGAAGGAGTCGGTTGGTGGTGGTGAGGGTGTGTGTGTGTGTGTGTGGGGGGGGGGGGGTTAGAAAGGTGATATTTATGTACAAAAAAGAGGTGCTGTAATCTGCTGCGCGAGACAACACTCACATTGGCGCGCGCGCGCGCGCACACACACACACACACACACACACACACACACACAGTTCTCTCTGTCTCTGTCTCTCTCTGTCTCTTTTTCTTTGTGTGTGTCTCGTTTTTCTTTCTTGTTTTATGTCCCTTACTGTCTGTCTGTCTGTCTCTCTCTCTCTCTCTCTCTCTCTCTCTCTCTCTCTGACCTCAGGCAGAAAGAACTGCTGTTTCATGTTATCATATGTAGTTTGTTTCGCACTGATCTCCATGTTTATCGATAGAAATCGATGTCGTGATTAGAAGTTGTTCTGTTTGCCCTTCCACAGGGGATATGTGCCTTATGAAGAAATAATCGTATCCATTTCCATATCTATACATATATATCCATATTTCATATTTTTATCCGTATCACTGTCTGCAGGCAGATGTGCACTTCGTGGGGGCCTATGGATCCAGCAAAGACATCCACATCTACAAGGAACTGGGCTTGCAGCCGCAGCAAATTTACATCGTAGGCAAAGCCTCCAAAAAGCATCTCACCATGGCACAGGTATATACAGCATACGACTTCTACTACTACAACTACTGATAATGATAGCCAGAAGAATAAGAAGGGAGAGGAGGAGGAGAAGAAGAATTATCAGAAGAAGAAGAAGAAGAATGATACAAGGCTGCAGCAGCAGAAGAATGATAAGCAGAAGCAGAAGAAGAAGAAGGATAACCAGAACAAGAAGAAGAATGATAGGCAGAAGTAGAAGCAGAGAAAGAAGAAGAATGATAAGCAGAAGAGGAAGCTGAAGAAGAAGAATTATAAGCAGAAGAAGAAGAAGGAGCAGAAGAATAAGAAGTATACAGTCTGACGCTCCCTAATACGACCAGCATCAGTCGAAAGGGGTGTGTGCAGAACAGAAGAGGGCTGAAGGGTTGCTGGAGTCTCTGTGGCGGACAGAAAGGCAGTATGTTCCATGCTGCTTGAGAGTCCATGTGGACTGAAGGGCAGTATGTTCCATGCTGCTTGAGAGTCCATGTGGACTGAAGGGCAGTATGTTCCATGCTGCTTGAGAGTCCATGTGGACTGAAGGGCAGTATGTTCCATGCTGCTGGATAGTCCATGTGGACTGAAGGGCAGTATGTTCCATGCTGCTGGAGAGTCCATGTGGACTGAAGGCAGTATGTTCAATGCTGCTTGAGAGTCCATGTGGACTGAAAGGCAGTATATTCCATGCTGCTTGAGAGTCCATGTGGACTGAAAGGCAGTATGTTCCATGCAGCTTGAGAGTCCATGTGGTCTGAAGGGCAGTATGTTCCATGCTGCTTGAGAGTCCATGTGGACTGAAAGGCAGTATGTTCCATGCTGCTGGAGAGACTATGTGGACTGAAAGGCAGTATGTTCCATGCTGCTTGAGAGTCCATGTGGACTGAAGGCAGTATGTTCCATGCTGCTGGATAGTCCATGTGGACTGAAGGGCAATATGTTCCATGCTGCTGGATACAGAAAGGGGGAGCACTGACCATTGGACTTTCTGTTTCTTTGAGGAATGGTCAGCACTACAGAATCAGCAGCCGAATGTGAAGTTCTTCTACAAGGATTACAGATCCAAAGTGCGTCACAGAGGTGTGTAGATGCAGTATTCTTCAAGACATTAAAATGCATTGAAGCTAGTGTATAATCTATCCAACGAGTGGAAGGCTGCCACAAAAGAATGAACGCCCACAGTGAGAACTCTTTCATTTCTGTTGCTGAGTGTAGTAAGAGACATGGTAGCAGAATCGGTCAGTTGTTGGACCTCTGATGCACTGTTCACCAGTGATCAGGGTTCGAGGCCCCGTTTCGGCATGGTGTCGTATCACTGTGAAAGGAACTTTACTCTGATTTTCCTCACTTCATCCAGTTGAGAATGGGTGCCTAGTTAAGAGGTTGGGGGAGTTTAAAACGAGAGGAGGACTAGACCGCGCCGTCCTGACACAGTGGATATGAATTCACTGTACCGATAGCCGTTGTTATTGTTGCTGTTGATGTTGTTTGTCTTTGTTGCCTTTGTATTGTCGATGTTGGTCAAGCTGATCATGCTTCTTTCTTTCTTCTTTCCTTCCTTCCATTCATCTTTTTGTTTTTTTTCTTTCCTTCTCTGTTTCTCCCTCTCTTCCCTCTTTTTTTTTCCACTCGCTTCCTCCACTCTTACCTTCCTTCCTTCCTTCCATCTCAGTGACTGACAACACCCCCCCTCCCCCTTCCCACTCCCCACTGCCCCTCACCTCCCTCCCCACTCCCCACTGCCCCCCACCCCCCCGCCCATCCCCCACACCCCTCCTCTCTCCACAGGTCCTTACTGACGGGTACGCCGTTCACCTGACCTCTCTGCTCGACCCCAGCTCACGCCTGCGCCCTGCCACCGGAAACGCGCGACTGTTCCTGCGCAAGACGTGCTTCCGGCTTCCGGACAACGTTGCCGAGGGCGGGAAGAAAGGAAGCGTCGGCGGCGGCGGCGGCGCCAAACGCAGTTCTTCCTCCTCCGGCCCCGACGACGCTGCTGGTGCTGGCTCGTACCGGAAGCAGGAAGGAGGAGGAGGAGGAGGGGTAGAGGCGAGAGTTTCTCAGTCAGACTCGGCGGAGGTCCGGCCAACTTGTAAGAAAATCGTCGCTGTGCCCTCTTCTTATGCCACCGTGAGAGGTGGGCAGGAGGAGGAGGAGGGGGTGGAGGGGGAAATGGAGATGATGACGGTGGAGGTGAGGGATTCCAGCACGCAGACCTCCTCCACTGCTTGATTTGGAAAGAAAGGGAGAGGGAGCTGGAGGTGAAAGAGAGAGAGGGAGGTGGAGAGAGAGAAGGATGGAGAGAAAGGGGGGCGGAGAGAGAATAGAAATATGGCGGAAGGCAAAGAATGAGAGAGAGGAAGAGAGAGGGAAGAGAGACACAGGGAGAGAGAGACAGAGAGAGAGAGGGATGTGGAAACACGGAGGGAGAGAGGTGGGGAGAGACAGAGAAAGGCATGGAAACAGCGAGAGAGGTAGGAAGAGAGAGAGGAGAGAGACATATGTATATGTGTGTAGTTAGAAAGAGAGAGAGAGATTGTAGAGGGTGGAAGTTTTAGCTGATTTGGTTTGATTCTTGAGGTTTTGTTTTGCCGTGGGTGTTGATGCGTGGGGATGACTTAAGTGATGATACCATGCATCAAGAATCTCTGATGGGAACAACAGCCGAGTGGTTCAAGTACCGGACTTTTACACTGACAGTCCTGGGTTTGAGTCCTGCTAATGGCTGGTTAATTAAGGGAGGGGATTTTTCGGATCGAACTTCATGTGTATATACTTGCAGAAGATCAAAATGCTGACGTTATTGATCCCGTAATCCATGTCGGCGTTCAGTGGGGTGTGGAAACCAGAACATTCCCTTCATACACATCCCTCAGAACGGAGCTTTCAGTTTCAAAGAAATGTCAAAGCGTGCGGACAGATCCATATACGCTGCGCCGCAATGGAGTACACAGAATAAGTTATGGCTGCGAGGTAAAAACGGTCATGCACGTAAAAATCTCACAAGTAGATAATCAACAAAAATTATGAGTGAAGGTGGGTGTTGTATCCCACGAACAGAGAAGAAAAAGAAAAAGCGACAAGATTGATGGGGGAGAGGAGGCATGGATTTTACTCTCTTTATTTTGTTTCCTTTTTTCCCCCTTTTTTTAACTTTAGTCCTTTCGGTGCAAAGAGAAGACTTGTGTCTTAGCTCATTCCTACACCACGTTGTTTTATTTCCAACCAAAATCTTGAGGGATATTGATAAAAGACACACAATGCAAAGTGACGCCATTGCAAACGGACTGTGAAAAACAAAAAGAGGTAGAACTGATTGTTTTGCTTTGAATGATCGCGTTGGCCATGCGTTAAGCGTATGTCAGGTATCTGCTCCTTTGTTGTTGTTGTTTTTTTTCAGAGGCAGATGTGGTGTGCTGACTTTTGTTGTGGATCAGTCCGTCCGAACGCTTTGGCACCTCTTTGAGACTGATACTAGGACAATTTATTATTTTCAGTTTCAGTACATTACTTTGTATTCATTCGCTTTCGATCTGCAAAAGCGATCTCTTTATCAGCCACTGAACGTTGCTTTTTTGTGTGTTTATTTTCGTTCTTAAAAAAAAAAACGTTTCAGAACTTTACTATGTATTCATTCGCTTTCGATTTCGAAGAGCGATCCCTTTATCAGCCAATGAATGTTGCTCATGAAAAAAAAAAGACAGATTGCAGTTTATTTTGAATGACTTCAAATAGCTGAAATTTCAGTCTGTTGGATTCTTTAATATCTTAACAAAGTGGAACTTTGTGTATTTTGTGTGTTTGAATGGCTTCAAAATTGAACTTCACATTGCCAGCTCCAATTCCCTCACCATCGCCACCACTACAGTCACCATTCCCCCTCCCATTTGCCCAACTCAAGGTGTGCGTATGAAAAGAAAAAAAGAATCATATTATCCATACATCAAATTCTACGTTATGAGCTGTCTAACAGCATCGTGTTCATTGAATTAATGTGATCAGTGTTCCTACTTTTAGAAGATTATTAAGACAGATAGATAGATAGATAGATAGATAGATAGACTGACTCCCTTGCCACGAACAGTAACTTTCCCAGTCATGAACTATTTGTGTAACCACCCCTTCCCTGTCTCGTCTTCCCTCCCTCTCTACCACCCCCACCCCCACCCGTCGTTCCCCCCTACCTTCATCCCTCCTCCATTTCTCCTTTCGTAGCTAGTTAGATTGGTGCACTACAATCCCTCCTCCATTTCTCCTTTCGTAGCTTGTTAGATTGGTGCACTACAATCTCTCCTACATTTCTCCTTACGTAGCTAGTTAGTGATGTACACTACAATCGAAAGCTCAAAGAACGTCTTGCCAAACTGATTATGCATGATTGTAAAGACTGTAAAGCGTATTTCAAGCTATGTAGATATTGCTCAGTAACGGTTCCGAGGTCTGTGAAGAACAATGATATACATGCTTGACTTTATCTTGTTTATTTATCTATTTTAATTTTTATTTTATTATTATTATTTATTTGTTGTTGTTGGTGGTGGTGGTGGTGGTGTAACAACGGATTTGTCTGTGTGAAATTCGGAATCCATCCTCTTCACCAGATGAGCACGTCTGTACAGGGAAGCGCCACCTTAAGACCGGGTAAAAATTCCGGTCTGTATTCAGGATTCGAACCGGTAGACAATCTCTTCCCTGACCAGTTGGCCACTGCTACGGTTATATGCTGACGTGTGCTCAACATTCAGTTACTTCGGACAGTATAACGAGTATGTCCTGATGTTACAGTGTTTTGCTTTTGAATGTTGTCATGAAAAATAAAAAAACCACGTTTGTTTGTTATTGTTTTTATTTGTTGAACATCATGGTGGAATAAGTATGTGATCTACTGTAAATACCGTTGTAGATAGTAATGATGATAAGAAGCAGAAGAGGAAGAAGAAGAAGAAGATTAGTATTAGTGATAATAATACCCAGAAGAAGAAGAAGAATACAACAAGAAGAAGAGTCAAAAATAACGAAATATATAACTGAAAACTACTTGTGATTATCATCTTGTGCTCAACTCACACACACACACACACACACACACACACACACACACACAGAGAGATATATATAGATACATACATACATACATACATACATACACACACACACTCTCTGCATTTAAATGTTTCGAGGGTAAATAGAAACAAAAGTTATCGAAACTGTTTCTTGATTTTCACAATAGTCTCCCCTGACTGCTGTGCCCTTTTCCCCATCGGTGTTCAAACACTAGCTATCCCTGCGTGGAAAGAAACGTGCGTCTTGAGCCTACAAAAATGCTTCTAAGGTGTGGACGACGTCGTCATCACTCCCAAAATGATTGCCCATGAGGATGAGGATTGGGGAACAGGAAGAAGTTGGATGGAGCCAGGTCTGGTGAGTATGGGGGGATGGGGCACAAGTTAGTGTCATTGTTTCTTGGTTAGGCCGAGAACTTTTTGATCTACCCTCGTATAACATTAAAGAAAGTATTTTCTGTTGCTTCATTTCTCTCCATGCCTGTGTGTTAAAAAAAACAACAACAAAAAAAACAAAACAAACAAACAAACAAAAACAAAAAAACGTGGTAGAATAGGGAGTATTTGATGTGCTGTTAATAGTGCTGAAAGTAACTTCTATGACGATGTAGTTTACTGAAATAGTAGTAATAATAGTAAATTGATGATTATGATATGCGCTCAACACAAACACACACACACACACACACACACATATATATATATATATATATATATGTGTGTGTGTGTGTGTGTGTATGTGTGTGTGGATATATATATATATATATATAGATAGATAGATAGATAGATAGATAGATATTGCTTGTGCTGCTTTTGAATGTTGTTACTAGAGGAAAGGATCTCTGCTTCCATCTCCGGTCGTAATTTCACCGAACAGAATAAACTGTTCTGTGACTTCTTGTTAATATCGATCCACAACATGATGTTGGACACCAGCTATTATGTATGATGTGCACTGTTTAACAGATGCGTCTACTGCTTCTCGGTATTGTGATTAAATGAAGGAGAACGTTTTTGTTCCTTTTCTTTCTTCCATTTTCATTGGTTTATCATTTTTGTTGTTGGTTATTTTGTTTATTTTGTTTTTGTTCCTCACCGTAGAATAAAGTGGTCTGTGATTTGCTGACGATGTGGTGTCAGATAATAAACAATATTTTGCGTGATATCAGGTTCGTTCACAACATGCCTTTCAGTCCAAGTGAGTGAATGTATCTCTTTGTCTCTCTCTCCCTGTCTCTTTTTCTGTGTCTCTGTCTGTCTGTCTGTCTGTCTGTCTGTCTGTCTCTCTCTCTCTCTCTCTCTCTCTCTCTCTCTCTCTCTCTCTCTCTCTCTGTCTCACTGGAGTCTTAAAACAGAAACAGTGGACGACTTCAGCCGAGAGTGTTCGGACGTTTTTTGAAAGAAAGTCACAAGACACTGTTACCAATGGTTTTGGTAAAATACTTATGGAGATGTGTACAGCCTTTAGTTTAACGCCTTTAAATGGTTTGGGTGAAATTGTTTCTGATGATTTGTTTACTTTTCTTTCTGATCATGGGAATAGCGTCATCGATTATTATTTTTTTTTTTTTTATGTTCTGTCGACTTCGTTGATCATATAAAGTCATGCAGAGTTATGGACCGTGTGGAGTCACATCATATGGCCATACAATTAGAAATTAAAGCATTAATCAAACTTCAGAAGAAAGCGAACCAAAAAAACAACAACTAAAAAACAACAACAACAACAACAACAAAAAAAAAAAAAATTCTGAAAAGTTAAGATGGTATCTGTGTTAGTTAAGTCTGTTTGTTGACTTCATGACTCTGGAAAACACAGAAGTCTTACTTGACAAATTAACAGATGAAGTTAATCATGGTGTGAAATCTGCTCTTGAAAAAACACAGAAGTCTTACTTGACAAATTAACAGATGAAGTTAATCATGATGTGAAATCTGCTCTTGAAAAATTCACGTGTTTGATGTTAGAAGCTGGTGACTGCATGCGTTAGACTGTGTGTAAAGGTGGGCGTGTCAGAAGTCACAGCAGATGGTATGATGTGGAATGCAGGCGCTTTAAACGAGAAGTCACAGCAGATGGTATGATGTGAAATGCAGACGCTTTAAACGAGAAGTCACAGCAGATGATATGATGTGGAATGCAGACGCTTTAAACGAGAAGTCACAGCAGATGATATGATGTGGAATGCAGGCGCTTTAAACGAGAAGTCACAGCAGATGGTATGATGTGGAATGCAGGCGCTTTAAACGAGAAGTCACAGCAGATGGTATGATGTGGAATGCAGACGCTTTAAACGAGAAGTCACAGCAGATGGTATGATGTGGAATGCAGACGCTTTAAACGAGAAGTCACAGCAGATGATATGATGTGGAATGCAGGCGCTTTAAACGAGAAGTCACAGCAGATGGTATGATGTGGAATGCAGGCGCTTTAAACGAGAAGTCACAGCAGATGGTATGATGTGGAATGCAGACGCTTTAAACGAGAAGTCACAGCAGATGGTATGATGTGGAATGCAGGCGCTTTAAACGAGAAGTCACAGCAGATGGTATGATGTGAAATGCAGGCGCTTTAAACGAGAAATACAGCAGATGGTATGATGTGGAATGCAGACACTTTAAACGAGAATCTAAACGTGCATTTAGTACTGGTACAGATCCAGTTAGAAATGAGGGACTGTATAAAGAAAGGAAAGTTGCCTGCCGAGGAAAATGAGCTTTGTATCAAAATAAATTTAAAGGAAAAAGAAAGCATTCAGGCAAAATATATACGACTCCCTGTTAAACAGTAAAAACGACAGTAATAGGTTTTGGACAATAGTGTGCAATGCAAGAAAAAAGAAAAACACATTCCCTCAATTTCAATCGTGGAAAGAGCATTTTGAACAGATTTTACACCCACAGGCTGAACCCAGTTCAGATAACCAAGAAACACCACAGCAGGATGTCGAAGATGTCTATATACATGAGTTAGACGAAGATATCACAGAAGCAGAGGAAAGGTACGCAGTTCATGGGCTCAAGTCTGGAAAGGCGTCTGGTTTGGACGAAACACCTCCAGACTACTTTAAAGCAGCAGAGACTAACATATCACCATTCCTATTAAAGTTTGATAAATTATTTAGCGATAGTTACTTTCCTATAGAGTGGACTTTCTCCTAGGAGACGGAACTCCGAAGAAAAAAACCTGCAACTGCCGAGGCCGTCCTACACGTGGCAACCTGAGTTCTGATTGCATGACACAAGAAACGAATGCTGAGCGCCCAGTGGCAGCCGTCAGTCGGCTCTACCCAGGTCGGCAGCCTGTTGTGTAAATGATCCCGTGTTTGTAAAGCGTTCAGAGCTTGGTCTCCGACCGAGGATAGGCGCTGTGTAAGTATTCACATCAATCAATTGCGATTCACAGTATTTGTGCTTTCCTCGCTCATCGCAACAGTGTCCGCACCTTTTTCTACATCATTTTCCTGTTCCTGTTTACAGTGCATTAATTCCAAAACCTTCCTTAACTTGACAGCTTTATTGGAGCGTAGATATATCATTATTATCTCCTCCACGATGTGTGGGGCAAGTTTTGGAATTTCTCCCTTGAGGTTGCACAAGATTCGTTTTGACTTCTGATTAATTCTATCAATGTTCCACCTCTCCTTCAAACTGTTGAGTGTGTAAAGGAAGGGGTTTAACACTGAGTTGAGGGGTAACACAGAAACTGCAACCCAGACACTGACGCTTCCATGGATGGGGACACCACAAGAAGCCAGGATGCCCATCAGCCCAACAGGAAACCAGCAGCAGAAGTCAGTGAAGACAACCAGAAACAGACGCTGAGCAATAGTGCTTTGCTCTTGTTGCTGTTTGGTTTTCACAGCTTTCTTTGCCCTGCGTACTGCCCAGTAGATGGCAAGCTGTCCTGTTCCAATGAATAAGAAGAGGACAAAGTTCATAACAATGAAAATACCAAATGCATAAGTCTGTCCTGAGAAGTCATGGCGGGTAATAGGCAAAGGGAGACAAACACTACTCTCACCATAAAAGTCAAGCTGACCAATGAAAGGCACAGCAGCCAGGAACAGACCCAGTCCCCACGCCACACAGCACAGTGTCATTGAGGATCTGGCACTCAGATGCAGGTGAGATTTGAATGGAAAGCAAAGCACCAACATTCTGTCTAATGTAATTAAAGTGATAATGAATGCTGAAACTTCACTGGATAAAAAAGTCCCAAAACCTGCTGCAGTGCACACAGAACTTCGTCTCCATTTTCGCTCATTCGCTACATAACGACCCCGGAAGTATATGTCAGCAACGCCAATCATCATCATATTAATTCCCATCAGCAGATCTGCAATACATAGGTTGCTCACCAGTATATGATAGGATGTGACAGGCTTTCGCTTTCTGGTGATTGTTTTGTAAACAAACACACCAGTGTTTCCAATCGTTGTTAGTAAGGAAAACGACCAGAGAAAAATTCTGAATACATCAAGCTTTAGTAGGTCATCACAAGAAGAAAGCTCATTAATGGGTGCGTGGCATTCGACCATTTGGGGCAGAAAATATGGGCAGCACAACCTTGAATCATCAGTTCGCAAAAGTTTTAGAGAATCTAAGCCCTTAAACACATTATCTTTGTAATTTGCCAGCTTGTTGTTTCTTATGTCAAGACTGTGCATGTAAGACAGAACAGAAAGAGCATTGTCCTCAATATCATCAATGCGTGTGTTGACCATAACCAGATGCTGAGTGTGGAACAATCCAGATTGTGTCATGAAAGACGAGAACGAAGAATTCAGTTTGCTGACCAACGGGTTGCCAGAAAGGTTCAGATGTGTCAGACCATCTAATTTGTTCATCACCATGGATGAAAGTCCTTGTAATGCATTGTAACTCATATCCAAAATTTTAAGTTGTGGCATATCCACAAGAGTTGCGTTGTGCAGTTGGCAAAAAGATATATTCAGAAACTGCAGAAATTCAAGTGTACCAAATTCATCAACCACTGGCTTTTCCACACCACTGAGATCCAAATACCTCAGATACCAAACGTCAGACAGGGGCCAAGGCAGGGCGTGGCATGAACAAGCAAAGCCTTCACAGGTGCAGTTGGAGGGGTGAGACACACTGCAGTATTTCTCGTCATCCTTGTTGGGGCAGTGAGGAATATCATCACACACATAATCAGGATGTACACAGTTACCATCGTATTGACACCTGTAATACCCAGGACAAGTGAAATTTCCATGTGGAAAATTCTCATCTTCCCCTTGAGGACAGTCCAGCTCTCCATTGCTTATCAAAAAGGACGGAATGTACATCCCGTTACTGCAGAGGAAATGGCCTTTTGAGATGGCAGTGGACTCGCTGATACAGTTAATTTCTGACATGCCATAACCATCCAGCTTAACAACAGAAACAGGGAAAACTTGATTTCTCCCTGTGTGACTGGGAGGTGCCAAACTACACCCCCGAAAGTACTGATTGTACCACTCTGGAACACACCCTACTTCTGAACACTTTATTCCCTTACATACAGTACAGTCATGCTCGTCCGTATCATCAAAACAATGACTAATACCGTCACAGTGATTTCTATTTAAAATGACCTGATGATTATAACAAATAAAGAAATTCTTCCTTCCGTTCAAACGTTTTGGGAACACACATTCTGCTTCGTCACTGCCATCCACACAGTCCTGGAGTCCATCACAGACCAAGGTGTAGTGTACAGGTGGTCCATACCAACAGTCGAACAGAGGGAAATGGTTGGGGGACCACTCTGTGGACAGGACCTTGTCCTTCCACTGACACTGATGGAAGATCTGCACAAAGGATCCGTCCTTGCATTGCTTGGTTGGGAACTGTTGTACACTGCGGTTTGTTTCGGTCAGATGTACGCCATGAGTTCGTTTGGTGTCAGTGTCTGCAGCTCTCGGATTAGGCCGCATGCAGGCAACGCCAGTCGGCATGGCATCATATCTGGTACGTGAGGATGGCCTCATATGAACGCTTGTGAAGATATCTATTAGTGCACAGTCAAGCATCGCTCCCGATTTCTGGATGAATGTTTGTTCATGAGCTATAACACTCCCTCTAGCACCCCACTGCCACAAAAATCGGTAGAGATGCTGGTGCTTCTTAGACACTGCTTTAACCTTTTGGAGATTTACTAGAACAGACATAGCTCCACTCTGGAAGATCATCTTTGCTACAAGGTTAACACCTTCTTTATCAGGCAGGGCAGGCAGTGTTGCTCCATATTTGTTATGGCAAAGAGATTTGAATGATGCGAGTATATCGTTCTGAGGCGTGTAAGAAACTTTCAGAAGAACATGTAACTTAAGACACGAGTCACGGTAAGGGACCCAGTCTCCACACCCCTGCTGCCTGTATTCACATTCTGCTTCGTCTTCATCGTCAACACAGTGCTGCACACCGTCACAGGAAATCGCCTCGGGCACTGGTGTGCTTGTTGAACAGTTGAACATCATGAAGCTAGGGGCAAGCTGGCCTGCTATTCTGGTTGGCTGGGGTAGTGTGTTCATTGGGTGGACTGTATAGCTTATATGAAATGCTGACACTGGAAGCGTTTTCTTTTTTGGCGTCTCAATCTTTAAGTGTATCCCACCCTTGATTATTGTTATGCGAGAATCATAATCCTCTTTTTCCCAAACGTGAATGTTCCATATAGTATCATTGTCACCACCACTGGGTATCCAGCCGTACAGTCGTAGGAAACAAGACTCTCTCATGTCTATATGTTGTAGGTGTACCACAGTACCATGATCGGGAGGCACCAGTAAAGTCCACGATCTATTGGTCATGCTGTTGTCCTCATTCCACTTAACTCTTTCCATACGAACGGCGAAAGAGACGACGTTAACAGCGTTTCACCCCAATAAATTACCATCATCAAAATATTGCAAGCGGAAGGCTCTTACACTGAAGAGGTGAATGCTGACAAAGAATACCACAATTCTGACGACGGAAGCTAAAGGTTGGGTCATTGAGATACCCACTGGACATCCGAGTGGTCTGTGTAGAGGAGAAGAGAGGGCTGGCCGTACTGAGTGAGTTAACATTCCCCCTCCACATAGGAAGAATTTCCTGCCCTGGCAGAGTGGCTGAGGAGGTAGAGTTGGGTAGGGAGGCTTCAGATGAGGAAGACACATACCATGGTGAATCAGTGGGTGATGTGGAACTGACATCAGCCCGCAGTGTCTCTGAACATGTTATGGACTACATGTGGAGCACTGGAATTACATAACATGTAACACATGACGTGCGTAACAATGCTTTCACAGGCAACATGTAGATCACTGACATTACATACTATGTAACACATGACATGCATAACGGTACCTTCATAGACAACAGGCAGAGGACTGGGAGTAATACAGACTACCCGCGCAACAGTAGCATCACAAAAGATATTATAGACCAGGTTTAGAGCACTGGGATCACACGACATATTACAGACCGTATTAGAAGACTGGGATCACATGACATGTTACAGACCACGTATAGAATACAAGAATCACCGGACATGTTAGTGACTACATGTATAACGCTGTGATCACAGGACATGTCACAGACCACGTGTAGAACACTGGGATTACAGGATTATGTTACAGACCACGTGTATAACACTGGGATCACAGGATTATGTTACAGACTACATATGGTATACTGGGATGACATGGCATGTTGCTGACTGCATGCATAACATTGTGATCACATGACATGTCACAGACCACGTGTAGAGCACTGGGAATACAGGATTATGTTACGGACCACATGTTCAGCAATGTCATGAAATGACATGTTAAATATCACCTGACATTAAAAAAATGTACTGCTTCATACGTGTATTGTTCACACATATCATACTGTTTTGGTGTAAGAGGTATGTATAGTAACATAGAGAAAAAAACAACAACATGGTTTTCCTAAGTGTCTTGCTTCTCTCAGATCTTCCCGGCAACAGAATTTATTTTGTCATGCAGAAGTCATTGGATGTAATCTGCCGTTATTCATATACATCCACGCTGCAACAACAACAACAAAACGTTACAGCATTATATATTAACCCCCCCCCCCCCCCCCCCCCCCAAAAAAAAAAAAAAAAAAAAAAAAAAACCGACAACATTAAAACCTGGTTTTGTCAAAAAGACAATAATGATGATAAATAAGCAAATAAGCAAATAACTGTAAAACATGCATACATACATTCATACATACACACACATGCAAAACGTATATGTAACAAGCATGCAGTTTCACAAATATGAAAACAGAAATGCACATAAACGTACACGAGCCCCGACACACGCACGCACACACACACACACACACACACACACACACAGAGGCTGCCACTGATTGGCCGCAAGAGGGCTGGGAAAAGATCTCTGATGCCAGGAACGTGGCGTCTAGCGTATTGCTCAGTCTTTGTTGTATTTGGAAAAGCCCACAGAGACTCTATTCCATTTTGAAGAAATTTGTGCAATGTTGGTTTGGAAATGATGCCAATATCCGTTTGATTTGCAAAGCATTGTGCTCTACCTTTCATGCTAGACTTACGGGCGCTCCCTCTCTCTACCTTTATTTCTTTGAGGCGATCGATCGTGTGATGGCCTTGTACCTGTTCTTTTTGGTATTCTTTGACTTTTCTGAGGATTTCCGATTTTCCTAGATGTAGGCCGCTCGTTGTTGTTGCGTTACCAGCACGTCTGTCTGCTCGCTCTTTTCTCTTAACAGCTGCATGTCCCGGGCAGTATGACCATGTACGTTTTTGAATCTGAAAGTTGCGCATTGCCTCATGCCACTCTGGGCTTCCCACTCCACATTCCGTATGAGGTTCACTGAGTCCGTTAGAATCATGGCACGTTGGTTTCCAGGCATATGGATAGATGACAGCCACTGGGGAGCATGTGTCACAGCTTCAACTTCCATCGTTAGGCTGGAGGTTGTGGCTTTGCAGGTTACTTTCTCTTCCCTAATTGTTTTTCCATTTTGTTTCACTGTGAATCCCCAGCCGGATTGGTCTTTGGTGACAGAGCCATCTGTGTATACGACAAAAGAGCATGACAAAACACTAAAAAGTTCTGGTCGCTCACTGCAGACGAAAGGGTCTCCGGGCATAACAGTTACTTCCGTAAAGCGAGTCGTCCTTGTACAGTGGTTCTTTCGCTTGAAACAACCTCACGGATAAATGTCTGTGCGGTCCTAAACCGTTCTGGCCAGAGTACGTCGGCTGGTGGACTTACCCATCTGTGGTCGATTAAATCGGGGAAGGAATGAATCAATCATTGGTACGTGGAATATACGTACTCTCATGGATCGAGAAAACTGTCTCTAGGCTTCAGAGAATAATAGCCCAATCACCAAACAGTTGCTGAGATACAATATCGACTTGCTGCAATCAGCGGCACCTGAATCTCTGAAGAAGTGTCACTGTCACTGGAAAGGCAAGACTCTGCGTGATGACAGAACACATACAGTTTGTTAACTACCAAGCGTAGCCTCCTGAAGAAGATTCTCAGCATCCTCACTGGCATCAGTGAAACGCTTATGAAGCTCAGCCTCCCTGTCACTCTGTGGAGTGGTGGCCTAGAGGTAACACGTACTGAGCTCACTGGTTCGATTCCCGCACTTGCCAGTATTTCTCCCCCTCCACCATACAGTGACTGGTGGCCTGGACAATAGTCATTCAGATGCAATGAAAAACCAAGGCCCTGTGTGCAGCATGAGAAGGAGTAACGTAAGGGCCCGATGACCCCTCAAATGTGGTTACGCTCAGAGGTTACGGGGAGAGGTGACGTCATTAGTGGAAGTGACGTCAGCGGAAGTGGGATCGTATGTCAAAGTCAGTGGGAAAAGCATCAGTGGGAGTGACATGTCAAAATCAAGATGCAATCGCCGAGTACACAGACGGAAAGTAGCTTTGACATGACCAGACTGCACAGCGTGATGTAGAGTTCTTCTGAGATAGAGTACTAGGCTACTGATGGTCTGCAGAGCACGCGGTCGTATGCAACGTTGTGCTTATTGTATAGTAAACATACGTTGTTAAAAGAACGGTACTTGACAAGACTGGATCATTGTAAAAGATGGATTCGAGATTTAAACATTCATTTACATGCGTCATTTCCGGTCCCATTGGAAGCAGAAAAACAGTTTAGGTTACTCGGTTTTTTAATCACATCGTTGATATAGAGTGGCATAAATATCAATTGATCGTTAAAAGGCGTATTCCTCACAGAAGGAACACTTAACGAAGAGGAATGGGAAGGACAGAAATGAAGACTGGTAATATCACCACGGCTGATTACGTCACTTCCTGTCACAAGACGTCATTTCAGCTGATGACATCACAATGTGATGTAGAGGACTAAGCTACTGATTGTCTGCACTGCATGAGATCGCCGGGCCAGCCAGCGAGCTGGTAGGTACCCCTCTGTTTGGAGTTCTGGGGCTTGTCACCTTGTCACCACCCTCCTTCAGCGTTGCTGGTCTCCATTCTGTGTCCTTCAGCCTGGTCCAGTGGTGTGTCTTCATTTTCTGATGACAGGTGAGGGAGAAGTTGTGTAGTGTGTTCCTGTGGTGTTAGTGATGTGACCTGTGACTTTTGTTTGCATTAAGAGGTCGTAGGTATTGGATGTGTGTCAGGTTAGGGGAAGGTGGGGGTTGGGGGTATCAGAAATCTCATGAAATTAGTACTCTATTTCGGGGCCTTTGGGGGAAGCTCATAGTTGTGTGTTCAAGTGAATTAGTATTTGGGCATTTTTTCAGCTCTGGTTATCATTTCAAATTTATTTTCTTTACAATGGAAAAAAAAGTATTGCATTTTGATTGAAATCCACTGTCTTGTTTGAAATGTTTATGTGAAATCAACTTACTGGGTATTATTTTCCCGTTGTTGAAAGGCAGTGGGGTAAATATCACGAGTCGCTATAAAAGAGAATCTGTTCTGTGCTCTTTCAGGATTGTTTGTAGGCATACTCTTTCGGTATTGAAAAAGTGTAACACAGAGCTCATGTACGTTTCGCATTCGTAGCTTTTGCGTAAACGTCTGTATGTAACTGGATATCCATTATTTTTCCATACTAAGTATAATTTGTACAGCTCATGGAAAGGGTGGGGGAACACTCTTTACACACACACACACACACACACACACACACACATATATATATATATATATATATAGAGAGAGAGAGAGAGATATATATATATATATATATATATATATATATATATATATATATGTGTGTGTGTGTGTGTGTGTGTGTGTGTGTTGATATATATATATATATGTGTGTGTGTGTGTGTGTGTGTGTGTGTGTGTGTGTGTGTGTGTGTGTGTGTGTGTGTGCGTGTGTGTGTGTGTGTGTTGATATATATATATATATATATGTATATATATATATGTGTGTGTGTGTGTGTGTGTGTGTGTGTGTAAAGAGTGTTCCCCACCCTTTCCATGAGCTATACAAATTATACTTAGTATATATGTATGTGTGTGTGTGTGTGTTGATATATATATATATATATATATGTATATATATATATATATATATATATATATATATATATATATATCAACACACACACACACACACACACACACACATATATATATATATATATATATATATATATATATATATGTGTGTGTGTGTGTGTGTGTGTGTTGATATATATATATATATATATATATATAGAGAGAGAGAGAGAGAGAGAGAGAGAGAGAGAATCATATGTACATGTGTATATGTATGTACGTGTGTATGTACATGCATATCCATGGGCCTTGAAAACCATAATCTACAGACAAATGTGGTGGTTGTTGCAGATACTTCCCTGGATTTCCCTTCTCTGCCTTCAACTGGTCTTCGGGAAATCAGACTCTTGAGACCTCGTTTCCCTTCCACTTTGACTTCCCCCCAGTTTCCATAAAACCCACTCTTAACCACCTTGACTCCCAGATTCCCTGGAACATCTTTGCCCACCGTACCTTTTCTCTTGTCCTACCCTCATTGATTGTTCAAGTATGTGACTTCAAGCCCAAGTGAGGTGGTTGTGGCTTTCGATTCCTACTGATGGACTGGAGAACTGACATTATCATCAACCAGATCTGGTGTCGTAGGTGTGTTTGAGCTTTGATCTGATATGATGTTATCATGTTACGAGTCTGTTGGATTGAATGGTGGTGAGAGTACATGGGGTTAATTTTGTATGCCTGGACAATTTTACTTGGCTTATTGAAGTGGAATTGCAGGAACGAAACAGGCTGAATCGTTTTTGTTTGTGTGTTGGGACGTTTGTTAGTTTTGAATTGTGTGAGTTCATGGGCAACCCCTTATGGGTTGTGACAAACCCACGCAACAAAAAGGTTGTCCTGGCAAAATTTTAATCAGTAAACAAATACACTTGTAGACCAGAGAAATGGGTTGCGCTCTTATTGGAGTGTTGTACTCTCCCTTGAGAGAGCAGGCCAAGTTTCACGCAAAGAAAACAAAATCAGTTGCGACGAAATAGTAAGACACTGCACAACACTTAACTGAACTGCATTGCACAGCACTACACTGCACGGCTCTGCACTGCACGGCACTACAGTGCAACACAGTACAAGCGCTTTGTTACCATCACAAGCACCCACGTCCCGGTGATGACGAGCACAGGTGAGACCAGGGAACAGATTTACATTAACGTGGACACCAGCTCGCTGGCAGACCTATGACAAGGTCATAGTGCTTGGCGACTCCAGTGCCAGACTGATCACGTTACTCTGGGGTCCCGAGGATAGAAATCCTCCACGTTTCAGTGTTGAGAGTGATCCGTTTGCTGTATAGAGGTGTACGATTAGAACTTTATCACACGTCAAGTATGCCAACTGTCCAATGAAACCACATGCCGTGCATACATCGCACGTGCAAATGCACAACAAAGTTATGAAAGGAAAAAGAAATCTCAAAACTTACAACTAGTTCATTCTTTTTCTACTGCCAGCACCGGGTATCAGATTACCGTGGCAGCAGAGAAGTATAGCCTAATGGATCAATCAGTCAAGAAATGTTAACCCTCTCTCCACTGCCAGGGGGTGGGGGTTCAGTTATCACCACGATAATGGCAGGTGGAAAACAATAACGCCACAACCAGTACAGGGCTTCAGTTGTTACCTGGTAGTGACTTGGCAGGTGCAGCATCTGGTGAGAGTGTAAGCCCAGATCAGATTATCGGCGACTATTTCAAAGACAGTCAAACTAATTGAGCTTCCATTTCTAGTCAAAGCTTTCAACCAAATGTATGTTCCCTCAGAATATAACAACAATAGTGTAGGCCCAAATCAGACTATCAGTGGTTGTTTCAAGACAGTCAAACCAATTGAGCTTCCATTTCTAATCAAAGTTTTCACCAAAATATATGTTCCTTGAAAAAATAGCAAAGTCTCATCTAAAATAGTGTATTACTTTTGTAGCCGTGTTAGTTGCGAAAAAAGGCGTCTGCTATAGCTCAGCTTTCAGCTTGTGCTGTGAGTTGAGTAATGGATAGTAGCTAGTCATATTGAGCACTTGGCTACATTTCCCCCCATTTTTTTAAATCCATTGTCCGCAATGGTTAACTCTTTCATCCCTGCAGCATGGTTTTCCGGTTTACAGGATTTTTACCCTTCATTCCTGTAGGCTGGAAAACCGTGCAGCAGAGAATTCCCCCTTTCCTTCATGCAGCCCGGAAAATCGGTTCTCGCGGTAAGCGCTTTGAACTTCCCGCGAGTCGTGTCATCAGTGCGCGTCATCTGTCCTTGACCGGGTCACTAGCGGGGCAGTGTTTATGGGTGGAATGGATGCCAGAACCCCCTTCCCCCTTTCTAGGCCATGGGACAGTGGGCGCTGCTACATTCTTACCAATGTGCTGTGTAGACACACGGACACAGAAAAACGGAATGTGTAGAAAGTTCGGACTGTGACCAGTTTTCTGATGATGAGTTTTACAACACTCTGACAGATAATGATTTCGATCTGTTTCAAATGAATGACCAGGAGAGGGTGCAATTAGCTGTTGCTACAGAAGTACAGATAGCAGTTAAAAAAGTAAGAAGTGTGAAAATTATGGTGTATACTTGTGCAGTAACTGGCATGACTGTTTCAAGGTATATCACACACGTGTCACCTTTGTGTGGAATATTACGTGATGATTGTGATATGGACATGCGCATTTAGAGACAGTATCGTTTCTGAATAGTTTTTGTTCAAGAATTGTGTATCTAGATAATGATCTGATTCTGGCTCAGTGACTGCTACTGTAGTGAAAGGCATATATTCTCTTTGAGACAAAGTTCAAATCATTCATGTGATAAAGACAATAGTAGTGACAATTGTGACAGCCTTTCATGGATATGACTAGCAGTGTGGCACTGACATATGAGGTACTACTTGGTGAGTACCTGCATGATGTGCATACTCTTCAAGCAAAACACTGTCCTGCATGTTGTACGTACTTGCATGCATTGTGTTTGACCCCAAAGTCACCTGTTTTACACCTGAGTGTCACCAGAGATGTCACCCTATAGTGTCAACAGGGTCTCAGACAGTGTCTCACATCAATTCTGAACACAACAGTATATGACAATCTTAGTGTACTGTAATGAGCCGCGTTACCGTAAGCCTCCAGAATAAGTACCCTGCTTCATACTTTCTCTTCTCAAAATCCAGGAATGAAGGGAATATGCGAATGGTAGGGATCTCGGAACAAGGGGGAGTAATGGTTCATAGAAAAATAGGAACGAAAGAGTTAATCTAAAGTAATTCTTGTGAGCAGACTCAGCTGAGCATCAACAAGAATTATTGAGCAGGTAAATGGAGATAATCAGCCTGATAAGAGATAGCAGAGTGAAATTTGGAGTGACTGCAACATTCTTATGAACAACACCCTACTTCTATATTCAAAGTGGCATTAGCCAGGTTAAGTTACGGGTTTGGACTTAGTCGAATGTATCCTAACTTAGCTTTGAAGAGTTTGATATACAGAAGGGGTCCCAATTAGGTAAATACACTATGAAGTTGGAAAGTATTCATTTGGGTGCATATCAATCTATGTATCATATCACTGTCAGATATACATGTAAAACAGCACAAATAATAACATAAATTATGAGAGCATGTTCATAGACATGCTTTGCATTGCCATGACCTTGTGACAATCTGGGTCACAAGTTCAGCAAGAACAGAATAAAAAAAAAAAGAAAAAAAAAGAAACCCATAAAACATGAATTTTGCACAATTATCTGAAAATGATAACAGAATTACAGCATGAACAGGAACATAAAAAAACATAATCAGCATTGCTTCAGTTCAACAAGATTTTTTTTTTAAACAACAAAAAGCATGGGTATAACATCATGACTGTTTTTTGCTGAAATGTCTTACTGTTCTGGCTTTTGAATACATTTATCATCACCAGTTCAACTTCATAACTATCTTTCTAAAACATTTCATCACCAGTCTTCACACACGGTCAGTGGTGCTCTAGATGCAAGTCGTGTGGATCGCCTTGGTGCAGGATCTGGTGGTAGTGGAGGCGGCTCTGATGTGGCTTGCATGATGGAGGCCCTGGGTTTTGGTGTGAGCCTGACTTGCCACACACCACTGTCAGTGTCATTGTCAGTGTCAGTGTCAGACACTTTGTCGCCCTGATGGTGCAGTGGGACCGGGTGAGTCGGCGTGACAGCAGATGGTGGTTGTTGGCTGGACCTCTCCATTGTGCGGCTGAGTACAGGTGGGAACACCCGTGGGACCACAGCATCAGGTGTGTTGCTCTGGTGCCTCCGTCGTCTGCGTCTCTTGCATCTCTGGTTTTGAGCTGGAGTAGCTGGCGGCAGTCCGAGTTGCTCAGTGTGTGTAGGGGCAACACACTGTTTGCTGACTGGAACTGCAGGCTGTTGGTCAGCATTCAGTTGCCTGGCCCTCAGGTAGCGCCGCTTGTGGCGACACTGGTCCTCGGTGTGGCCAGACCGTTCACACCAGACGCAGTGTGGAGGGTGTGGGGCACGGTCAGCAGCACAGCGGCGAGGATGAAGGGCTTGTCTTGTGGGTGTGGGTGGTGAGCTGGTATGGGGGACTGGAGCTGCTGTTATCGCAGGCTGGTGACATCAGCTGTGAGTGTGGCCAGCTGAGCTTCCGGGCGGACAACAGTCATGTCGTCCACGCCTGGGTAGGTGTTGTAGGTGCGGCTGTCCTCCCTCAGCCATCGCTGGGCCTCCTTCCTTGCTGACTCGAAGATGGAGTCAGGGTGGTCGCGGATGAAGCGTCTGACATCGCCCTAGGTGCAGCTGGCTGAAGGCCTCTGGCGAAGGCTCGCGGAGTATGGTTGCTGGCACCTGGATGATCCCATCTTCAGCCTTGTTGACCTTGGTCCACAGGAACCGAAGATGGGACGCATAGTCGGTCACCATCTCCTTGGGCTGCTGCTGCCTCACTGCTGGTTTCCTCACCGGATAGCGTCGGGAGTTTGGGCAGGAAGTCGGTTGAAGCCATCTTGCTGGGGCGACGTTTCTTCTTCGTGGACTTGTGTACCTGCTGCACTGTCTTCTCTCTTCTCCTATGTTAAACTATCCCTATGTGACTGTTTTCAACCTCTTGTCCCTGTACGATCGTAGCTCGCAGCGCCACGTTGTGATAGCACTAGTGGTAAGGGGCTGTAATTTTGTTTAAGAGATGTCAAGAATTACAACATCCTTGCTCACAGCGCCAAGTTGTAACAAGGTAAACGTGTTGGTAAAGGGCTGTGGTTTAGGGATGGATTCAATTTTCAAAAGAACTGAAAAATCCAAGGAAAAACGAGTGGCGTCGCCGACAGGATTTTGATCCTTCAAAATATCCTTACGACAGGATAAAGACACACCACTCGGTTACAGATTTACACACAAACGGCGATCACAGAAACCCGCAAAATTACTCGGCTGTGCCAGTAAAGTTTTCACTGGGGTTCTCAACTCTAAACTAATGAAATGGACAGAAATGAACTCCATTATCTCAGATGGACAGGCAGATTTCAAGTGAGGTTACTCCATTATAGGCCGCATTTTCACTCTGTATGCGAACATAGGAAAACAGTTTTCTCGAAATGTCAAGCATTACGTTGCATTTATTGACTTTTGGATAGCATTCCACAGTTTGCCACCCCATATTGTAGACAGTGCTGTCTAGAAGCAGTGTAGATGGTATCATTCTCAACATGTGGAATGTATGCAAGTTTGAGTCTTGTGTGGGATGTTCTGTCGGTGAGTTCACAGAGTATTCTGAAAGCCACCAAGGCCTTAGCCAGGGATGTCTGTGCAGCTCTATAGTGTTTTGCCATTTTATCCATGACCTGGAAAATCGCATTTTTGTGAAAACGTTGCCCATCCTCCAACTCTCTCTAATCCAAGCTTTCTCGCAATGTGAGAGAACGTTTGGGATTGTGAGAAAGCATGGGTAAACAGCACAGTTCTCATGTAAGATATACAACAAGGTCATCAGATTCGACCTGATATACTTAGCAATGTACATAGAGATATTCAACTGAACAACGACAACAACAAAAAAAACCCAAAAAGTGAAAACAGTGCTTTCAGAAATTTGAAAAAAGAATTGTAGTAGATGTGAATGCGGAATGTTGATGGAACTGATTTAGAAACAGTGAATGAGTATAATTATTTGGGCTTAATCTGTTCTACAATAAAGAGTTTTAGTGGCAGCCAAATGTAGACGAGTTTGTCTTTAATGTGTTAATAATGTAAGTAAGTTTTGCCCAGCATGCTCTATTGTATGCTTCATACTTATTGGTATTATACAGACTTCTGAGAACGTTCATACACCTGCAATTTAACGTTATCTTGATATACCACTAAAAGTACCAACAGAGACGTCTGCGTATGTGGAAAGTGGTCCATACCCATTGCATGTCAACACTGCAAACCAGCTAAGAGTATCAAAAACATACAAGCGGCCATATTGCATGTTTGTTGCTATACCGTAAAAGATGGCTTGAGGTTTGGATAGGTCTGACTGTAACAAGAGGTTGGTTGTAAAGAATACTTTGTTTGAACAGCATCTGACAGAGATTTACCTTCATAATGGGAAAGCTCTTTACTATGTAAATACATTTATAGCTATTATGGAACATTTAGTCCTACTTTTTGGAGTGAAATGTACATTATTGTTATGGACATAAAATATTTCAGAGACTGCACTATGAAATATCGTCTGAGACCATTACCGTTGAAATGACCTGCATAGAAATTCCATGAGGATTACTTTACGACTTTAAATTATCGTACTTTTCAGACATTAGAAAAGCATTCTCAACATATTTTATTATAAGCGACCAAACACACTGAAATTCAGAACACTTTTTTTAATTCCTGGAAGAAAAAGTGTTGTTGAAGCTTGCAAATGTTTTGAAAATTATTATTATTGAATCTGTACGATGATTTTGATATTCTCATGTAATATTGTCAGGTTGATGTTGTAGTTTTATCCTTTCTCCATACATTGAATGGATAATCATTTATTTGCGTGTGTGCATGTACGTCTTGCAGGATTTCTTTTCCAAGGGTTATACGGTGTTTGTTTATATGGTAGTATTCTTGGTGTTGCCATGATGGCCCAGTGGTTTTCAATCGATTGTGCACTTTGTCGATTTTACCTTCTCGTTTTCTGCTCGTTGTTTTGTTTTGTTGTTGTTCTTCTTCTTCCTCTTCCTCCCTTTTCGCTTCTTCATCATGCGATGCCCGTCTCGGAGATGTGGGCCTGTTTTTTTCTTTGATGTATTTCCATGTACCCAAGTCTGGTTTCTTGGATCAAATGATTTTTTTTAACATTTGAACCTTGTAGAGTGAATGTAGATGAAGAATTTTTTTTTTTATACCTGCTTGTCCTTTGTATTCTCAAATCAGAGACAAATACGTATGCTACAAAAATATAGAATCCTTTTGAACAAATGTGACAATATGCATGAAAGAAGAAACCTTTGCAATGAAAATAAGATCCAGTTTTTACCAGATGATATACGAAAATAAATATCTTCTGTCAGATAAGTAAAAGAAACTAAAGATGTGTATCAGTTAGAAATGTTACATTCTTGCATGGGTAACTTATTCATCCTGACGTTTAATTCAATATTCAATCTCCTACTTTCGTTTCTAGAGTCCGGTGGCCAATGAAATATTTTTCTCACTCTCTCTCTCCACCCCCTATCTCTCTCTCTCTTGACTTTGCCAACGCTCCACTCCTCCGTCTTCTAAATTATTTATGTGGCCGCCACTTTCACATCACACACTGTGTGTCCCATTTTCCACAACTTCGAATCTCTCCTCTGGTGTCTTCTGCGACATATCATATATAAACTACTACACATACACAAGTAATATGCATATATAGAAACATACCCCCACTCATACACACGCATGCAAGCACGCACGTACACATACTCTCTCTCTCTCTCTCTCTCTCTCTCTCTCACACACACACACACACACACAGACACGCACGCACGCACGCACGCACACACACACACACAGTGATTTATTTGAAGTTGTAAATAACTGATAATGTAGCACGCACATTGTGAGAGCACACATACATCACGATCATTTATGGGACATCCAACATTATTGTTTTGTTTCGTTTGACGTCAAGCTGCTATGAAAATATACAGAGAAAAAGAAAGTAGTCTTTAGTAACAACTGACATTGCTTAGAAACACACACACACACACACACACACACACACACAGAGTGATTTATTTGACGTTGTAAATAACAGATAATGTAGCATGCACAATCTGAGGGCACGCATAGATCAAGATGATTTGTGGGACATCCAACATGTAGAGAGAGGGGGGGGGATATTATTTGGATTCACGAAACGAGTATCCCCTGTTTTTTTGCTTGTTTTTTTTTGTGTTTTTTTTCGTTTGATTGTTTTTGGTGGGTTTTTTTGTGTTTTTTTTGTGTTTTTTTTTTTTGGGGGGGGGGGGTGTTTTTTTTTCTTTTTTGTTTGTTTGTTCGTTTTTGTTTGTTCGTTTTTGTTTCTTTGTTTTTTTGGGTTTTTTTTTAAATAAAGGACATCGTAGATAACCATTCATTGCTGACAGTTTATCACAGATGTTGGAGTGCTCTGTCAGTCAGTTCATTAAGAAGAGATCTGTACAAACTATGGTGATCTTGTTTGTGTGCAACAACCGTGTTGATGAATGTCAGTCTGGCATGACATGAACGCTACCATAATACAGTTGATCAATCACGTCTATAAGAGCTGAACAAACGTGAACGATGACTGCGAAAATTTCATGGAAATTAGCTGTTGGGAAAGGACAGTTATCAATAGTATATCAACATTGTCAACACGGACCTAATAAAAGTCAGCAAGCTTCTTCAAACAAACTGAAACCAACCACAAGAATAGACATACCCTGGAGTGTGTAATGCAGGTGGTTGGAGCTCAGTTCATAAGACTGGTGCAGATCACAGTAACATTATCGACTTCTTTCTCAGTTGCTTCGTGCACGTGTGCACGTCGTGCCTCACCCGTTCGTCTTGTGTCTGAAATTCACAGTGAAATCTCCTCACAGCCAAACAAGTGATGACAAGGAAAAGTTCATGTTCAGGTGCTGTGAGGTTGTTGTTGTTTTCCCTTGTTTGTTTTGTCTCTCTCTAGGTATGTAATTCAGAAGTACCTTGCAAACAATTCTTTGCTGTACATGTATTGCAACTGTCAAATCTTCCGTAAGGTGTCATGTTACTGTATTGATGTGGTAGTTAATGTGGAATCGTTATGGTGATGACGTTCGAAGAGAAAATGATACCTTGGATGCTAGGGAAAAAAAGTGAACAGAGACCAGGGTAAGAAGAACACCACCACTAAATTGCGACCAGTTTTGAAAATGGAAGTATTTCCCAAAGACATTTAGCACAAAAAACAAAAACAAAAGATAATATGCAACAAGTGCGTGCAGGATAGAAGTATCCAAGACAGATAACACTGATAACGTCGGGAAAAGGTTGATGTGAAAAGGGTGATTTAACCATTTAAACATTGTAAAAAAAATATGTAGTGCTGGCATTGTACTTCATTATGTATGAAAGACTGCAAGTGATGTTTTCAATTTTATTCGTTCTGAGGACGACACAGGCGGCAGAGTTTTGTATGTGCTACGGGAGTGAATGGATCGAGCAGGCGAACCAGACAAGAGAGAGTTACAGTAATTGAAGTGAGAGAATGAGAGAAGTGACGAGTTTAGATGTTGCATAGGTGGACAGATAATTGTGAACAGACCCGATGCGCCGTGGTTGACAGTAGTAAGACGGACTTGTCTTATGAATTTTGTTTATGCATGGGCAGTGTGTTGTCAATAACAAAACCAACGTTCTCTAGGTCTTACTGAATTTGTATATGCATGGGCAATGTGTTGTCAATGAGAACACCAAGGTTCTCCAGGTCTTACTGAATTTTTATATGCATAGGCAGTGTGTTGTCAATGAGAACACCAAGGCTGTCTATTGAGCCAGAAAGAGGCCAAGCCCAATTGTGACAGAAGTATTTGTGGTGTGTTTTTTTTATCATAAGACACAAATTTCGATATATATCAGAAATAGGTATGCCGACAGTGGGACACCATGTCTGCAGCCACTTTCAAGATTCAGCAGTTTATTGACAATTAACCAAAATACATTAACTTGCATCCCTGTACAAAGATTCAAAGCAAAGTATAATGATAGGGTCAAATGAAACCCACATGTAAGTTGTCGCACCCCGACCCTCCTGGGACGGGACCTACCCTCTCACACAGAAGGAATCAGGAACTTGAAAAGTAAAAGTTTTATTCCCCAACAAACAATTGCAAATACAAACAAATGACAATAAAGAAAACCTCCAAACAAAAATATACTGTTACAAACTATGGCATACAACACTCATGCAATCAAAGCACACACACATGCACGCCCACACACACGCCATACACACACACACACAACTTGGATCCCGAGTGATGACTGATGACGAAAGTTGATGATGGATGTCCTTTCTGCCCTCCCTCCGAAGCTGGAACGTGAGGGAAAGAAGGGGAGGAGACAAACACAAATCTTGACATCTCTCACCTACCCCTGACCACAGACGGTGAGCGGTACTGTCGAAGGGGTTGGTGGAAGAGCTGGAAGGAAACGGGAAACGATTTGGTGGGGTGGAAGGGAATAAATGGGCTGTAGTGTCCGCGTTCAACTCAGGACGCAGCCTGGCGAAGAGACTATCAGTATTACTAATAGTTCAACTTTTTTTTCAGCCCTGAAAGATATGATGGTACTTCATATGCCTGCCTGTACACCAATGAATAATTCTGAGATCACTGCTGGCAAGTCATGTTATCAGAAGGAAAGGCAACACCACCACACTAACTACACTGTCAACTAAAGAATTATCTGCTGGTGAACTCCAGTCTATGAGAGTGATTTTGTGGTCAACTGTTAATGTACTGTGATTTATAGTATAAATTTACCATGAAGTCTGCAAACTCATTTTCTTTTTACAAACTTTGTATAGATGTACATATATGGAATTGTAAAGTTTTGCATAGACATTTACATAAATGATATCAGTGTGGATGTGCTTGACATGCCACTATGCATAAAGTAACTTAATTCATTGCAGCATGTCATGCACATGCACACTGGTATGCACACTGATGCTCATGGTGATACAACATTGATAATCACTATTTCATACTTTTGTTATCAGTAAACTGCCTTATCTGATTATATTATGAAATAGATAAATAAGTGTATTCTTTTTTCTTTTCTTTTTCTGATAAAATAGATGGAACTAGAAGTAAAGCATTTTGTAAAGTCCTGTGTAAAGAATGAAAGCTGTGATGTAGATGTACAAAATTGAAATTACTGTTTGATATTTAATCTAACATTATTAACATTAATTAATGAATAAACGTGAACTTGTACCTTTTGTGTGAGCAGTTTTGTTGTATGGATTTTTTTGTTGTTATTTTGTTGTGCTTGTTGCATGGATTATGGCAGTAAGTCAGTGAGCACATTGAATTACAACAATTACATAATTTAGCTTTTTTCCCTTTAATCTGGCATCAATTTTAGTACACATACTATACAATGCAAACGTTTCATAGCAATTGGACCACAAACAACACCACAACAAAACTAATCTTAAAACTGGTAGGTTTCTAGTCATGTTGAGCTGATTAAAAAGTAAGTATTATACTTTCCCCTCAGTCACAATTCTTTCCAAAAAAAAAGAAAGAAAAGAAAGAAAATTCTTATTTGAATAAAATCAAGTGCACTCAATATTTTTCTTTAAAACTTTGAGCAATTGTGGATATTGCCACTTAGTATGTGTGTGCCAAATTTCATGAACATATCTTGCATAGAAGTATGTGGTTGCTATGAACATGTTCCAAAATGTTTCAGCCTTGATTTCTCAGTTCGTTACTTTTGCGACTTTAGAACTTCAAATCACAATAACTCTTCACAGAATCATCCGATTTACACACTTTTTTTGCTGTAAAGCTCATTTATTGCAGATTTATGATATACCAATAACTAAAAATTGACTTCTGGTGCAAAGCGACTCATTTCGTGGTGGAGGGTCACAAATGAGTCACACACACACACTCACAGGTGTTTGCAGCTGACATGATCGTAATATGCGGGGTGTACATACTTCTGTTGAAATCAAATCTCCATGTCCGCATGTCTCCCCCCCCCCCCCACCCCTCCGTCCCCCCATCATCCTCACCCACCTCAACACCTTTCCTGCCAGAAAATTAAGATATTTTTTCTTTCAACATGAATGGAATCTTCCACTTTCTGAGTTTGTTCTGCGTGTGTAAAGTAATAAAGTGATTTGTATGTCATATGGCCAAAAAAAAGAGGGATACAACTGAATAAATGAACATAATAATAAAGTGATCTGTATGTCATACAGCTAAACAAAAGAGGGATATAAATGAATGAATAAACAGATAAGTAAAAATAATAAATACCCGCCCGTCCAGATATCAATTTCATTTTATGAAAGTATGATTACTGCCATGGCCACCGCCTATTGAAAATCGCAACACTTGATCATTCACCTGTGACACGTTCCATCCAAAAAAGAAAGAGAATCTGTGTGTTGTGGGTACTACAAGACAAACAACTGAAAATATGTTCATCGTGTATCCTCCTCCTCTCCAAGCCCGCATATCCATTGTCTTTCGTTCTCTCTCGTATTTCTCAATGTTTTCCCCCACCTCCTTCTCCATCCTGGACTCGTAAATATAATCAATACCCGGGACAGGTTACTCTCATACTCCATACCTGGGAGCTCTTCTTATACTCCGTACCAGGGACAGTCTACTCTTATACTCCGTACACGAGATCTACACTTCTACTCCATATCCGACAGCTACTCTTACAGAATACAGACTACTGTATTATCTCAACAAGAGAAATTCATTTGTGGTGTAAAACGCATAAACAATACACAGAAATCACAGTCATTCAACATGCAGACATAAAAGACATAAAATGTTTAGATGGCAACCCATGGGTACAGTAAATAATGACAGCAGATAACAACAACACAACAGAAACCTTTAAAAGGTAACTTAGAGTAAATCATACATACATCATCACAGCCATACATGCGCAACACAAAATCATTTTTTGACATTTTTTTGTGAATATAAGTTGTATTAGGAGTAAAATTCAGCTTATGAGCAATACTAGTTCCTAGGTATTTATATTCATGCACTCTTTCAACCTTTGTATCATTGATAAACAGGTCAGGAACTGGAGAGGCGCTTTTTTCGTAAATCAATTATCATTTCTTTGGTTTTCTGAACATTAAGATATAAATAGTTATCTTTACAGCAGGAGGAAAAATTTTTAACTTGCTCGAATTAAACAGCATCAGAATTCGAAAGATCTTCTAGGGCTGAGTCATCAGAATACTCAATTAAAGGAGTTGTGTCTGAGCCAGTGCAGTCATTTGTATATAATGTAAAGAGAACAGGGGAAAGAACTGTACCTTGAGGGGCACCAGTGGAAGTTGACTTCACAGAAGACAGAGCTTGTCCAAAACGGACTGACTGAGTTCTCTGAACAAGGAAACTGTTCACCCATAAAATGAGGTTTGTACTGATGTTGAATGAAAGAAGCTTACGTGCCATGAGATGTGGCTGAATGGTGTTAAATGCCGATGAAAAGTCAATAAATAAAATGCGAACAAAAGAATTTGGTTTCTCCAAATGAGTGTATGCATGGTGCAAGAGTGTAAGTGTGGCATCAACAGTGCTCCAGTTGGATCTGTATGCAAACTGGTATTGATCATGGAATGGTGTTGTGTATGATAGAATGTGTTTCAAGACGATGCGTTCTAAACATTTCATGACAACTGGGGTCAGGGCTATGGGGTGGTAGTCATTTAAAGAAACAGGGC
Source organism: Babylonia areolata (assembly GCF_041734735.1). Taxonomy (NCBI): domain Eukaryota; kingdom Metazoa; phylum Mollusca; class Gastropoda; order Neogastropoda; family Buccinidae; genus Babylonia; species Babylonia areolata. The sequence continues at coordinate 9,408,726 of NC_134904.1, read as the reverse complement.
TTTTGTTCTTTGGCACTGGGCTGATCATCGAACGTTTCCACGAAGCAGGCACACGACAATCCCTTAGAGACCACATGAACAGGCTACTGAACACACCACACAACTGTGAGGCACGTGTCTTCAGGAGCCGTCCACTGATCTCATCAGGGCCTGCTGCCTTTTTTACAGGCAACCTCCGGAAAGCACATTGAACAGTGCATGGATCAATGGATAAAACACTTTCATAATTTAAAACATGTTCTTTCACACGGTCAGTGATTTTGTTCTAGTTCATCGTTAAGATCGCTTCGTTCAAAGCGACGGTATAAGTCATTTAATTTTTTCTGAGAAAACTTTCTGTTGCTCTACTGACATACGTGGTGTAGAGACATACTCCATACCCGCCACAGGCTACTCTTATACTCCATACCCGCGACAGGCTACTCTTATACTCCATACCCGTGACAGGCTACTCTTATACTCCATACCCGCGACAGGCTACTCTTATACTCCATACCCGTGACAGGCTACTCTTATACCCGCGACAGGCTACTCTTATACTCTAAACCGGGGTCAGGCTACTCTTATGCTCCATAACCGCGACAGGCTACTCTTATACCCCATACCCGGCACAGGCTATTCTTATCCCCCATACTCGGGACAGGCTACTCTTATACCCCATACTCGGGACAGGCTATTCTTATCCCCCATACTCGGGACAGGCTACTCTTATACCCCATACTCAGGACAGGCTACTCTTATACCCCATACCCGGGACAGGCTATTCTTATACCCCATACTCGGGACAGGATACTCTTATACCCCATACTCAGGACAACTCAGTAGCGGGGCAACCATCCACAACCCGGCGGGTCCCCAGGTGGGGGATAGGGGGGGTGGCCCTCAGATACGAGGAATAGCTACAGTATTCGTAGCCCCGGATCAACCAGCGATGTTCCCATCAGGACGGGGCAAGGCAGTGAGTGGCACTGTTGGAGTCACTGAAATACCCCGTGTGTCCTTCCACACTTATATCGCACTCCAACAAACCACACCACCACGTGTCAACGCCGATGACAATATTCCATACCTTCCACTGATGTACATGAGATGGTTTTTTTTTTCTTTTCTAAAACAAAAAGAGAATCAAGATCAGTGTTTATGCCCATTCGATTTATTCCCGTTTTCAAAAATGCAATGTGTTGAACGTAGGGTGTCGACTGTCAATGAATGTTCCAGGACCTTCAGTAGCAGTTTAAAGTTATCCTACGTCAGGTCCTCTGCAATGACAAGTCCTGATTTTGCCATAACTTTCCTGTTCTTCATAATAAGGCCCATCACTCATCTGCTGGACCGATGGTGCCCCGTGGATGCTTATGGTCCTATCCCTCCGCCGGCTATAAGTATACTTCCAACCTGACCTCTGAAAGTCTGACAGACAGGTTATCAGATGATTTTAGTGCTGTTGTAAATTTACTCAGCTGTAGACAGATGGGATTCCTCTACTACATCCTTCACTGGGAGAAACAAAGTGTAGTGGAAATCTTTCTGCCTGTGACCTTTTTCTGCTGCTTCCCATGTTGGCGGGAGTCGCTGTATCCTTGCCATGTACGTTATTTAAGCTCTCGTGCTGGTGACAAAGTTGAATGTCTCTTCATACGGTCCCAACAGGAAAGGCTGCCTGCAACATCAAAAGCATCACAATCCATGCAACTTTCTGCCTACCCGCAATATATCATGCTTTTCGGTACTTTTTGAATGTATTACACTATTCAAAATGCATGCATGTGAGACGTTATTTGTAATATTGTAGTAACATGCTGTCGTGTCGCCTACGACACAATTCAACCTACTTGTATTCTTTTATGACATTAAATTGATTTGATTTGATGATATTGATGAGGTATCTATGGTTGGTGTCAGCACGCTGGCCTTTGTTTGATCAGCGTCATGGCGGGGTGATTTGGTGTGACAAGCCGTTTGGTGGTGTCAGCGTCCTTGCTGTTGGTGATCTCTTTCAGCTCAGACCAGCCATGGACCGCTGGGTCTTCCAGCCAAGTGATCCATTACTGCTTACGGTGCTGCTGTAGCTGCAAAACCGGTATGTGATTTGCTGACGATGTTGTGTCAGACAATAAACATTTATTTTGCGTCATATGAGATTCTTCCAAAACATGGCTTTCAGTCTAAATGGGTCAGTAGATCTCTCTCTGTCTCTCTGTCTCTCTCTGTCTGTCTCTCTCTGTCTGTCTGTCTCTCTCTCTCTTACGGCACAGGATAGCACATTATAACACTGCACGGCACAGTACATCACAGTACAGCACAACACAGCACAACACAACACAATACAGTGCAACAATCACAACACAGTACAGCACAGTACAACAAATCACAATAAAGCACAACAAATCAAAGCACAACACAGCACAGCACATCAAATCACAATACTGTTCAGCGCAGCGCAACAATTCGCAGTACAACACAGTGCAGTACAACACAGCACAGTACAGCGCAGAAACACAGTACAGCACATTACAGAACAGCAGAGTACAATACAGCATGGCACTGCAAGGTACAGTACAGTACAGAGCAGTACAGTACAGTGGAGCACCAAACTGCACAAGTTATCTTTCACAAGTGACCCGTCCAGACAATGTTTACGGAAGCGAAAATCCATCATGGGCAGAACAGTGTGGACAGGTTCTCGTATTTTGCATGGATCAAATTATGTGGCCGGTGCCATAGGTTATTTGCTGACGAATTATCCGTTTAGTCATCTGTTGATAGACTGATTAATTCATCGATCTGTCTAGCTTCCTAGCTATCTCCACCTTTCCGAGATCACGCAGGAATTACTGAAAGCGGTTTTTGCTCATGTGCAGTATTTTATCAGGAAGGTGAAGGTCACTGGAAGTATCATTTTTAAGCGGTATTTTTATTTGAACCAAAAAAACCAAAAAAAACAAGGAAACAAGGAAAAATGAGACAGAAATATGCAAAATATCGTGTGTGTGTGTGTGTGTGTGTGTGTGTGTGTGTGTGTGCGTGTGTGTGTGTGTGTGTGTGTGTGTGTTGGTTTTTTGGGTTTTTTTTTTTAAATAATGTATCAGTGCTTCGATAACCAAGACCATTCGAACTCCAGACATTGTCATCAACGGTGTCTTGCCCTTGTGCCGCCAAACGGAGGGGAAGACAAGCTCACTTGAATCGCCTGTTTTATACGAGAGACTGGTGCTCAAAATAAAATCTGTGCAGCGTTCGTGAAGACGTTTCATTTCCTTTATCGCATTTTTTTTTCTCAGGGAGCTCAAATCTGTTTTTTCGTTTTCTGTAGGCTGGTTTCTGGAATTCTATGAAAGCGGGCAAACTACTGATGCAGCGAAAGAGGGCCGGCTCTGCGGACTGTTGGAGAAGGATGATGTTGATGTCCCTTAATGTCACCACCTCCACCCTGACAATGCAAGCTAACGATGTGACATATGTTGCGCAGTGACTGGCATCCATACATGTGCCTTCAAATCAACGTGCCATAAGTCTCACGGACTCGACGAACCTTCCTACAGTAGGCGTGATGTGGCATGTATGGATCTGTCCACATGCTGTCTTTCTGTATGTATGTATGTATATACGTCTGTATCTCTCTCTCTCTCTCTCTCTCTCTCTCTCTCTCTCTCTCTCTCTCTCTCTCTCTCTCTCTCTCTCTCTTTATTTATCTATCTATCTATATGTGTGTCTCTTTCTCTGTCTCTCTATCGATGCATGTCTCAGTCTCCCCAACCTCTCTCTCTCTGTCTCTCTCTGTCTCTCTGTCTCTGTCTCTGTCTCTCTCTGTCTCTCTCTGTCTCTGTCTCTGTCTCTGTCTCTGTCTCTCTCTCTCTCTCTCTCTCTCTCTCTCTCTCTCTCTCTCTCTCTCTCTCTTCAATGCCTGGTGTGGAGTTTATTGTGGTTGAGGACATATCACCTTGTCCACTGCCTCTTGTCTGTCAATGGCTGGCCCTCTTCATGGCTTCAGTCACCTGATCCAGAGAATCCCGATCAGTCCAAGTGACTGCCCTGTCACACACTGCAGAGTGACAATGTCTGCATCACGATTACATAGGTCTGAAGTTGCATACGGTCACACACAAGCGCAGTGTCACAAACATGATTTCCAGCACACATGCGCACAGTAATAGAGAGAGATAGGAAGAGAGAGAGAGAGGGGAAGTGAGACAGACATACAGACAGAGACAGGGGTAGAGTAAGAAGGAGACAGGGGGTGAAACAGAGAGAGAGAGAGAGAGAGAGAGAGAGAGAGAGAACGCCTATCATCATAAATCATCATACCACTTCCAGCATCAAGGATGAGATCAATAATGTTATTTTCATAGATTCACATGCAAACAGCACCGCGTGGGATTTCCAGGTACATATGAAGCAATCGTGTGTCGGCGAGAGCGGAGTTTGTTGTTGCTGTTGTTGTTGTTGCTGTTGTTGTTGTTGTACTGATGAGAGCGGAGTTTGTTGTTGTTGTTGTTGCTGTTGTTGTTTTTAACCCCTCTCACCAAACGTTCTCCGCCTGTCGCCACAGCCGTGATGAGACAGACAGAAAGTTAAAAGACTCAGGCTGTTTCAACCACAGCATATCTCAGTCTGTTATAACCGCGATATATTTCAATATGTTCAAACAATAACATTCCTCAGTCTGTTCTAACCACGACATACCTCAGTCTGTTCTAACCACGACACATTTCAGTCTGCTCTAACTACGACTTTTTTTTTTTTTTTTTTTTGTTGTTGTTTTTTGCTGCCCCAACATCTGCACCGTTTCAATGGCATTACTCCCACGCCGCTCATTTAGAATCCCCCATACACGGCCACACCCGGGTTCGTCCATCGCAGTTCCAGCGTCGGCAGTCCACAGAGAACCATTGATGTTAGGTCGCCAGGAGGCCACACACCAGAGGAGACCCTGCACTGCTGCTGAGTCACTTCGGTGGTGTTCAGTGGTGCCTGTTCTGTTTTAACGTACTTAGGACACCACCTACTGAGCCCCCTACTAACGACAATAATGGCTTAGTCGCGGAGCCAGACTGAGTGAGCGTCCCTCCCAGAGTGGAGACCGCCACCACGCCCCTCAAACAACAGCCCCCCATTAATCTGCCGACACTGACGACATTGACAGGACTCACCCCAAGCACGGAAGTGGAGGGGTATCGAAACTGAGGTCACCATGAGAGCAGGGCATGAAAGGCCACAGACTTTGAGACTATTTTGTTTTTATATTGATGACGATGAAGGAGGAGGAGGATGACGATGATGATGACGATGTTGCTATGGAGGTCCATTTTTGGTTTGGGACTGCGTGACAAGGCTGTACTCTACGCTTCCTGTCATAATGATATCCCGGCGTTAACCAGGCCCGAGAGATACAGACACTTGCAGTGTTGGTCAGGTAATTAGAGCAACACACCCAAAGACGCATCCTTGAAGTGGATGACACTCGACTGTGTGGTCCCAGTCTCCCCATTTAAGCCCACAGCACACTCAACTCTGGGTAGAAGCCGGCCACGGGCCGAAAAACCCACCTCCGCTGGGATTCGAACCCGCGTCCTCCCAGCCGTCAGTCCGCGACGCTAACCACTTCGCCACGGCGGCTGGTAACTACGACATATTTCAATATACGTACTAACCACGACATACCTCAGTCCGTTCTAACCACGACATATCTCAGTCTGTTCCAACTACGACATACCTCAGTTTCTTCTAGCCACGACATATCTCAGTCTGTTCTAACCACGACACATTTCAGTCTGCTCTAACTACGACATATTTCAATACGTACTAACCACGACATACCTCAGTCTGTTCTAACCACGACATACCTCAGTCTGTTCTGACCACGACATACCTCAGTCTATTCTAACCACGACATACCTCAGTCTGTTTTTATCAAATCGTTTTAAGTTACGAATTCACGGTCACACCTCTCAATGTCATGAAAGATATGACATCTGCGGAGATATGTCTGTAAAATTTGATCCTGAATATTATATATCCAGACAATTTTCTCGGTTTTGCCTGATTGTTCTGGGTATTTATTTATTGTTCCGGGTATTGATTTATTGTTCTGGATATTGATTTATCGTTCTGGTATTGATTTATTGTTCTGGATATTGATTAATTGTTCTGGGCATTGATTTATTGTTCTGGGCATTGATTTATATTTCTGGGCATTGATTTATTGTTCTGGGCATTGATTTATTGTTCTGGGTATTGATTTATTGTTCTGGGTATTGATTTATTGTTCTGAATATTGATTTATTGTTCTGGGTTTTGATTTATTGTTCTGAATATTGATTTATTGTTCTGGGTATTGATTTATCGTTCTGAATATTGATTTTGTTTTTCCGGTATTGATTTATTGTTAGGGTATTGATTTATTGTTCTGAATATTGATTTGTTGTTCCGGTATTGATTTATTCTTCTGAATATTGATTTATTGTTCTCGGTATTGATTTATTGTTCTGAATATTGGTTCTGGGTTTTGATTTATTGTTCTGGATATTGATTCTGGGTATTGATTTATTGTTCTGGATATTGATTTATTGTTCTGGGTGTTGATTTATTGTTCTGGATATTGATTTATTGTTCTGGATATTGCTTTATTGTTCTGGATATTGATTTATTGTTCTGGATATAGATTTATGTCTTGAAACACCACTTTCTACTGTTTTATTTTCCTTGGTGGTCTTGACATAAAAATGAAATAAAGAATCCCCGCTATTTCAAAAAGTTCCGCAGTCGTGTTTCTGTTATTTATGTATAAAACAAAACAACCATAGAACATTCATCTGAAATATTGACAAACTGATTAATAGCAATCATCTTTATCTCTTTTTATTGTTATTGTCTTTAGTAAGATTGATGTCCCATTACATGGCAGAATGTTGCTGCTCCTGGAAAGTGTACGCATCAATGTAATCTCCATACAAAACAGAAGTTTCTGTTTTAACTAAAAAAAATTGTTGAAATGACTGTTGGTAATCCAAACGGTGAAATGGCCCATGAAAGTGCTAAAGTTTTGTACAAAAATAGAAATAAAAATGTTACACTCATAAACAAACAACACGTCATGAAAAAGACAATTAATATAGTGTTGTTCTGTGTAGTGATCCATGTCTTACATGTGGACTAAAAGTTAGACCCTTGACAGAAAAGAGCATGTTATTTAAATTGAGCAATTGCTCATAAAAAAAACACACAAAAAAAACCCAGAAAAAAACCCCAAAAAACCCGCCAGTGACTTTGAATTGAATCGTCTAAGAAGTAACATATTGATCTCAATTATGGAAACTGCAATATATTTCAGCCATTCTGTATGATAGAATTCAAAACGAGTCACACAAGTGGTGATATTTATGTTTTGCCTTCATTGCAGACGGGGGCAATAGCCGAGTGGTTAAAGCATTGGACTTTCAATCTGAGGGTCCGGGTTCAGTCTCGGTAACGGCGTCTGGTGGGTAAAGGGTGGAATTTTTCTTATCTCCCAGGTCAGCATATGTGCAGACCTGCTAGTGCCTGAACACCTTGCGTGTGTATACGCACGCAGAAGATCAAATACGCTCATTAATGATCCTGTAATCCATGTCAGCGTTCGGTGGGTTATGGAAACAACATACCCAGCATGCACACCCCCGAAAACGGATTATGGATGCCTATATGGCGAGGCAAATAAATAAAACGGTGATACACGCAAAATGTTACATGTCTGTCTGAGCGTGTCTGTGTGCGTACCTGAGTTCTGATTGAATGACACAAGAAACGAATGCTGAGCACCCAGTGACAGCCGTCAGTCAGCTCTACCCAGGTCGGCAGCCTGTTGTGCAAATGATCCCGTGTTTGTAAAGCGCTTAGAGCTTGGTCTCCGACCGATGATAGGCGCTGTATAAGTATTCACATCAATCAATTGCGATTCACAGTATTTGTGCTTTCCTCGCTCATCGCAACAGTGCCCGCACCTTTTTCTACATCATTTTCCTGTTCCTGTTTACAGTGCATTAATTCCAAAACCTTCCTTAACTTGACAGCTTTATTGGAGCGTAGATATATCATTATTATCTCCTCCACGATGTGTGGGGCAAGTTTTGGAATTTCTCCCTTGAGGTTGCACAAGATTCGTTTTGACTTCTGATTAATTCTATCAATGTTCCACCTCTCCTTCAAACTGTTGAGTGTGTAAAGGAAGGGGTTTAACACTGAGTTGAGGGGCAACACAAAAACTGCAACCCAGACACTGACGCTTCCATGGATGGGGACACCACAAGAAGCCAGGATGCCCATCAGCCCAACAGGAAACCAGCAGCAGAAGTCAGTGAAGACAACCAGAAACAGACGCTGAGCAATAGTGCTTTGCTCTTGTTGCTGTTTGGTTTTCACAGCTTTCTTTGCCCTGCGTACTGCCCAGTAGATGGCAAGCTGCCCAGTTCCAATGAATAAGAAGAGGACAAAGTTCATAACAATGAAAATACCAAATGCATAAGTCTGTCCTGAGAAGTCATGGCGGGTAATAGGCAAAGGGAGACAAACACTGCTCTCACCATAAAAGTCAAGCTGCCCAATGAAAGGCACAGCAGCCAGGAACAGACCCAGTCCCCATACCACACAGCACAGTGTCATTGAGGATCTGGCACTCAGATGCAGGTGAGATTTGAATGGAAAGCAAAGCACCAACATTCTGTCTAATGTAATTAAAGTGATAATGAATGCTGAAACTTCACTGGATAAAAAAGTCCCAAAACCTGCTGCAGTGCACACATAACTTCGTCTCCATTTTCGCTCATTCGCTACATAACGACCCCGGAAGTATATGTCAGCAACGCCAATCATCATCATATTAATTCCCATCAGCAGGTCTGCAATACATAGGTTGCTCACCAGTATGTGATAGGATGTGACAGGCTTTCGCTTTCTGGTGATTGTTTTGTAAACAAACACACTAGTGTTTCCAATCGTTGCTAGTAAGGAAAACGACCAGAGAAAAATTCTGAATACATCAAGCTTTAGTAGGTCATCACAAGAAGAAAGCTCATTAATGGGTGCGTGGCATTCGACCATTTGGGGCAGAAAATATGGGCAGCACAACCTTGAATCATCAGTTTGCAAAAGTTTTAGAGAATCTAAGCCCTTAAACACATTATCTTTGTAATTTGCCAGATTGTTGTTTCTTATGTCAAGACTCTGCATGTAAGAGAGAACAGAAAGAGCATCGTCCTCAATATCATCAATGCGTGTGTTGACCATAACCAGATGCTTAGTGTGGAACAATCCAGATTGTGTCATGAAAAACGAGAATGAAGAATTCAGTTTGCTGACCAACGGGTTGCCAGAAAGGTTCAGATGTGTCAGACCTTCTAATCTTTTCATCACCATGGATGAAAATCCTTGTAATGCATTGTAACTCATATCCAAAATTTTAAGTTGTGGCATATCCACAAGAATTGCGCTGTGCAGTTTGCAAAAAGATATATTCAGAAACTGCAGAAATTCAAGTGTACCAAATTCATCAACCACTGGCTTTTCCACACCACTGAGATCCAAATATCTCAGATACCAAACGTCAGACAGGGGCCAAGGCAGGGTGTGGCATGAACAAGCAAAGCCTTCACAGGTGCAGTTGGAGGGGTGAGACACACTGCAGTATTTCTCGTCATCCTTGTTGGGGCAGTGAGGTATACCATCACACACATAATCAGGATGTACACAGTTACCATCGTATTGACACCTGTAATACCCAGGACAAGTGAAATTTCCATGTGGAAAATTCTCATCTTCCCCTTGAGGACAGTCCAGCTCTCCATTGCTTATCAAAAAGGACGGAATGTACATCCCGTTACTGCAGAGGAAATGACCTTTTGAGATGGCAGTTGAGTTATTGATGAAAACAAAATAAGACATGCCATACCCATCCAGGTGAACAAGGGAACCATAATGAAATGGATTCAGATATTTTGGTACCAAGAATGAAAACGGAATCATACTGCACTTCTGAAAGTAGCAATAGTAGCCTTTGGGGACACACCCTGCTCCTGAACATATAATGTCCACACAACTGGAGCAGTCCTGCTCGTCTGTATTATCAAGACAATGACTCATACCGTCACAGCGACTTTCAGGTGGGATCACCTGATGATTTTTACAAATAAAAACATTGTCATTTTTGCTCAAAAGTCGTGGGAACAAACATCCTGTTTCATCACTGCCATCCGCACAGTCCTGGAGTCCATCACAGACCAAGGTATAGTGTACAGGTGGTCCATACCGACAGTGGAACATAGGGAAATGGTTGGGGGACCACTCTGTGGACAGGGCCTTGTCCTTCCACTGACACAGATGGAAGATCTGCACAAAGGATCCATCCTTGCATTGCTTGGTTGGGAACTGTTGTACACTGCGGTTTGTTTCGGTCAGATGTACACCAAGAGTTTGTTTAGTATTTGAGTCTACCGCCCTTGGTTTTGGTCGCATGCAGACACAGGCAGTGGGGGGGTAATCAGGATTGTGACATGTGACTGGACGCATACGAAGCTGTGGGTAGATATCCATCAGTGCACAGTCAAGCATCGTTCCTGTTTTCTGGAGGTCTGTCTGTTCATAAGCTATAGCACTTCCTTCAGCACCCCATTGCCACAAAAATCGGTAGAGATGCTGGTGCTTCTTAGACACTGGTTTAACCTTCTGGAGATTTACTGGAATAGACCTAGCTCCACTCTGGTGGATCATCTTTCCTACAAGGCGAACACCTTCTTCATCTGGCAGGGCAGGCAGTGTTGCTCCAAATTTCTCGTCGCACGTCTTTTGTGTACATGTGTCTAACGTGGGGATATTGAAAGTTACTTTAAGAACATATATCGTAAGACACGAGTCACGGTAAGGGACCCAGTCTCCACACCCCTGCTGCCTGTATTCACATTCTGCTTCGTCTTCATCGTCAACACAGTGCTGCACACCGTCACAGGAAATCGCCTCGGGCACTGGTGTGCTTGTTGAACAGTTGAACATCGTGTAGCTGGACACAATGTGGCTTCTTATTTCTATTGGCGTGGGTAGTTTGTTCACTTTATGCACTGTATAACTGATTTTAAATGCCGACATTGAAGACCAGAACTCTTTCGGGGTTGTTACCTTCAAGCGTATCCCACCCTTGATTATTGATATGCGAGGACTATAGTCATCACGTTTCCAAACGTGAATTATCTGCGTAAACTCATAACCACCAAAGACAGGTATCAAGCCGTACAGTGTCAAGTCACACATCACTGCCATGTATATATGTTGCAGGTGTACCACAGTACCATGATCGGCAGGCACTTTCAAAGTCCACGTTCTACTGGTCATGCTGTTGTCCTCAGTCCACTGAACGTTCCCCCTCCACAGAGGAAGAATTTCCTGCCCGGGTAGAGTGGTTGAGGAGGTAGAGTTGGGCAGTGAGGTTACATCTGGGTAGAGCCTCTCCGTTAAATCAGTTGTGGGTAGACCAGAACATAAATTAGTGGATCGCTCTCTACCTGAAAGCATTACAGACCACATGTAGAGAATATGCATTACATGACATTGATTGATATGGACACTTATATTGTGCCTATCCTCGGTCGGAGACCAAGCTCTAAGCGCTTTACAAACACGGAGTCATTTACACAACAGGCTGTCGACCTGGGTAGCACACCTACACACTCAGACAGACTTGTAACATTTCACATTTTACGTGTATGACCGTTTTGTTTATTTACCCCGTCATGTAGGCAGCCATACTCTGTTTTCGGGGGCGTGCATGCTCGGTATGTTTTTGTTTCCACAACCCACCGAATGCTGACATGGTTTACAGGATCTTTAACGTGCGTATCTGAGCTTCAAATGTGTGCAAAACACCACATGCAAAGCAGTATAATCACGGGACTTTCACAGACCACATGTAGAGCACTGGGATCACAGGGAGTATTACAGACAACATGCACAACAATGGCATCACATGAGTTGTTACAGAACATCTTCAGAGCGCTGGCATCACAGGACATCAACAGACCACATAATTATCACAAGGATTAATGGACATGTTACAGATCACACAAAGAACCCAAGAAACACAGGACACGTGACAGGGGAACGCTGGAAAGGTGGTCATTTCGAGAAATGGATGGTAGTCATGTCTAATGTCAGGCAAGAAAAGTACTGCTTTTATTGTTTTCTCAGAAAACACCGATAGCATGTGAAACGAATAGTAGTGAAGAAAAACAAAATAGTCAACAGAACGTCGAATAAATCATCTTCAGATACAGGCATGCAGTAGTTCATATTTCATGCTGTGTCACAGCAACAAGCTGGAGATATTCCCACAACAGTGAGCATTGCTGACGACACTGACAACCTGACACTGCACACGTGGACCTTTGCCCAGTCAGTGTTCATGGCAGTGAGGCTGGTCTTGAAAACACGGACACGATGATAACGTGCGCCTTCTTAAATCCCTTCACTGGCTGCCCATCAACACGTGTTCACCCATGTCATGCTTTGCGCAGTGTGTGTGTGTGTGTGTGTGTGTGTGTGTGTGTGTGTGTGTGTGTGTGTGTGTGTGTGTGTGTGTCTGTGAGGAAAGCTCTGTGCATGTGCGATTGCATGTGTGTATGTGCGCGTGTGTGTGTGTGCGTGCGTGTGTGTGCGAGTGTGAATGTGTGTGTGTGTGTGTGTGTGTGTGTGTGTGTGTGTGTTTGTGTGTGTGTGTGTTTGTGTGTGTATGTGTGTGCGTGCGTGCGTGATGTGTGAGTGTGAATGCGTGCGTGCATGCATGTGTGTGTGTGTGTGTGTGTGTGTGTGTGTGTGTGTGTGTGTTAGGAGAGCCATGTGCGTGTGCAAGTGCATGTGTGTATTTGTGTGTGTGTGTGTGTGTGTGTGTGTGTGTGTGTGTGTGTGTGTGTGAGCTGCGGTATGTATGATTGTGTGTACATGTGTATGCGATTGTATTGAGAGTAGGGATGTGTATATGTTGTATTGTGAGTATTGTGGGAACTACGCAATATATAAATGTGTGTGTCTTTATATGTGTGTATGTATGGGGGGATGGGCGCGCGCGCGCGCGCGTGTGTGTGTGTGTGTGTGTGTGTGTGTGTGTGTGTGTGTGTGTGTGTGTGTGCGTGCAGATAAATCAAGATGATTTACGATACGTTCATCAACCCATTTGCTTTGTTTAGCTCTTCAACAGAGAAACACACCAGTTTGAACTGAATCGTTTAAGACTGACGTACACATATAAAATATGTGTTTAAAGATGCGTTAGATTCATGGCAATTTACTAGTTAAACATCATTTATCGGCTGCACATAATATTGGACTTTAATACCAAATGGCATATTTCATGTTTATTCTAAACGTTGTGAAGAAACACTTATAGTCATAGCTGACAATATTTCTGTTTTAAACTGTGGAAATTTCAGTTTCAGTTTCAGTAGCTCAAGGAGGCGTCACTGCGTTCGGACAAATCCATATACGCTACACCACATCTGCCAAGCAGATGCCTGACCAGCAGCGTAACCCAACGCGCTTAGTCAGGCCTTGAGGAAAAAAAAGAAAGAAAGGAAAAAAAAGGTGAATAAATGATAGATAAGCTTACACAAATAAATAAATAAATAAATAAATAATAAATGATAACTATAAAATAAAATAAAAAAGCAAATAGATGTAAAACATGAAGACACACATTCACATATACACCCACACATGCATAACAGATATGCGAGTGGAAAACTAAAAGCGGTGACTAGGGTGGGTTTTTTTTATTTAATTTTTGTTGTTGTTGTTGTTTGTTTGCTTGTTTTTGTTTTTGTTTTGTTTTGTTTTTACCCTTGACTTGAAGTAGGCGCTAACGTGGCGATAGCCTTGAGATGGCCTTAGTGGTCGGCGAGGCTCTAAGCACCATAATTTGATTTGATTTGATTTGATTTGACAATATTTCTGAGATGTTTGACTGCTCTATCAGTCAGGTCACTGCCAAACCGTAGAGAGATATGTACATACTGTGGTAATCTAACAATACAACTAATTCTAGTTTTATAAATAATGTTATAACGCTACTCTGCACAAGGTAGAAGAGTCAAATATCTTTGAGATATGAATGAAAGTAAACTTTCACTGCTGTTGGGAGCGAGGAATGTATCATTACAATATACATTGTCATAGCCTGGAGAGCTGCCACAAACTGAAGAGACAAAGCCTTTATGGTTCATCTGTGGTTCCCGCTGCACAACAACAACAGCAACAAAACCGAAAACGTCGACGGCGGAAGGGTGTGGGGAGGGTATGGGGAGAGCCGATGGATGTCACAACCCATAAGGGGTTGCCCATTTACCCCTCCACACTTTCCGAGACCAACAAACACCCCGACAACAGAAACACAGATCCATAAACAGTTCAGCTCGGTTCTTTTCTGCTGTTCGCCTTCCAAAGACAGGTCCAGGCACAGACAGTCACCCATAGCATGACGCCTTCCAAAGGCAGGCCCAGGCACACACAGTCACCCATAGCATGACGCCTTCCAAAGACAGGCCCAGGCACACACAGTCACCCATAGCATGACGCCTTCCAAAGACAGGCCCAGGCACACACAGTCACCTATAGCATGACGCCTTCCAAAGACAGGCCCAGGCACACACAGTCACCCATAGCATGACGCCTTCCAAAGACAGGCCCAGGCACACACAGTCACCCATAGCATGACGCCTTCCAAAGACAGGCCCAGGCACACACAGTCACCCATAGCATGACGCCTTCCAAAGACAGGTCCAGGCACACACAGTCAACCACAGCATCACTCCTTTAGTCTTACAATATCACAGTATAATTCAGTCCCGGCAGGCTTTAGTAACTGCGGCACCAGTTTTGTGTGGTAATGGTTTCAGTTTCAGTTTCTCAAGGAGACGTCACTGCGATCGGACAAATCCATATACGCTACACCACATCTGCTAGGAAGATGCCTGACAGCAGCATAACCCAACGTGTTTGTCAGGCCTTGAGTGCATGCTTATATATTTGTGTACCTATCAGAGTGGATTTCTTTTTACATAATGTTTCCAGAGGACAACACTCTCGTTGCCATGGGTTCTTTTTCAGTGCGTCAAGTGCGTGCTGGACACGGGACCTCAGTTTTATTGTCTCATCCGAAAGGCTAGACGCTCAGTTTAATTTTCCAGTCAAACTTGGGACAGAGGGCGAGAGCGGGATTCGAACCCACACCCTCGCGTACTCTCTGTACTGGCAGCTAAGCGTCTTAAACATTCTGCCACCTTCCTCCTGTGGTTCACTTGAACCAAACTCAGATCCATCCGTAGAAGACCAGTGTCAATGAGCTCACTTGGGGTTTGAAGTCGCATGCTTGCAGAATCGATGAATGTAGGACGAGATAGAAGGAGCAATGGACGAGGACATTCTGAGGAATGCGGTAGTTGGGTTAGGAATGGGTCTGCTGAAGATCAAACAGGTTTTATTCCAGGTAGATACAGTAGTGATAAATTAAGAATACTATATGGTATTATGCATTACTTAGAAAAAGAAGACATTTCAGGCTTATTAGTTTCAATAGACTTTGGAAATCCATTTGATTCGGTAAACTAGGTATATATGAACAAGGTCTTAAACGCTTTTTGGATTTGTGGGGAGAGGGGGGGAGCGGTAAGAGAGAGGAACACACGAACACACGCAAAACGAATGCCACGAGCCGTGACGATGTTATTGGTGGTCACACGTCATAACGACTCAAACGAGTCGTGACGATGTTATTGGTGGTCACACGTCATAACGACTCAAACGAGCCGTGACTATGTTATTGGTGGTCACAAATCATAACGACCCAAACGATCAAGATAATACTTTGCCCACGATCAGATATGAAGTGATTGTTGAACCACAAGTTGTGTACTGGAAAAAGAAATAGCTATCCTATCTTTCGAAGCCCACATATATTGATTTTTCATTACTTTATTCATAATATAGGTCTATCAAGTCTTCAAACTTCCCCCACGACCTTTCTCTCTCTCCACGAAATGGCAGAAATTCACTGGTGTTTGTATACTTGAAAACCATGAACTAATTTACGTTTGAATTTTATTTTGTGGGTTCCGTGGTTCTTAATGACGATGGAAAAAGTGTCAACAGATACGAATGACTGCTTCTTTTGAAAAAAATGTGTGTGTGTGTGTGTGTGTGTGTGTGTGTGTGTGTGTGTGTGTGTGTGTGTGTGTGTGTATGTGTGTGTGTATGTGTGTGTGTGTGTGTGCGTGTGTGTGTGTATGTTTGTGTGTATGTGTGCGTGTGTGTGTGTGTGTGTGTGTGTGTGTGTGTGTGTGTGTGTGTGTGTGTGTGTGTGTGTGTGTGTGTGTGTGTGTGTGTGTGTGTGCGTGTGTGTGCGTGTGTGTGTGTGTGTGTGTGTGTGCGCGCGTGTGTGTGTGTGTGTGCGTGTGTGTTTGTGTGTGTGTGTGTGTGTGTGAGAGAGAGAGAGAGAGAGAGAGGGGGGGTGATTGAAGCACTGTCCCCGCCATTTTCTTTTTCTTTTCTTTTTTTTTTGTATTTTTTCCTGCGTGCAGTTTATTTGTTTTTTTATCGAAGTGGATTTTTCTACAGAATTTTGCCAGGAACAACCCTTTTGCTGCCGTGGGTTCTTTTACGTGCGCTAAGTGCATGCTGCACACGAGACCTCGGTTTATCGTCACATCCGAATGACTAGCGTCCAGACCACCACTCAAGGTCTAGTGGAGGGGGAGAAAATATCGGCGGCTGAGCCGTGATTCGAACCAGCGCGCTCAGACTCTCTCTCGCTTCCTAGGCGGACGCGTTACCTCTAGGCCATCACTCCACTCCATCGTGTCCAGTGTCCTGCGGATACACATTAGTAAAATCACAAAAAGAGAACAGGTTCGTGAATGCTTGCCTGTTTTCCTGTCTCCGATGTCCAGTGTCTGGTCTTGGAGTTCAGGCCTGTCTTTCAGCATGATTACTTTTGTGTATGAACATACACCGACACCACACTTGCAGCACATCTGGCAGAACGATTCACTCCGCAAGCTGCACACAGCACTTGGTACTGTGCGTATTCCACGACATGATCCCCACCTTGCAGTTGACTTTCTGGTGGAACTCTTCGGACAAGGTTGTCAGGACGACCCATTGGACGTACGACTCGGATTGGTTTGGCTGGTCTGGCCAGGTAAATGGTGGTGGTGGTTCGCCTCACTTCCATCAGGTCCATGTGGTTTCGTTCTCCAGTGGGCGTGGCTCTGTTCAAGTGCCAGACTTGCTGCACAGCCAGATCCAAGCAGATCGAGGTGGCCCACCACCTTCCTGGAAGTAATGGCCACTCTGTACCTGTCAGTGTTCTGTCCATGCGGCCCACTCCTTCATTGTCTTATTGTGTCTAATTGTGGCTAATTAGGAACGGCTGGGCGATGTTGGTGTGTCCTCTTGATGTTTGGGACCTCCTCCTGGCCGTCAGGTTAGGGCTTCACACCCGTTTTGTTGGAGACCACGTTCACCACTCTACTGTCATTCCTGAGGACCACAATGACACACCACTGTTCGTGTCTGTGCACTATGCCTCTGGGTGTCTTCTCCATCTCGTTCAGTGATCTCAAAGGGGACGACTCACATACTTTGACATACTGGTTCTAGTGCATGTCCTTTTGTCTGGACAGAGGACTGTTGGTGAGGCGCCGGCAGAAAGCCTTCATTTCAGCTTTTGATGATTGTTCCCACCTTCACCATCTTCTTCCGTGGTGTCAAATCAATTGATTAAAGTCAAATTAATGACAACATATGCATGTACACACATGCGTACATACATATAGACAGACAGAAACAGAGGCAGACATACATACATACATACATATATGATTGGTATTCGTCCTTCGGATTCGAAGATGACCATGGATTCAAATATCAGATGGAAGATCGGTGGCTGTGGGTCCGGAGGTGACTGGTGAGACCAATCCGGGCCCTGAAGGCTCGCCCACATGTGGGACACAAGTGAGTGGGTAGGTGCTCTCGTGGCAGTGGATGCTGCACGGGCTCCTGTGGTGATCTTGCTGCGACAAGCTGGACGGCCCAGGGCAAACGTCTCCCAATTGTCGTCGACGCCTAGGTCTTTAACGGATGCTTTGAGGTAGTCTTTGTAGCATTTCCTCTGCCCTCCAACTGAGCGCTTGTCTTGACACAGTTCTCCGTACAGCAGCTGCTTAGACAGTCGACTGTCTGGCATTCTGACCAAATGTTCCGTTTCTGCAGGAGAGTGTAGACGCTGCAAAGGCCAGCTTGTTCCAGGAATTTGTCTTGCCACCTGATTTGGAGGAGTCTGCGGAGACAGATCAGTTAGAAGCGATTGAGCTGTTTGGCGTGTCTGCTGTAGACAGTCAATGTCTCGCTGGTGTTAATGAGGGTGGTAAGGACCACTGCACAGTAGACCTTCAGCTTGGTGGTAGCGCTAAGTCCTCCCCGCTCCCAGACGTTCTCACTGAGTCTCCCGAAGGCGGCTCTGGCTTTGGCGATCCTGTTGTTGACCTCAGCGTCTGCGTTCACTGCGCGAGAGAGAGTGCTACCCAGGTAGGTGGAATTGTCAACTGCCTGAAGGTTCTGCCCTTCATTGTGATGCGCGACTCCTGGTATGACTTTCCTGGGGTAGGCTGGTATATAACTTCGATCTTTCTGGTGCTGATGTTGAGACCGAAGTTGTTGCAGGCTTGTGAGAAGCAGTGCGTTTCACACTGGATATTCTGCTCTGTGCTGGTGTTGAGTCTCTGTCACCTTTCTAACAGCCTGCAGTCCCCTGAGGTTGAACAATCTCCCGTCAGTCCTGTACCTCACGTGGATTCCTTCTTCGCAGTCACGGAAGGCATCTGTCAACATGACTGAGAATACCATACTGAACCGAGTCGGGGCGAGAACGCAGCCTTGTTTGACGCCGTTTGTCACTCGGAAGGCCTCTGACTCGTTTCAGTCATCCACAACTGTCACCATCATGCCGTCGTGGAACTGCCGGGCGGTTGTAATGAACTTGCTGGGGCAGCCAAACTTCTCCATGATCTTCCGCAAGCCTTCCCTGCTGACCGTATCGAAAGCCTTGGTCAGATCGACAAAGGTAATGAAGAGATGAGTCCGCTGAGTTGCTCGTGGCGCTCAGCAAAAATCACGTCTGCAGTCCCATGTTCAGCACAGAAGCCACACTGGCTTTCTGGGAGGAGACCTTGCTCAAGATGTTGGAGAAGGCGGTTGAGCCGGACACGGGCCAGAATCTTCCCAGCAATAGACAAGAAGGAGATACCTCGGTGATTATAGTTATATGTATGGCAGAGAGAGAAGACAGACAGAAATCATTACATACATGGCAGAGAGAAGCCATTACATACACGCAGGTCAGTGTGGGGTAGGTGTACCAGCTGGCCAGTCCAGATCAAGCAGTGAATGGTCTTCCTTCACGACAACATCAGCAGTGCAGGGTTCACGTGGGACAGCAGTGAAATCAGTGAATACATTGTGGTATCCTGCTGGTTCAGTCGTAACACTGTGAGGTCCACTGGCAGTTTCAATCCACCACTGTTTCTTTTGTTTTTCCACAGCTGCTTCTTGGGCAACATGGGTTGTAGGCTGAAGTATGAATGATTCAGGAAACTGGTGAGCTAGTTTAGATTATCCTTGTATGTTAGTATCTGTCACTGGAGATGATGAAATATTCTGTATTCTGTACATCAGTTGTACTGACTCTCTCTCTCTCTCTCTCTCTCTCTCTCTCTCTCTCTCTCTCTCTCTCTCTCTCTCTCTCTCTCTCTCTCTCATTACATACATGGCAAAGTATTCTTCTTCCACTGAATCATTTCAAAGTTCATCGTTCCTGGACTTCTATTCTGTGTATTTATCTTCTTCTTCTTCTTCTTCTGCGTTCGTGGGCTTCAACTCCCACGTTCACTCGTATATACGCGAGTGGGCTTTTACGTGTATGACCGTTTTTACACCGCCATGTAGGCAGCCATACTCCGTTTTCGGGGGCGTGCATGCTGGGTATGTTCTTGTTTCCATAACCCATCGAACGCTGACATGGATTACAGGATCTTTAACGTGCGTATTTGATCTTCTGCTTGCGTCTACACACGAAGGTGGTTCAGGCACTAGCAGGTCTCCACATATGTTGACCTGGGAGATCGTAAAAATCTCCACCCTTTACCCACCAGGCGCCGTCACCGTGATTCGAACCCCGGACCCTTAGATTGAAAGTCCAACGCTTTAACCACTCGGCTATTGCGCCCGTCAGTGTATTTATCAATGATCTTCCTTTGGCAATATCAGACCCAAAAGTCTCGTGTGATCTTTTTGCAGATGACAGCTCCCTTTATTCCATTGCTCTCAGCGTCACTTCAGTTCAATATTCTCTTCGGACGGGCTTAAATGATGTTTCCGAATAGTGCAAATCCAACTCTATGGCGCTTCATCCCAGAAAAACAAAGAGTATGATTTTCGCACCAAGACAAAAGCATCAAAAAATCCACTTGTCCTCACTTTGAATGTTGATGACAACTCCATTGGACAAGTCCACGAGTACCGTGTCTTGGGAGTCATAATAGATGATGAACTGAAATGGCAATCTCACATTAACTCTGTCTGCAAAAGGTTGGCACGAAGTCGTATTTTTGTTGTTGTTGTTGATTTTTTTTTTTTTTTTACTGAACCAGTCAAGCTTTACGTAGACAGCAATGCTCGCAAATTATTCTTCCATGCTCACTGACTTTCACACATTAATTACGCATTTGTAGTTTGGAGCTGTGCTGCAGATGTTTATCTTAAGAAACTAAATTCCCTCCATAAGAGAGCAGCCAAAATACTTTTACCAGATCCTTCATTGTCAACTTTAGAAAAACAATCCAGATTAAACATCTTTCAAATGCAAAACCAGTGTGTGTGTGTGTGTGTGTGTGTGTGTGTGTGTGTGTGTGTGTGTGTGTGTGTGTGTGTGTGTGTGTGGGCTGTGTCTGTGTGTGTGTGTGTGTGTATGTGTGCGTGTGTGTGTGTGTGTGTATGTGTGTGACTTGACTTGACTTGACTTGACTTGACTTCATTTATTGTCATAAAATCCCGAAGGATTAATAGACACAACAAAGAACAAAGGGAACAAAGAAATAAACGGTCATCTAATACGCATGCACTGAAATACATAGTTGGCAAGTGTTTTTTTGACAGTCATCGCAGGTGAATAAATCACTTGGTTTTAGTATATTGTTTTGTATTTTTCTAGAGATCACATTTGATTGATGATCATACTGTGTGTGTGTGTGTGTGTGTGTGTGTGTGTGTGTGTGTGTGTGTGTGTGTGTGTGTGTGTGTGTGTGTGTGTGTGTGTGTGTGTATTTAAGTGTGTACGTGAAATGTGTAAAAAAATAAATAAAAAAAAAGTATAAGAAAAGAAGTTTCAAAAGTTGTTATAGTGGTAGTGGGGACAAGCTGCCAGTGCCTTTAAAATGTCCCAGTGGCACAAGTCTCAAACAACCTCTATCAACAATGGTTCAAACATATGTCTCAGCCTCTATCAACCAGATTCTAAACATATGTCTCAAACAGCCTCAGTCAACCAGAGTCTAAACATTTGTCTCAAACACCTCTATCAACCAGTGTCTAAACATGTATCTCAAGCAGCTCTATCAATCATAGTCTAAACATGTGTCTCAAGCAGCTCTATCAACCAGACTCTAAACATATGTCTCAAACAGCTCTATCAACCAGACTCTAAACACATATCTCAAACAGCCTCTATCAACCGGTGTCTAAACATGTGTCTCAAACAGCTCTATCAACGAGAATCTAAACATATGTCTCAAACAGCCTCTATCAATCAGACTCTAAACATAAGTCTCAAACAGCTCTATCAACCAGACTCTAAACATATGTCTCAAACAGCTCTATCAACCAGACTCTAAACATATGTTTCAAACAGCTCTATCAACCAGACTCTAAACACATATCTCAAACAGCCTCTATCAACCAGTGTCTAAACATGTGTCTCAAACAGCTCTATCAACGAGAAACTAAACATATCTCAAACAGCCTCTATCAATCATAGTCTAAAAATGTGTCTAAAACAGCTCTGCCAACCAGAGTCTAAACATGTATCTCAAACAGCTCTATCAGCCAGAGTCTAAACATGTGTCTCAAACAGCTCTATCAGCCAGAGTCTAAATATATGTCTCAAGCAGCTCTATCAACGAGAATCTAAACATATGTCTCAAACAGCCTCTATCAATCATAGTCTAAACATGTGTCTAAAACAGCTCTTTCAACTAGACTCTAAACATGTGTCTCAAACAGCTCTATCAATCATAGTCTAAATATATGTCTCAAACAGCTCTATCAACCAGAGTCTAAACATGTGTCTCAAACAGCTCTATGAACCAGAGTCCGGCTCCTGGCTGGCCTTCTCGTGTAGCTGTCAGACCGTACACAGAAAGTGTGTGTAAATGGTAGATACTCCAGAGTATCTGCCTTAAAATATGGTACCTACCGTCTACCGCCTTCGCACAGGACACTGCGGC
Source organism: Babylonia areolata (assembly GCF_041734735.1). Lineage (NCBI taxonomy): Eukaryota > Metazoa > Mollusca > Gastropoda > Neogastropoda > Buccinidae > Babylonia > Babylonia areolata. The sequence goes on along the minus strand of NC_134904.1, from coordinate 9,386,161 downwards.
CTCCGAGCACACCTGAAGAGGATTGGAGTGGCAGCCACATCCCTATGTGATTGCGGCCAGGCTGACCAGACCCCATCCCATATTCTCCAAGACTGCCCCCTGTATGAGAAGATGCGGCAGCAGTCCTGGCCTGGGGGTGCTGACCTCAACACCAAGCTCTGGGGGACGGCAGCCGATCTTCACCGGACGTCCGAGTTTGTGGCATCCCTCGGACTTCGACCCTGACTGCGTAGCTGTCGAACGCAAAGAAGAAGAAGGTGTCCCACAGGGGTCCGTCCTAGGTCCTGTTCTTTTCGTGCTGTATGTGGCTCCTGTGTCGGATGTCATCAGTCATCATGCGATGTCGCATGAGAGCTTTGTTGATGACACAACTTTATCAGTCGGCTTCCATAGCTGAATTTGATGCACTGGTGACTCGAACACAGGAGTGCATTGCTGGCCTAAAGGACTGGATGACTCTCAACAAGCTGCAACTAAATGATGATAAGACTGAATTTATGATAACCTGTCCAAAGAAGTTTCGTCAACATCCTGCCTTTCCTGACTCTGTTCTGATCAATAGCACACCTGTTTCACTTTCTCCTTCTGTTCGCAGTCTTGATGTCATCCTAGACCAGTCTCTTTCCTTCCAAAAGCACATTTCGAATATCTGTAAAGTTGCCTATTTGAAACTGCGTAGAATCAGCTCTATCCGCCACTATCTCTCAACCGATGCAACCAAGACACTTGTATGCTCTCTGGTTCTCTCAAGATTGGATTACTGCAACTCTCTTTTGGCCGGCCTTCTCAAATATCTGTAGACAGACTCCAACGAATTCAGAATAACGCTGCCAGACTCATTTGCAGAGCTTCTAAATTTGACCATGTTTCTCCTCTCCTTCAGTCTCTCCACTGGTTGCCTGTTTCTGATCGAATAGACTATAAGCTATCCACACTGACCTTTTCTGCAGTCAATGGATCTGGCCCCATGTATCTTTCTGAACTCCTTCATATCTATATCCCGTCTCGCCAGCTCCGTTCTTCCTCTGATACTCGACTTCTCAGGATACCTCACGTCAGAAGTAAGACCTATGGACACAGATCGTTTTCTTTTCAATCGCCAAAGACGTGGAACAAGCTCCCTGATAACCTCCGTCATTCTGATTCCCTCGCATCTTTTAAATCTCGTCTCAAAACTTACCTTTTCCCTCAGCAGTAAGTTCAATTGTGGCAGGTCCACTTCCTTTGCGTTAGCTGTGCTTGACTATGTGTGTATACATATGTATGTGTACATAACTACATACATGTATATGAATGTGTATTGTGTGTGCGTTTTTTATGTAAGTTTGTGCCTGCCTATGTGTGCGTATGTGTTAGGGTAGCTGTTAGATACACATGTATTGTTAAAATGTATGTATGCAGTGTGTGTGTGTGTGTGTGTGTGTGTGTGTGTGTGTGTGTGTGTGTGTGTGTGTGTGTGTGTGTAGTCACATTTTGGTGTGTGTATGTAACATAGATGTAATGTTTTTTAACAAAGCGTTTTTGTAAAGCACCTAGAGCAGATTTCTGGATAGTGTGCTATATAAGTACCCATTATTATTATTATTATAGCTTATTATCTAAGCCAGGCAGAGCCGTTTCACTGTCAGGAGAAGGGGTAAAGGTGGGACACTGGTGCCTCGAACCTAAAGGTAATTCAGAATAGGGCACAACAGATGAAGCGCTGGGCACTACTCTGAGCTTTCGGCCCAGAAAAAAGTGGTTATTGAAGACGCCCTGAAAACCATTGAGTGCTACCTGTGTTCGACGAGCTCTACATAGAAGTAACCCTCGAAGAATTCAATGTAATCTTGGACTATCTTGCCCCTGTCAATGCACTGGGAATAGACGGCATCCCTGAAATGCTGTAAGGGCTCCATCATCACTGAGCTGTATGACATTCTGTGCCTCTACTGGAGAGAACGTGAAGTTCCACAAGACATGGGAGACGCCAGCAACATTACCTTGTTCAAAAACAAAGACAACAGGAGTGAATGCAACATTTATCGTTGTACTTCCTTCTTCATCATCGCACGAGGCTCTTTGCTCGATTCGCACTAAAGAGTTTCCAGGTTCTTGCAGAGAGTGTCCGCCCAGAATAACAGTGTGGATACTGTGCCAACAGCTCCACCATCAGAATGTTAATCTCCCTCAGAGAGCTGCAAAAAAAAATGCAGGGAACAAACACAACCGCTCTTCATTGCCATCATAGACCTTACAAAAGCCTTTGACCAGGTCAGCAGGGATGGGATCTTCAGAGTCCTCCCCAAGACTGGATGCCCACGCAGGCTCCTTAGCATCATCACATCCTTCAGTGAAGACATAAAGAGCACTGTAGTCTTTGATGTCTCAACGTCAGGCGTGTTTGACATTAGAGGTGGAGTTAAGCAGGGCTGTGTCCTCGCTCCCTACCTGTTTTTGGATCGTATTCACAGTCCTGTTTAAGCACGCCTTCGGATCTTCTACACAGGGCACTTACCTTCACACCAATCAAACGGAAAGTTCTTCAGTTTCTCCAGACTAAGAGCATTCAAAGTTAAAATGAAGTGCCTGCGTGATTTCCTCTTTGCAGATGATGTAATATTTGCCACCCACTCAACTGAAGACCTTCGTGGTTGAAAAAAACAAAGAGAAAAGTTTGAAACGTGACACCGGAGTTAGTGACAGATATTTGAAAGACTTACATACCCAGTGACTGATAACATAAATTTCCTATATCCTCAAGAGTGTTAGCTATACTGATATGCACAAGTCATTCTGTCACAAATAGAAGATAAACCTGACATCTGCATTTATTTTCAGGTGGTTTTGTATGTTTTGTTGATTATTCAGAAGAGAACTGATACTTACAACACTGACAACCTGACACTGCACACGTGGACCTTTGCCCAGTCAGTGTTCATGGCAGTGAGGCTGTCTTTAAAATACGGACACGATGAGAACGAGCACCTCACCTTCCTAAATCCCTTCACTGGCCGCCCGTCAACACGTGTTCACCCAGCTACACGTCCAACTGAGATGGAATTTCGCATGGAGACATGAAGCTGCTTTGTTGAAGAATGTAAGAGCGCCTCATTTTTTTCTTTTTCTTTTTTTTCTCTCTCTCTCTCTTTTTCTTTTTTTTCTGTTTTCTTTTTTCTTTTTTTTCTTTTTTTTTCTTTTTTTTGTTGATGTTCAGCTCATTTTCTAATGTCCATGATTTTATGTCATGATTTTGCTTTCACTATTGTTATCATTGGTACAACGGTAACTGGAGTGACATGACCATACACAAGAGTGTCATCAGCGAATAGGAGTCAACTGAATCAGATTAAATTTGGTGTGAATGAGGTGTGGTGTAGAGAATGAAAAGAATATTTGCGAGACTGTAGCCTTGTGTAACTCCACAGATAAATCCTATATCTCCGGAAAGGTTTTCTTTTTGAAGCTGCAACTCACTTTGTATGTAACGCAAAATACTGATGACAAATGGTAGGGAGAGGGAGGTCACTGAATGAGAGGGGAAAAGCACCATCATTGATTGATAAGTAGCACCAGTCCTTTGTTTCCTTTCCACGTGTAAACTGGAAAAAAAAAACGAAAAAAAAAAAGATTCGTCTGTTCACCTTCAGATCATGTTTCAAATGCACACATGCATACCATACTGATTTGTTTGAATACACAAGTCACTCTGTGTGTGCCTCTGTGTGTGCGTGCGTGCATGCATGCGCGAGCGCGCATGTGTGTGTTGTGTGTGTGTGTACGTATGCGTGTGTGCGCGCGCGTGAGTGTGTGTGTGTGTGTGTGTATGTGTGTGTGTGTGTGTGTGCTTATGTGTGTGTGTGTGTGTGTGTTTGTGTGTGTGTGAGAAAGAGAAAGAGAGAGAGAGAGAGAACAGATAAATAACGATCATTTATGATGCATTCAGCATACTCTTTTTTTTAAACTCCAAGTCGATGGGTGCGTTCAGAGAGAAACACATAAATTTTAATTAACTGTCAAGGACTGACGTAGATAGCTTAAAAACTGGAACTGAAAAGTTCTTGCTGTTTACGAGTTTATAAACTGTTCGTTCCGAACAGCAGTGATAATTTACAACCTTTTCTTTCTCGATGACATTTGATCCTTTCTGCTTTAAACGTGGTAACGTTGTGACATTTCTAAAGCTGGAATACATTACATTGTAAGAACATCACAATTTGTTCAAGTCTCCTCAGAGATTGGCTGCGGTTTGACTGATCGATCAACAGTTAAGCACCTCAGAGCTTTTTATTAGCTGTGAGTGTTTCTCCACATCGTTCAGAATAAACCTGAAATATGTCATCCGGTATCAAAGTCCTTTATAATGTGCTGTCCACATTGTCACAGCTGCGAGTGTAGTCACAAATCCAAGAGACATCAAAGACAAAGACATTATTAACCAGAAGCAAAACAGTCATGACTAACATGTTATTTATGCACCACAAAAAGAGACATTCACCGATCTCCTTCGCGTCTTTTCAAAGATTTGTTATCGCGAATTATCGACTGAATGCGAGAGTCCGACGCTGACAAGACTTCAGGCGAGATGGCTACTTTCGGTTGGCAATAGATAGGTTTCCATTCTAGCTACCAGTATCCTCTTTGAAATGTTTTTATCTATATGCAGTAAACACGTCGATGGTGTAGTTAGTGTGATTCTGTTCTATCCAGAATTTGTTCTTTTCTTTTGATCGCAGGCAATGATATATTTTCGTGACTTTTCATGACCTTTAAACCCCCAAACTGTGCCTTCAACAAACCAGGAATGACCCAATAAAATCGTGCTGAATGACAGAACCGTTCGTGATCTGGAAAACATGACATAACTATAGAATTAAACTAGCCTTATTATTGGAAGGAAAACTGTTTTCAATAATTTGATTTGTTATTTGCATTTTCTTTTCTTTTTTTTTCTTTTTTTTTTTTTTTTTTTTTTTCTTTTTTTTTTTTTTTCTTTTTTTTGGTCACAACAGATTTCTCTGTGTGAAATTCGGGCTGCTCTCCCCAGGGAGAGCGCGTCGCTACACTGAGAGCGCCACCCTTTTTTTTATTATTTTTTTTTTTTTTTAGTTTTTAGTTTTTCCTGCGTGCAGTTTTTTTGTTTGTTTTTTCTATCGAAGTGGATTTTTCTTCAGAATTTTGCCAGGGACATCCCTTTTGTTGCCATGGGTTCTTTTACTTGCGCTAAGTGCATGCTGCACACAGGACCTCGATTTATCGTCTCATCCGAATACTAGCGTCCATACCACCACTCAAGGTCTAGAAGAGGACGAGAAAATACCGGCGACTGAGCCGTGATTCGAACCAGTGCGCTCAGATTGTCTCGCTTCCTAGGCGGACGCGTTACCTCTAGGCCATCACTCCACATGGGACAGTTGCTGAGAAGGGAAAGGGGTGGAATATGCCGTGAGTATTGACGTGCACAGCTGAGACTGGTCAACGTTTAGAGTGAGTGCCCAGTAGACTCTGAATGGAGAAAAAAAAAAGGGATGGTCCATTTAATCCATTACCATAAGACCTTTGTAAGGATGGGCACGTTCCTTTCCCTTCCTAGCAATAGTCTCATGGTAATCAAATGTCCGCTGCCAACCGTAAGTCTTTTTCATCGTTCGTCTGTTGCTAGGTTCAAGTAAAGTCACGTGTCGTTTTGCTCTCGTTCTTATTCTGTCCTGTTTTCTTTACATTCACTTTGTTTTGCTTGCTTGTTTGCATTTCCTTTTATTTTCTTGTAATTTGTTTGCATGCATGAATACATTCATTTCATTCCATCATGGTGGTTACAATAGCTGTTGTATAAGTGGCATTGGTGATGATAACAACAATGTGGCTTTAATCAATCGGTTGGCGATACTCAGTGAATGTGGACAAAGAATACCACAATTCTGACGACAGAAGCTAAAGGTTGGGTCATTCAGACACCCACTGGACATCCGAGGGGTCTGTGTAGAGGAGAAGAGAGGACTGGCCGTACTGAGTGAGTTAACCAGAAGCAAAACAGTCATGACTAAAGTGTTATTTATGCACCACAAAAAGAGAAATTCACCGATCTCCTTCGCGTCTTTTCAAAGATTTGTTATCACGAATTATCGACTGAATGCGAGAGTCCGACGCTGACAAGACTTCAGGCGAGATGGCTACTTTCGGTTGGCAATAGATAGGTTTCCATTCTAGCTACCAGTATCCTCTTTGAAATGTTTTTATCTATATGCAGTAAACACGTCGATGGTGTAGTTAGTGTGATTCTGTTCTATCCAGAATTTGTTCTTTTCTTTTGATTGCAGGCAATGATATATTTTCGTGACTTTTCATGACCTTTAAACCCCCAAACTGTGCCTTCAACAAACCAGGAATGAGCCAATAATATCGTGCTGAATGACAGAACCGTTCGTGATCTGGAAAACACGACATAACTATAGAATTAAACTAGCCTTATTATTGGAAGGAAAACTGTTTTCAATAATTTGATTTGTTATTTGCATTTTCTTTTCTTTTTTTTCTTTTTTTTTCTTTTTTTTGTTTGTTGTTGTCACAACAGATTTCTCTGTGTGAAATTCGGGCTGCTCTCCCCAGGGAGAGCGCGTCGCTACACTGAGAGCGCCACCCTTTTTTTTATTATTATTTTTTTTTTTTAGTTTTTAGTTTTTCCTGCGTGCAGTTTTTTTGTTTGTTTTTTCTATCGAAGTGGATTTTTCTTCAGAATTTTGCCAGGGACAACCCTTTTGTTGCCGTGGGTTCTTTTACTTGCGCTAAGTGCATGCTGCACACGGGACCTCGGTTTATCGTCTCATCCGAATGACTAGCGTCCATACCACCACTCAAGGTCTAGAAGAGGACGAGAAAATACCGGCGACTGAGCCGTGATTCGAACCAGTGCGCTCAGATTCTCTCGCTTCCTAGGCGGACGCGTTACCTCTAGGCCATCACTCCACATGGGACTGTTGCTGAGAAGTGAAAGGAGTGGAATATGCCGTGAGTATTGACGTGCACATCTGAGCCTGGTCATCGTTTAGAGTGAGTGCCCACTAGACTCTGAATGGAGAAAAAAAGGGATGGTCCATTTAATCCATTACAATGAGACCTTTGTAAGGATGGGCACGTTCTTTTCCCTTCCTAGCAATAGTCTCATGATAATCAAATGTCCGCTGCCTACCGTAAGTCTTTTTCATCATTCGTCTGAGGCTGGGTTCAAGTAACGTCACGTATCGTTTTGCTCTTGTTCTTATTCTGTCCTGTTTTCTTTACATTCACTTTGTTTTGCTTGCTTGTTTGCATTTCCTTTTATTTTCTTGTAATTTGTGTGCATGCATGAATACATTCATTTCATTCCATCATGGTGGTTACAATAGCTGTTGTATAAGTGGTATTGGTGATGATAACAACAATGTGGCTTTAATCATCCGGTTGGCGATACTCAGTGATGACATATTTCTCCCTCCCCCCCACACCTCCCACTCTCTCTCTCTCTCTCTCTCTCTCTCTCTCTCTCTCTCTCTCTCTCTCTCTTATCCATCTCCCAATCTGTGTGTGTGTGTGTGTGTCGGGGGGGTGGGGGTGGGGGGGGCGTGGGGGGGGGGGGTGAGAGGAGGGGCGGAGATGTCGAGGGCGGGGGGCTGGAGGGGGGCCGGTGT
>NC_134904.1:9373515-9376015 GCF_041734735.1 Babylonia areolata | reverse complement strand
AATATAACATATTTCGAATGAAAAACTAACAACTATAACAGCGAACCAACTGGACTATTTAACAAGGAGTTGAAAAAGTCATACATTAGCAATGGACTGCTGAAGGTCGTCAACACTGAAGATGATTTCGGTACTGCGCTGTCCATCCTGTACCATGAGACTCAGCATCAACAACTGCATTGCATTTACCAGAGTCATGTGCTGGGCTATCAGAATTACCAGAATGATGTGCTGTGGACAGATACATGTTCTTGTCATTACACTGTTTCCAAATAGCCTGTGTGTGATGCTGCTGCTACACGCCTGATGATTAGTAGCCATGTGATTTAACATGCCACAGCTGTTGTATCGTCCATCAAAATCCTTGCGTCTTCACCGCACAGTTCTGTCTGGAAACTCTGCAATGTAAATAAAGCGGATTTCAGTTCCAAGTAATTAATGTGTAATTTGGTTTCTTCGGGCCACTATGCTCCTCCTGTTACTAACACCATTACGTGCACATCCTCAACCTGACAAACTTGCATCAGTGACAATCACTATGCCTGGATCTGTAAAATGAATGTGATGGTTTGCATCAGAAATACTTTACGATCCACCATCGTAAATCTGTCTTAGCAGAATTGGATAGAACATCAATATTATCGATCCACTATTGTTATTATGTCTCAGCAGAACTGGAAAAAACATCAACATTATCAATCCGCTATTGTAATTCTGACTTAGCAGAAGTAGACAGACTCACATGTTTCTGACTTAGCAGAAGCAGACAGACTCACATGTTTCTGACTTAGCAGAAGTAGACAGACTCACATGTTTCTGACTTAGCAGAAGCAGACAGACTCACATGTTTCTGACTTAGCAGAAGTAGACAGACTCACATGTTTCTGACTTAGCAGAAGCAGACAGACTCACATGTTTCTGACTTAGCAGAAGTAGACAGACTCACATGTTTCTGACTTAGCAGAAGCAGACAGACTCACATATTTGTCAAAGTGTCCCCTTTCAGCAGACAGTACTCTCTCTATATCTGCCTTTACTGCACTGGTCCAAAATTCACAGCTGGGAATGACGCTATAACGTTTTTGATTCCTTTTCCAAATTTCTGATTGTCAGTCCTTCGTTTCTGAGTGTCTTCAGCACACACCAAAAGATCTTGTGGCCCATCGTGGGTTGAGGTCATTTTCTCTGATGTGGAGTCAGTCTTCACTCCTAATTACCGAATTTTCTGTGTAGGTTTGAAGTCTGACTTCTCAGTCGGGATGCCGTGTATGATAAAGAAAAGGGAGCGCGGGACCTGTATTGTGTTCCAACTACATTTTCAACACATGCATCACATGTTAAGGCAATGAGTAGAGAACCATCAATAAAATATTAGAAAAACATTTCCCTTTTCTCTTAACTCTTTCCATACGAACGGCGAAAGAGACGACGTTAACAGCGTTTCATCCCAATTACCATCATCAAAATATTGCAAGCGGAACGCTCTTATACTGAAGAGGTGAATGTTGACAAAGAATACCACAGTTCTGACGACGGAAGCTAAAGGTTGGGTCATTCAGACACCCACTGGACATCTGAGGGGTCTGTGTGGAGGAGAAGAGAGGACTGGCCGTACTGAGTGAGTTAATGTGGCAAATGCTGGCTTCACCGGTGTAGTAAATCCACGAGAAGCAAGTCCTAAACCACTTGACAAAGCCCGGCTTCATATTGCCAACGTTGGCCATCCCATTCAAAACATACCCTTTTTATGATCCGGATTGACTGGCACAGAATGGTATACACCTTTTTACATCAATAGAATCCATATAGTAATCTGACGTGATTAGTCTAAGGGTTGTCTGAAGGGTGTCCAAGTTAAAATGACAATGAAATAAAAAAAATATGCAATGTATTCATTCAAGCGTTTCAGGTTCAAAATATTCGTGCGGTTTCCATCCTTTTGAGGTGTGTGAAAACTGGGGAAATGAACCGATAAGGACACGGAGTGGTGGATATAACACCGTTCTTAGCAACTTTCTGTATTTCAGCAGAATTGATTTACTTTTCTTTCTCGTTTCGTCTGGGTTGTTTGGTCATGTATTTCACAAATCAGGGACTGAGTAATCATTCGATTTTTCGTCTATTTACTGTTTTCAGAATGTCTGTATCCTTTGTAAGATTTCCTCAATTTTCACTAAATTTCTGTATTCTGGCTGTTCAAGTTGAAATGCACATCCTTCAGCTTCTATGTCTGAGAGCAGGGAAAAGGAAATAATGTGCTTCTCACTTACACATTTTTTTTGAAAATGCAACAGGGTCCACATTTTGGCATTGTAACAAAGCCTCTGAATCTTGCTGTGGAATGGTTTTCTTTATGTTTGCCTGCTTGCCGCCAGTTTGCCTGTCTGGAAAAACCCAACACACGTCCACCACCACCACCACCACCCCTCCCCCCCCCACACACACACACTGCAGGGAACAGAGCACAGAACCAGCCTGGTCCATGAGAGAGGCGTGTGGC
>NC_134904.1:9356015-9368515 GCF_041734735.1 Babylonia areolata | reverse complement strand
AAGGCATAGCACTCCGTACAGCTTTCTGCTTTGCCCCAACTTTTGCAAACATATCAATCGCTTGAACTCTCTTCCTTCATCTCTGGCAAAACTGGGAGTGGTTTTGTATACATATTATGCTTTTGTGTACACTTTGAATATGTTACACTATTCAAAATGCATGCACGTGAAACTAACATGCTCGAATAATGATTTTTGAACATCATCGTTGAATGTCGTGCAGTGTACAAAGCCATTTGTTCACGACCCAAATATCCGTGGTTGTAATCTGTTTTAAGCCTTTTTTTTTTTCTTTCTTTTTTTTCTTTTTTTTTAACGCGAAGCTTTAACAATTATGATAACGAATAGAGAACATATTTCAACATACTAATTTTTATGGGTTTTTTCTTTTCAGTGTATATCACAAGTGAGTCTTGGATACCTTGCCTTTCTTGTTTTCAATATTGTACTGTCACCCTATCGTCTCGCCTACGAGACAATTTTGCTTATTTTTCCATGACATTGAATTGATTTGAATTGATGACATTGGTGAGGTATCTATGGTTGGTCCAACAAAAGATCCATCCCATGTCACGCTGTGATGGCTTTCATGCCTCAGTGACCCAGAGAGCTATGCCAGCGGGAGCGTAGGGCCACCTAAGCTGGAAAGGTCCAAGGTTAGAGGTCAGACAAATTTGGACCACTCACCCAGAGGTAGAATGGGTTTGGACAGGGCTAACACCCCTATCTTTAAAAAGTCAAGAGCTACAGAAGCATCAACGACACTTCGAAACCAACATGGCCTGGGAGAGGAAGGGCTTCCATACAAAAGGCTTATGACACAGTGCAGCTATCACTGGAAGGAAGCTGCAAGGCTGATTCCCCTTCTAACTCCCAGGAAAATCATCAAAATTGTTACGTGGAACCTTAGTGACCATATTCAAGAGACCATCGTGCCTTCGGGTAAATGTATACCTACGGGTAATCTGCCTGAAGCAAGGCAACCTGCCCGAGGGTAAGCAATATCCGGCATTCAGCAACACAAGAGCCTACCCGCGGGTTTACAATCCCGAAGGCAATGTACCCTTACTACCTGCCAAGGGTGACTGTCCACGAAGCAGAGGTAAAATATGGCGGATCCTTTTGCAGCATTTTTGTTGTTGAGGGAACTGAGGCGTGCTTTGCGGATAGAACGTCTTTTGCTAGCTCTCTCAACAATGCTCCAGACTGTGGTGTGGTGAAAAGTAACATAGCAAGCGCAGAAGGAAATCACCAGGATTTTTTTAATACAGACGATGGGCTAGCTGCCTGAGTGCACCATGCATGTCTTGAATTCGAAGATAACTTCCACGTTAAACTGTATCCGCGGATCTGTACCATGTCAAAGGTAACTTGCCTTAAGGCAAAATGAATATTGTCTGGAATATGGCCCCAGGGTGGATCGTCCAGACAACAATAACATAGAAGATGATAAATTACAGCATCTATCTCTTTCAAAACGGAACATAGTCTCTCTGGGCTCTTCCAATTACAGTAAACTGAGCAACACGCCAGACGCCACGTTCCTGACACCAGATATCTTTCCCACCCCTCTTGCGGCAAATCTGTGGCAGCGTGTGTGTGTGTGTGCCTGTGTTTGCCTGTGTCGTGTGTGTATGTGTGTCGTTCGGTGTGTGTGTGTGTGTGTGTGTTTATATTTATTTGCTCATTTATTTCTTATCATTATTGTCTTTTTCATTTATTTATTTATTTTTCATCATTATTATTGATTTTTCTTTCGCATTTTATTGTATTTCATTGTCTATCTGCTCACTTTTAGCTATTTGTTTAATCATTTATTCATTAATTTAATGATGTATTCCATTATTTGTTTATGCATTTATTTCCTCCCTCAAGGCCTGACTAAGTGCGTTGGGTTACGCCCCTGCTGGTCAGGCATCTGCTCAGCAGATGTGGTGTAGCACATATGGATTTTTTTTTCCGAACGCAGTGACGCCTCCTTGAGTAACTGAACTGAACTGGACTCTGAGTGAGACAAAGTGGCTACTACAGGCGGGGCAGCTGAGACTAACATCTGGGGAGATGGTGCTCTAGTCTGGTCAAACAGAAGAGGATGCTGCCCAGACAGAAGGCGTGGCTCTGATGCTGGCACCAGAGGCTCAACGCTCTTTGACTGGTTGGGGAACCTATGAGCTCACAAATCATCGCCGCCAAGTTCGCCACAAAGAGGAACAACACCAAACTGAGCATGATCCAGAGCTACGCTCCGACCAATGATGCAAGGAAGAGGGAGGAAAAGAAGGCTTCTGCGACCAAGTGCTGTCTGTGTTGGACAAGACAGGGAGCAAAGGACATCTCTATTCTCATGGGCGACTTCAGCGCCCAAGATGGGAGCTGACAACACAGGTTATGAAGACGTCATGGGCGCACAGGGTTTGGGGCAGATGAATGAAAATGGAGAAAGATTTGCGCAGTGACTCAAACATGATTTCCAGCACACATGCACACAACCACAGAGAGAGAGAAAGAACAAGAACAAAACTTTAATCTCCAGGCCTCCGGCCCCTAGAAAGAGGTCAAAAGTACACAATATGGTGATCACTCAGCCACAACAAAATGTAAAATACGTACTAACTTAACCTGTAGAACAAAAGTGCTTCTCGTGCATAGTAAATTAATTCTAACTTTCATCATTGTTGTCACAGAATTCCTGTCGTATCTTCAGGGCATTAAATATATAAATGCATAGTTTACGAATACTGTAAACAGAACCATTCTTCATCAAGTGAACATACGATTGACCTTCAGAGTTCAGATGTTTTTGCCGCAGGTTATTGTAAAGGACACAATTGTTTATAAAATGGTTTTCATCTTCGATTGCATTACAACGTTTACATGCGTAATTTGAATTACATTTGAATGTTCTTCTAAAAAGTGATCCATTTATTGGGAGCAGATGAGTCCATGCACAGAGAGAGAAAGAGAGAGAGAGAGAGAGAGAGAGAGAGAGAGAGAGAGAGAACTCAGAACTCACAACTCAGAACTCAGAACGTTTTTTATTCCAGGATTAAGATTTTAGGCATGGCCCATTTTTCCAATCTGTCCTCTCTAATCTCTCTCAGTTACAATAGCACACATATATTTGATGGAAAGAGGAGAAAGAGAAAGGAAAAACAGAACAAAAAAAGTCCTACAGAAAGAATATGATAAACAACACACACACACACACACACACACACACACACACACACACACACACAGATTGACAGATGGATAAGAGAGAGAGAGAAGGGGGGGGATAAATACGTCATCAGTATCGACAACCGGATGACTAAAGCCACATTGTTGTTGTCATCACAATCCACGTACGACAGTGGTAATTAATACTAAAATGACTATTACCATCACCAATATCACTTATACAACAGCTATTGTCACCATCATGATGGAATGAAATGAATATATTCATGCATGCACACAAATCAGAAGAAAATAAAAGAAACATAACAAAGTGGATGAAAAGAAAATAAGAACAAGATCAAAACAAGAACAAGGAGAAAAAAGAGAAACGGATCCAATAAGTTAGACATATAAATGCCCTCGTTCTTACTGCCAACGGTCGCTTCTATATCTGAGTCATTTATGGTTGGAAGGATTGAAGATATTTATGGAGATTTGACTTGAAAGTAGGTAGAGAACTGTTCCTTTGTATGTGTACAGTGCAAAACTTGTTTTGAACATATCAATGCGGGTGCGTTGGTAAAAATTAATGTACCTTGTTCGAGCCGTATCGGCATGAGGCTCGGGTAAGCAAAAATTTTATTAATGTAGATATTGTGATGCCAAGTTATTGCGCACTTTGTACACAAGTAAAGTGAGAGAGAGGGAGACACACAGAGAGAGTGAGGGGGGGGGATGCAGAGATGTAGAGAAAGAGAGAAACAGAGACAGCCTGAGAGAGACAGAGATACAGATGCAGACAGACAGATAGAGACAGAGACAGAGAGACCTACGATCACCATAAATCATTGTACCAACTTCAGAGTCAAGGATAAGATCAATAATGTTCTGTTCATTCGCGTTCAACACCCAACACCGTGCACGGTGTGTGTAGGTATGATGCGATTGTGTGTCAACAAAAACGCTGTGGCTTTGTTGTCGTCGCTTGTTTGTTTGCTTTTTTTTTTTTTTTTTTTTTTTTACCCCTCTCACCAAAACGTCTTTACATATAGCCACATGATATAATCAGACAGACAGACAGACATATGACCGAAAAATAAAAGACACTCATACAGACAGATAGAAAGAAGGCATGACAGAACACAAATATTAAGCAAATTTCCACAAAACAGCACAAAAGAGCTTGAGTTTTCGAAAGCTTAAATTTGTTTCTGAGGAAAAGAAAGAAAAAAAACAACAACACACAATCATGATAAGTGAGTTTACACTGTCTGTAAAGTGTGTGTGTGTGTGTGTGTGTGTGTGTTGAGAGAGGCACACAGAGAGTTCTTTATTTCCGAGAATGACAGATAAACACTGCACTGATGTGCTTTTTTTTTCACATGGTCCCCACCCTAAGCAGGGTCTATACTGAACAAAAACGAATAAAGTTATCATGATGGTGGAAATGAAATACATAGGAAAACACACACACACACACACACACACACACACACACACACACACACACACGGAAGTAATGGTGAAACCAGCATTAAAACTTCACATGTGAGGTAGAATAGTAATGCAGCCACATCCACACACATACGATGCTTGCACATACTCGGACTCCAGTATAAGCAATCAGAAATAAATCCTGACAATGATATCTTTTGCACCGAATGCCATTTATGGTTTCCAAGAATTACATCCACATACCTTGATCAAAACCAGCCACAGGCATGACGTACTTATCCGAGACTATGTATGTCGTATATCATATCCCAGACTATGTGTGTCGTGTCGTATATCATATCCCCCCCCTCCTCCCCTTCATCCCATCTATTTACTACAAACGAATACATATGCGCTCACTTTTCAATGGAAAGAGAAAAAAGAACAAACTGGCTCATTCATTACCGTAGATAAAGTACAACATTATGTCGCCATCAAGAAACACGTATCACCCCTACAAACGAGACAACATTATGTAATAGGATAGGGTGGGAATCAGTGTCTTATTCTTGGTAGTCCGTGGGTCGCCGACGATGACAAGGTCTGTGAACTCAGCGATGGCAGCGCATGTGACTCCGCAGCTGAGCCTAAAGCTGGAAGTACAGAGGCGCCCACAGGTGTCGCAGCGATGGTCTGAGTTGTGAACTGAGCAGGACTAGGCCCTGTGTCGTCTGTCCCTCGCTTTGGCGAGACGCAGTCGTCTGTCCTCTTCAAAGGCAGCTGTTGCTTTGGAGGTGAGAAACCTCCAGGTTGATCTGTCCGCAGCAGAGTTTTCGAGCTCGCGTGGCTGGATGCCGCACCATCTAAGGTTGCTTTTCAGGGTGTCTTTGTACCTCAGTTTGGGCCTTCCCTGTCTGCATATATGTTATGTATAATTATGTGGGTGTATGTGTGAATATGTGTCTCCATGTTTTACATTTATTTGCTTATTTATCATCATTGATGTCTTTTATTTATTTATTTATTTTTTTTAATAAAATTATTTATTTATTTATTTATGTACGCTTATAGTTGACTACATCAAGCTTTTGCGCCTTATACATATTAGTAGTAGTAGTAGTAGTAGTAGTAGTAGTTTGTTTTTGTTTTTTATGTATTTATCTATTATTTATTCACCTTTTTTTTCTCAAGGCCTGACTAAGCGCGTTGGTTTACGCTGCTGGTCAGGCATCTGCTTGGTAGATTGTGGTGTAGCGTATATGGATTTGTCCGAACGCAGTGACGCCTCCTTGAGCTACTGAAACTGAAACTGAAACTGAAACCTGTCTGCGTGAGCCCTCCTTGAGTTCACCATACATCAGTTGGCTGGGGAAGCGGCTGTCATCCATTTGTAGTGGGTGTCTTTCGTCGGTCAAAATTGTTATTAGTCTGTCAGTCAGTTTTCTATGTGTGTATGTGTGTGTGTGCATTTTACTTATATATACGATTTATTCCCTTGATGTGTGTGTGCGTGTGTGTGTGTGTGTGTGTGTGTGTGTGTGTGTGTGTGTGTGTGTGTGTGCATGTGTGTGCGTGTGTGTGTGTGTGTGTGTGTGTGTGTGTGCGTGCGTGCGCGCATGTCATTTTTAGTAATCTATACCCTTTTTTGTTGGATGTTTTCATTTGTTAATATTGTTGTGCAATACCCTATTGTCTTAACATGAGTATGTATGTGGGGGGGGGGGGGGGGGGGTTTAGTATATCGTCAGCTATTGGGAATTCTTATTTGGCTAGTTTTAATCTCTTCTTATGTTGCGCATGATTTTATGCCAGTGTTTACAATAAGCCTGTGATTGCACAACTTAATTTCCATGTGGATTAATAAAGTGTTTTTGATTTGATTTGATTTTGATGACATGACCAGTCCAGCGTAGCTGAGCCTTCAGCAATAATGACTCGATGCTTGTCAAGCCAGTTTTATCCAACACCTCTTGTTTTGTGATTTTGTCCTGCCATTGAATGCCCAAGATCATGCGCTGGCTTTCTGGATCTTGGACGTGATCTCTTTATCCAGTGATCCATCTGCAGAGATAGTGCTGCCCAGATACTTGAAGCTCTCACACACAACATTATGTAACAGGATAGGGTGGGAATGTATGCTGCGCGAAATCATGTATAACAATCACTCTGTGTAGAGATGGATCTGATTAGAATCGGTGGATCCTTCCATACCTTGTCTTGGGGACGTTTGGGGTGGGTGAGGGGACCTCTTGCATCAGCAAAATTGTTTGAATAATGTGGGGTAGGGAATGGGTTATGCCGTAAGACCCTGGTGGGCAGGTAAAGGGTGGAACTGGGTGGGTGAGGGGTGAGAATGGAAATCTTGTCTGATCTGAGGACGAGACAAGACGGGGGATGATGATTGGAGGAGTGTAAAGGTTGGAGTGGAGGTTCAAGTGGTTAATGGTTTGACATATACAGATCACCGTTCGCGATCTGAGGATCGTTCAGAGACCCAAATCGAGTGTTTGTGGAGGGAACAGTTTCCCGAGGAGATGAAAATCTGTTTCCTGGTGGGTCGGCTCTTTCAGAGGGTCCAGAAAAATGGACTGTTTGGTGAGGACGAGCCCACTACACGTGGCAGACGTGCAGTGCCTCTGTCGCTGGGGTAGATTGTACTGCTGCACAGATCGCTGTTTGGAGGGAAGATACGGACATTATCAATAAAGGTAGCTTTGAATTGATTACAGACCTTCTTCAGATACTTGTTGGATGGGAGAATGGTGTCTAAAGAGATATTTTTTCCTAGCAGGCAGGATGGAACTCAGGGCCACCCGAGCATGTGAGCACAGAATCCACGTACGTATCAACTGACAGGGACCAGAGGGACAGGAGCTGACACCAACATGAATTATGACATCTTTCAAAATATACATTATTGGAATAGTTTAAAGCCAGATGCCAAGATCTTGCCCGACATCATGCCCGATACACATATTTTGAGAGGGTAATGATTACGGGGAGCTGAACGTTTGGCATTGATGTATCGAATGATTGAGTCACCGATAAGAAATACTTTGGTTTTATCAGGAATGGCCAAGCTTTTAAAGCAAAGAGCATCGCCCTGTCATCAATGAAGTGAGGCGTACTTGAGCTTCTGAGCCCAGTACCACAGAAAACGATGAACTTTTGAGGCCTGGCCCGCGTGAGGTGCCCAGTTCTGTTTCTCCAGAAATGCAGTCATCTGTGCTTTTGTCAGTGAGCCAATAACAACGTATCTTTGATCATCACTGTTTGCAAGATCTACGGACCGTGATGTGGTGACAACCATACAGCTACCTTGTGAACATCTGGTTACAGGATATCACAAATACCTAACAGTAAGAATTTATAATCACGGGGAGTTAAAGTCAGGGTTTTCATGAAATCCCCAAGACTAAGCAAGTGATTTTATATCACTGTCTGAATCAGTAATCACACAAAATCTCAAAATGTTCATGGATTTCATGAAAATTAATGCCATGTCATATGAGCAAGATTTGTTATTCTTCATGGACTTCCTGAAGAGGGAAATAGAAAGAAGGGAACACTAGCAGACTTTCGTCAACGATGAGTCCCTCAACTCCGGCAGGTCAACGCCCACCGCTTCGGTTTAGCATTCTGCTTCAGACTGGTGGACCTGTGGGCTATGCAGACAGCAGGGACATTCCATGGCCTGCTGCTACGTTCTCACTGCACAAACAATAGGCCTGATTACTGTCATTCATCTGTTCTGGTGGATCATCTGCTCTCGGCTGGTGCTGTGTAATCCAAGCCAGCAGCTTCCTGTCTCTGCAAGGAGCCATGCGATCATGGTTAGTAACAAAGACAGAGTTAGCAGCTACAGGTATGCTGATAGCTTCTTTACTATCACCCCAGGTCCTTTCCATGGACAGCAGAGTTACCTGCACTTACCATTTGGGACTGCCGTGTCTAACAGGTAAACAACGTCCCCTTCAGCGTATGGTCTCAAGAGGATCTTGAGATCATAATTCTGCTTCATGGTTTTCTGGGACATTCTCAGACTTTGCCTGGCTTTGCCCACGAGACTCCATTCCAAGTAATCACGGCACTCCCTTTCAGTCCACTGAAGAGCCTTGCGGTAGCTGTTGAATCGCTGCTTGAACGACAGCCAGTTTGTCCGGCTGTCAAACTGCAAGCTCTTTGGGAGCTGATTAGGATCCCCGTGACCCCCTGTATAAGAGACTGAACCACGTGCCCTATTGCCACTACTATCCCCATGCGGGGACATGCGGTGGGCACTGTGCCCTGACTCCCTCTTAGGGTGGGAGACCATGGGCTGGCAGATTTATGATCCAGTGTGATTACTGCCAGGAATGGTACCATGGGTCCTGTGTGAATATCACAGCTACAGACGCACTTGATATTGATAAATACAAATACGGTTCTTGTGTGTGCCCAAGGCACTGACACCTCTGTCTGTTCCAGGGACACAATGGTAGACTTCAGCGAGAGTACCCAGCAGCTCCAAGCCAAGGGGAACCTCCCTAAGGCCGCCAGCGAATTTGTCAGGGACAAAGAAAAACGAGGAGCTGCTGGAGATTCTCTTGCAGAAGGTGAGCCTGGTGAAGTCACTAAGCTCGTCTCGGTCTGCTAATTCCCACGAGTGGCAGGACAAGGCAGCCAAAACCATGCATGATCTCCAACTACACTCCCCAGATTGGACTGGGCAGCATGTTGCCCCACTACCCAAGCTACACCATAAGAAGCCAGCCAAACTGTATGACCCAGACAGAGCTCAGCGTGACATTCAGCTGGACACGCAGCCGTGGCTAGCACAGGACCCTGGGGTGGAAACAGAAGCAGTAAAGAGTTCTGGGCCGGGGGCTCTTGGAGAGTCCTATGGAGGTTAACGTCAAACTGATTCTAGTATTTTGATGTCCCCAAGCTCTTCAAGAGATCCTACCCACCAGTCACCGGGATCTGTGATTAAACAGCCAGATCCCCGGCCATCAGGACCTACCTGCAGCACCGCCACCACCGACTGCTAGCCCGCTGCAATCCCCGACAGCCAAGCTCACGCCTTCCACCACTTCTGACACCAATAAAGTGTCGCAAACCAAAAAGAATGAACTAGGATGGCCGGTCGTCAGGCAACACACTTCAGGACAGACAAACACCTATGGTTACTAACCGTTGCTTATTGTTGAACACGAGCGGGGTTGTCAAGTCATGTGGGTCGTATCAGTGTAGACGTATTTGAGAGTTAGTCGTAGGGCTGCTGATGCACGAAGGTATAATCGCGCTGACAGGGCGTTGTTGTCGATACAGGTCTTCAGTTTTCTAAGCTTGTGCAGAGGTATTCGTTGGAGGTGAAGCGCACACTGCACCGGCTTACTGATGCTGCAGGGTGACCAAAACACCGGTGAGCTGTTTTCAGCGCGCCACTTCCACTACCACGAGTAACCGCCCTTTGGTGTAGAACTTCCGGAGTAAAAGGCGTCTGCTAACCCCTTTTTACAAGAGTTTGAACACAGGCCCCAGGTTCCTGTCTGATCTACCTAAGATTTTGTTATGCTTCAGGCGCTGGAAGTTGGCTCTGATTGCTGATGTCACAAAGGCACTTTTACTGATTCAGGTGTGTCCTGGGTATCAGGATGTGCATCGCTTTCTATGGAATGACCGTGGGGTCACCAGAATGATGAGATTTGTTTGTATGCCGTTTAGGAAGCAGTCCATTCTTGTTGAATGCTACAGTGAAGTATCATTTGTAGCTGACACATCTTGTGGCATGTAAGGGTCTGTGTCTTGTTTCACTGTAGCTGACACATCTTGTGGTATGTAAGGCCCTGTGTCTTGTTTCACTGTACCTGACACACCTTGCGGTGTGTAAGGGTCTGTGTCTTGTTTCAGTGAACCTGACACATCTTGTGGTATGTAAGGCCCTGTGTCTTGTTTCACTGTAGCTGACACATCTTGTGGTATGTAAGGGTCTGTGTCTTGTTTCACTGTAGCTGACACATCTTGTGGTATGTAAGGGTCTGTGTCTTGTTTCACTGTAGCTGACACATCTTGTGGTGTGTAAGGGTCTGTGTCTAGTTTCACTGTAGCTGACACATCTTGTGGTATGTAAGGGCCTGTGTCTTGTTTCACTGTAGCTGACACATCTTGTGTATGTAAGGGTCTGTGTCTTGTTTCACTGTAGCTGACACATCTTGTGGTATGTAAGGCCCTGTGTCTTGTTTCAGTGAACCTGACACATGATGTGGTATGTAAGGCCCTGTGTCTAGTTCCACTGTAGCTGAAATCTCTTGTATGTAAAGGTAAAGGCTGTGCCTTGTTTCACTGTAGCCGACACATCTTGTGGTATGATTATGTGGCATTTTTGTAGTGATGCAATGAATGCTGATTGACAAGCTTGAACTTAATGACACCAAAGACAGAAGCCATACTTGTAGTCTCTAGGTCTGTGCTTGACATATTTTTAACCTTCGCTGGCTGTCGCTTTTGACTACACACGGAAGCTCATGTGGGTCGTCCACGACCCATACCTTTAAAGAGACAAAAACCTGTATATTCCTCCAAAGCTTGTGTGGGTCGTGCACGACCCATCCTTTGTAAAGAGACAAAAACCTGTATGTTCCTCGAAAGCTTATAACAAAATATAGAAAAGGAAAACATATCGTAAAAACTGATTACACACACATGCACTTGCACACACACACACACTCACACAAACACATCCACTCAGAAGAAACACATGCTCACGCATTCACACACACACACACACACACACACACACACACAACTGGTCACACACACAAACACATAACACCACATGCACATACATACAAACCCTATTTATGCACACACACACAAAGAGAGACTGAGACAGAGACAAACAGACAGACAGCGAGACAGAGAGAGAGATGACTCAAAGCATCCTATACACAGACAAAGATATTCAGTCACACAGGTACATGATGTTAGAGAAAGGGATGGAAGGGAGTTATAGCTGAAGACAGGCGAAAGGACCCACACGAGCTTTTGAGGGGTAACCACGTTTTTTCCTCTTTAAAAAGCATGGGTCATACACGACCCACACAAGCGTCCGTGTGTAGTTAAAACGCCACCTTTAATTACTCATTAACTAATTAATGATTTTGTTTTCATTTTTTGGCAAAAGTTGGCCTTTTAGGTGTTGGAAGCATTTCTGAAATTTCGTAGAAAAATATTAAGAATTGGCTGAGATATTTGCGTTATTGTACCCTTCTGGGTCGTGTATGACCCACGATAGCCAGCGAAGGTTAAGACCATATTTCAGTATACCAGTGGTATGTATTCTTTCATTCACTTTAACAACTCCATGAAACTGAAACTGAACTGATGCTATTCTGTTTCAGTAATATCCATATGTGTGTGTGTGTGTGTGTGTTCATCAACCATCTTGTCAAAACAAAGCATCAGGCATTATTGAAAAAAATCAAACAAAATCTTTGTGAATCAAAGAAAACAATGAAATTTTATTACCTTTTCCTTATATTCAGCTTTTCAATCATGCAAAGTAAGTCAAACTAAATAACACTTACATGAATGTGTAGTACAATCATCGCACAAAAGAAAAATTATACAAATCAAATGACCAACAGATAAACATCTATTTTATAATATTAAATGTTAAAGAAAAAAAGAAAAAAAAGGACAAATATACTAGTAAACACACATGATGTTTCTTTTTGTGAAAAGAACTCAGAACAAAACAAAAATGAAGAAAACGGAATCGAAACAATGTATGCACACATATCCACATTTATTTCTATTTAAATTAAAACCAAGATTTCACCAAAGCACTCAACAGTCTCCAGCACACACTTTACACACTTTACAAACACACACACTGACACAGACGTGTAAAAACACACATGCAT
>NC_134904.1:9348515-9351015 GCF_041734735.1 Babylonia areolata | reverse complement strand
GCTTTCTTGAAGTCTTATTAAGTTATGGAACAAGTCGTGTTGGTGTTGAAGGTGTTTCTCAATGAGTATTCTGCAATTGAATATTTGCTCAATGGTGCTTCTTCCTTTTCTGAAACCAGGTTGTTCTTCGGCGAGTATTTCTTCAGGCCTTGACTTCAGTCTGTCGAGGAGGATTCGTAGCATGATCTTGCTTGGATGACTAATAAGACTAATGGTCCTATAGTTCTGGCATTGTCTCAGGTTGCCCTTCTTTGGCAGAGGAATCACCAGTGATTGCGTCCACTGTTCTGGCCATCTCTTCTCGTCAAGTATTTTCTGGCATACTGCTTGAAGGACTGCAACATACGCCTCACCACCTTGCCGCAACATTTCTGCTGGGATATTGTCCACACCCGGTGATTTCCCTTCTTTCAAGCTTCGTATTGCGTTTCTGACCTCCTCCTCCAGTATGGGTGGACAGTTGTCACATTCAGCTGACAGAGTGTCGTTTTCCAATATTGAGCTGTCTGGGTGACCTCCATTATTTATTTATTTGTGTAAGCTTATCTATTATTTATTCACCTTTTTTTTTTCTTTTTTCTTTTTTTTTCCCTCAAGGCCTGACTAAGCGCGTTGGGTTTCGCTGCTGGTCAGGCATCTGCTTGGCAGATGTGGTGTAGCATCTATGGATTTGTCCGAACGCAGTGACGCCTCCTTGAGCTACTGATACTGATACTGATAGTGGGTGGAGCTGGTGGTTATACAGGCCAGTGCAGTATTCTGTCCATCTTTCCAGGACGTCTTCACTGTCTGAAAGGAGTTTGCCTTCTTTGTCCTCTATTACAGCAGTTCTTGCTTGACTTGACTGAGTGAGGCTTCCTAGGAATAACTTTTTTTGTTTTTTTAGTCATGCCACTGACAGACAAACAATCATTCAATACGTTGAGACCGTGTCACACACACACACACACACACACACACACACACACATACGCGCGCGCGTGCGTGCGTGCTCAGTTAATATTTTATTCAAATGGTTGCGAAAATGTCAGTACAACAAACAGTTAATCTGACAATAAATGGTTTCAGTCAGTCAGTCAGTGTGTGTGTGTGTGTGTGTGTGATTGTTTGTCTGTCAGTGCGTGCGCACGTTTGCCAAGAGATTGCATAAGAAAAACAGAAAGAAAAAAGCATTTTATCTGTCTCCAGCAGAGAGGGAAGAACGTTGGGATGGATGGAGCAGGTCTGGACAACTTGGCGCTGTGTGACAGTGATTCACCCACTGCTGTTCCTCTACTAAAAGACTGTGTCTACACTCGCTGTTACTGGTGGGTCTGACTTTGGTTATAGCCATCAAAAAGTTGATTTAAATTAATTATCTATAGCCTTTTGCAGCTGTTAGGGCAGTAAACTTATATCTGCTATGTCTAAAACTTGGCATAGGAAGGCGGTGCCCAGTTATCTCCTTCCGCTGTTTTAACCTTTACAAACCAAAGTCAGGTAGTGAGTTAATAATAATAATAATGGATACTTATATAGTACACTATCCAGAAATCTGCTCTAGGTGCTTTACCAAAACGCTTTTGTTAACATAAAACATTACAGCTATGTTACATACACACACCAAAATGTGACTACACACACACACGCACACACACACTGCATACATACATTTTAACATACATGTGTATCTAACAGCTACCCTAACACATACTCACACATAGGCAGGCACAAACTTACATAAACACACGCACACACAATACACATTCATATACATGCATGTAGTTATGTACACATACATATGTATACACACATAGTTAAGCACAGCTAACGCAAAGGAAGTGGACCTGCCACAATTGAACTTATTGCTGAGGGAAAAGGAGAGTTTTGAGACGAGATTTAAAAGATGCGAAGGAATCAGAATGATGGAGGTTATCAGGGAGCTTGTACCCATGCACACCTGTGTGGAGTGAGGAAAATGAGATTAAAGTGCCTTTCCCAGTTTCAGTTTGAAGAGATGTCAAGGCATGCAGACTGACCCGTATATATATATACATACACCTGCACCACCTCTGCTGTCAAAGAACAAGAAAAAAAACAACAGAAAAGCTGATGCCTGACCTTTGCATGAACCTTGTGCGCCGATCAGGCCTTGAGAGCCAACCCTAGGTTCGGGTAGACAAGCAGGTCACACAAAATATGAATAAGATAATTGTGTAACTTAGAAAAGTGAATACATAAAAATTTATACACTTTACAGTAAAGTGAAAGATACTTAGAAGGCAAATGATCATGAAAAAAAGAGGTTGTAGTAGTGGGTTTTTTTTGTGTGTGTTTTTTTTTGTTTTTGTTTTTTATAGTATTTTAGAAAAAAGAAAAAAAAAAGTCCCATAGCCTTTCACAGCCATCAGAGCAGTGAATACATATATGTATCCACTGTGTCAAGGGTTTAGTACAGGAAGGCAGTGAATACATATATATCCACTGTGTCATGGGCTAAGTACAGGAAGGCAGTGAATAC
>NC_134904.1:9286015-9343515 GCF_041734735.1 Babylonia areolata | reverse complement strand
GCCAAGAGTTTTTGCCCTTGCCAATCCCTGAAAACCCAGGGTTTGTATAGGATGGGAAAAAAATTGTAAAAAAACCCCAAATAAACACCCAGACAATTGATATTTAGTATATGTATGCATGGAATGCTGTTCCATATGTGTGCAAAAAATCAAAGTATTTACTCACCATCTTGATGTTGATCACGGTATCCATATTTTGTGTATTTTTTTAGCATTTTTGCACCCATCAGAAAGGTACACCAACATGTTCCACATCACATTCTAACACTATTTGAGGAACTGAAGACCTAGTGCATGCAATGAAGTATGAACAGGTGGTGAAGAAAGTTGAAATTCACACATACAAAAAAAACCAAAACAATATTGTCTCTACATAATGAAAATCAAAGAACAAAGAAAAAAAAACACAACCGGCTGGGTGTTGACTGGCCAGTCAGCTGACAAACCTGGTATGCCAGTGAAGGGATGTGCAAGAGAGAAAAAGGAAAAATTGCCAGTCCAATCACTGGTGAAAACACTTGCAAAATCGTCCGTTTCCTCAGTGGTTTCATCGTCTGTGTCTGTCTCATCTGCTGGCATATGTTCCTCACTTTCCTCTCCATTGTAAACACTCTCTTCAGCGGCCGAATCTATTTCTAGTTCATCGGGATCTGGTTCAAATTCACTGTCTGAAGAATCAGCATGATCTCTTTCGACATCAGAGCCTTCAGTTTGGATCATTTCCAAAGCATCTTCGACGCTGAGTAACATTTCACCTCTCCGACCGTGTCGAACACTTCGCCGTGACGCCATCTTGTCAAACAACTTACAAAGCTGACAGGGGGCACGCTTTGTTATCAACTGCGGTTGAGCTTATCGCGACACACACGCAGCGTGTGTGAATGAAAAGCTGACCAGAGGTGACGTAAGATATCACATCTGCTTTTGATTTTCGCATCCGACGCGTCACTCCGACACCATGACTTTTTAAAATCCAAGTCCGCATATGCGGACATTGGCATCCAACGCTTTCTCCGACGATGTCCGCATATGCGGACAATAGCAGCGAGTGAGTTAATTCGGCTATGTTACTCCATACATTATGCTCTGTTATCTGCTGCTCTGTTGTTGTTTTGGGTTTGTTTGGGGTTTTTTTCTTCCTTTTTTTTTTAAATACAGTTTTACAGCCTTCAGTCAAATGTGCGCTGTTGTAAGCCCAAGTTCATCAGCTTGTTCAGTCAGCACCCAGTCTGCTAGATCTGCTTTCAGTCCCATTCACCATTTTCAGATTTTGCCTTGAGATCTGCTTCTGCTTTCCAAAAAACGTTCAGTTCTATTCTGGTTTCTGTTCTTTTGTGTCATGAATTTATCCCTAACTCAGACACTGCTCTTGGTTGTTGGTGTTTTGTGTTTTTTTTGTTTGTTTTTTTCATGTCCCAATGGCATTTATTCACAATCATATTCAGTTGAAATTTGGTGTAATATGCTTCTTGGTTTCATTTTGATATGATGGTGAACAGGAACCATGTCAAATCGAACAGTGGTAAGACTTGAGTTTTGCTGCTTAGTGTTTAGTGTGTTCATCATTCTTAGTTTGTTGTGACACGTGGTGCCAAGTGAAGGTCAGAATTAATTTTCACACACAGATAGGGCAGATACAGCCAATTTTCTTCTTCTTCTGCGTTCACTCGTATGCACACGAGTGGGCTTTAACATGTATGACCGTTTTTACCCCGCCATGTAGGCAGCCATACTCTGTTTTCGGGGGTGTGCATGCTGGGTATGTTCTTGTTTCCATAACCCACCGAACGCTGACATGGATTACAGGATCTTTAATGTGCGTATTTAATCTTCTGCTTGCATATACACACGAAGGGACTAGCAGATCTGCACATATGTTGACCTGGGAGATCGTAAAAATCTCCACCCTTTACCCACCAGGCGCCGTCACCATGATTCGAACCCGGGACCCTCAGATTGAGAGTCCAACGCTTTAACCGCTCGGCTATTGCGCCCGTCTGTACAGCCAGTAAGACGCAGGGACCATATTTGAGTGAAAAAGTAGTGCCATATAGGCCGATATATATGTATATATATATATATAAATTATATATATGTATATATATATATATGAAGATCAATTTTGGGCTGAGGCAATGTTATTTTATGTGTGTGACAATGATTATTTACTGGAAAATAACTTGTGAGAGAGGATGGGCATAACCAGTTGTTTCCTATCAGATAGAAATGAGTGCAAGAGGTCTAATGTATTGTTTGATAAGCCATAGATTCAAAGTTGTTGGGGTTTTTTTTTAAGAAGAAGTGCATGATCAATCACATCAAAGGCTTTTGCGAAGTTTACAAATAGAACTCCAGTAATGTTATTATTGTTAATATTAGTCAGTCACTTGTCAGCTAAGGATGTTAGTGCAGCGTGGCATGAATGATTAGGTCTGAAACCAGACTGACTTGGATGAAACAGATTAAAGGAACTAAAATGATTTAAAATGTGTTTTTAATATGATATTTTTAAGGGTTTTGACAAAGTTGAAAAAATTGAAATTTGTCTGTCTTGAAGGATCTGTTTGAAAGATCTGTTTGACCTCCTGACTTGTACAGTGGGAGGACTTTTGCCTGTTTAAATGCCTTGGGAAACTGATTTTCTATTATATATATATATATATATATATATATATATATTGAGAGAGAGAGAGAGATGTATTGATAGACATAGATGATAGAGAGAAATACAGATTGTGTATGTATATATAGTGATATATAATAATATTGATGGGCAGAGACCGAAGGCTCCCTGAAACTGTAGTTCTTCACAACCCAGCTTGTTAGTTACATCCCTTACTTTTCATCACAGGTGGTCAGTCCATTGTAAGTACCAGTGAAAACAAAATCACCAAAAAAGAGTTGGTTTTCCAAGTAATAGTACCTTCTTTAGTTGTTGATAAAATGTAAAGTTTTTGTGCTGTGTGAAGTATAAAATTTTAAGTTAGGCAATTATATCAGATGTCATCACGGACATGAATAAGATATTGGTAGTCAAACCAAACGACTGGGTTTTTGTTCACACAAAGAAATCTGCTCTGATTGGTTGCTTTCTACAGTACAGAGGTATATGATGCTGTTATTTAGCTTATGACTGCATTTCAGTACCACACATTCACACAGAAGTGTCACACCGTTACAGGTCACACACAGAAGTGGTAACACTGTCACATGTTACACACTGAAGTGTTACACTGTTACAGGTCACACACAGAAGTGGTAACACTGTCACATGTTACACATCTATGTTATAGATGCATTCACAAAACTGCCCCTTCCTATCTCTGCGGCTGCCTTCACCTCTACACTCCATCTCGCTCACTGCGATCGGCTTCGGATCCACTCTGTTTACGCATACCCAGATTCAAACATTCGACTGTTGGCCGCCGTTCTTTCTCTGTTTCTGGACCTTGCGACTGGAATGAACTTCCTTTTTCGCTTCGTCAAGTCTCCACACTCAGCTCTTTCAAGTCTGGCCTTAAAACCCACCTCTTCCCAAAATAGCCTCCCTTGCCTGCCCTTCCTTGTCTTTAGTTTCTACAGTTTTAGAGTTATGCATGCGTGTGAATGACTGGTGCGAAAGTGCTTTGATTTGTCTCTGCACAAGATCCAGCGCTATATAAATACCATTATTATTATTATTATTATTATTACACTGTTGCAGGTCGTTCCGTGTTGTGGCAGGGGAGGAGTACCTCAGGACGTTTGCGTCGGACCGTTCCCACATGGTGAAGGAGGATGGGACGTGGCTGGCTGAGCCACCCGTCTACCCCTGTATCCAGACAGAAGGTAGGGGAAATGTGGGATGGTCACTCCTGTCCCACTGTGACCATCACAGACACCAGAGGAGGTAGCTGCTGTCCTGACAGTCTGGGCTAGAATTTGATTATTTTGTATGTGTATTTCTTTTTATCACAACAGATTTCTATGTGTGAAATTCAGGCTGCTCTCCCCAGGGAGAGCGCGTCGCTACACTACAGCGCCACCCTTTTTTCTTTCTTTTTTTCCAGCATGCAGTTTTATTTGTTTTCCCTATCAAAGTGGATTTTTCTACAGAATTTTGCCAGGAACAACCCTTTTGTTGCCGTGGGTTCTTTTACGTGCGCTAAGTGCATGCTGCACACGGGACCTCGGTTTATTGTCTCATCCGAATGACTAGCGTCCAGACCACCACTCAAGGTCTAGTGGAGGGGGAGAAAATATCGGCGGCTGAGCCGTGATTCGAACCAGCGCGCTCAGAGTCTCTCGCTTCCTAGGCGGACGTGTTACCTCTAGGCCATCACTCCACGGAGAGTGTCTTGCCTAAGTTACATCCCCACTGTCTCGGCCAAGAGGGCTTTTGGACAGTTGGTGTTGGGGCAGTTGGTCCCCAAAGGCCAGCTTGTACTCGAGGCTGCATGCAATACTGTGAGCCAGTGCAATCTTTCTACCTAGTTTGAAAGTCACTGTCCGGTACAAAAAGACTGAGCTGTGTGTGTTTGTGTGTGTGTGTGTGTGTGTGTGTGCCGTGGAAGCTGCGATACATAGACTAGAAATGAGTGTGTGGAGGAGGGGGGTAGAGGAGGTGCAGGGTAATGTGTGTGGTGTGTGTGTGTGTGTGTGTTGGAGCTCATGTACGTTTATATGTATTTGACTGTGCTTTCATATCTGTGCATGTTTGGTGCATATCTGTTATGCATGTTTGGGTGTATGTGTGAATGTGTGTCTTCATGTTTTACATTTATTTGCTTATTTATCATCATTGCTGTCTTATTTATTTATTTATTTATTTATTATTATTTTATTATTATTATCAATACTACTACCATTTTTTTATATCATAATTATTATTTAGTTATTTATTTATTTATGTAAGCTTATCTATTATTTATTCCCCCTTTTTTTTCTTTTTTTTTCTCTCAAGGCCTGACTAAGCGCGTTGGGTTACGCTGCTGGCCAGGCATCTGCTTGGCAGATGTGGTGTAGCGTATATGGATTTGTCCAAACGCAGCGCCGCCTCCTTGAGCTACTGAAACTGAAACTGAAACTGAGCTGTTGTTGAAACCCCCATTGCAGTGGAGAAACCATTCGTTATACAGCTCTCACTTTGCTAATGGCCCAACCAGTTCAACACTAAAACATACCTCGTCCCTCCAACCCTGATGAGTCTTCTTCACCAGTGGGTCATGATAGATAGGAATTTTTGACTCACGTGTAAACAAAGTGAGTCTATGTTTTATGTTCGGTGTGTCCGTGTGTCTGTGTGTCCGTGGTAAACTTTAACATTGACATTTTCTCTGCAAATACTTTGTCAGTTGACACCATATTTGGCATAAAAATAAGGAAAAATTCAGTTCTTTCCAGTCATCTTGTTTGAAACAATATTGCACCTCTGGGATGGGCACAAAAAAATAAAAAAAGAAGCCTAATTATATGCAAACTGCATTTACTGTTATATTTATATTTTTTGTATTCTTTAAACTTGGCACTTTGACCTCTTATTCTGACACAACAGCAAGAGGAGTCATTATTATCATTTTTTGTTCAAACAGGAACTTCTTTTGCGAAGCATGGAATTTTTATTTATTTTGCAAACGTTTTGGTGCAGATAGGAAAAAAGGGAAATTACTCTGTAATTAATGCTAGGGGACGTAATTTATCACAAGTGAGTCTTGAAGGCCTTGCCTCTCTTGTTTGATGTATTTTGAACAAAACATTTCCAACAAACAAGACAGACAGAAGTCCAGCGAACAATAAAAATCGCCAGGAGGCGTGGATTGTGACTTTGCGTTCTGCGTTCACGGACTGAACGTTTTGGTGACTGGCGTGTACGAGTCATTGAGTGGGTCTTTACTTTAGTGTATGAGTCATTGAGTGCGTCTTTATTTCACTGTATGAGTCGTTGAGTGGGTCTTTACTTTAGTGTATGAGTCATTGAGTGCATCTTTATTTCACTGTATGAGTCATTGAGTGGGCCTTTACTTCATTGTATGAGTCACTGTGTCAGCCTTTACTTCACTGCTTGGAGTTACTGAGTGGGCCTTTACTTCACTGCTTGGAGTCACTGAGTGGGCTTTTACTTCACTGTTTGTGTCATTGAGTGGGCCTTTACTTCACTTAATCAGTCATTGAGATGTTTGGGTCATTTCAGAATGTTAGAAGCAAACATGTTCTCTGTTAAATAAATTTAGTGTCACTTGTGTGTGTGTGTGTGTGTGTGGTTGCAGACTGCCAGAACAACCTGCAGGACTTCATTTCCATGGAGCAGAGTGAAGGAGTGGGCAGGGTGCTAACCTCGCCCCAACAGCTGTTGACTCTGTCAGGGCCCGATGTGTGACGTCACACGAACGTGAAGAGACGTTCAGACAGTGAATGGACATTTGGCTTTGTGGTTTTATAGCATTTCTGATGCCAGGAGTATGATACAGCATCAGCTTGAAGAGACATTCAGGCAATGAACAGATGTTATCCTTGGTTACTAACGCATTTCTGACCAAGCAGAATCTGCTGAGTTGCTGCCCCTGAATCAATCAGTTATGACTGCAGCAGTCAGCACTGCGGGCTGAGCGGTGTGAAAAGCTCACTTTGCCGTGATTTTGTCAGAATGTTGATGCACTGCAATCACAGGAAGTTCAGGGAGTAGTTTCCCCTGACACTCTTGTGCGGTGAAGTCCTGTGTTTGTTTGTTTTTCCTGTTGTCAGTGGCAACAGACAAAATGAAAGAAGTGGTGACACAACTGGCAGACATGTGTGGATCACTTTCACATGACTTAACTCACTCAGTACGGCCAGTCCTCTCTTCTCCTCTACATAGACCCCTCGGATGTCCAGTGGGTGTCTCAATGACCCAACCTTTAGCTTCCATCGTCAGAATTGTGGTATTCTTTGTCAACATTAACCTCACCAGTATAAGAGCCTTCCGCTTGCAATATTTTGATGGTGGTAATTGGGGTGAAACGCTGTTAACGTCGTCTCTTTCGCCGTTCGTATGGAGAGAGTTAAGGAGAGAGAATTGTGGGGCTGGCCTCAAGGCCTGACTAAGCGTGTTGGGTTACGCCGCTGGTCAGGCATCTGCTTAGCGGACGTGGTGAAGCGTATATGGATTTGTCTGAACGCAGTGACGCCTCCTCCTTGAGTAACTGAACTGAAGTGATTGGGGGAGGAAGGGGCAGGGTGTGTGTGTGTGTTTATTGTGTATTGTGTTGTACTGTATTGTATTATGTTGTATTGAACTGCATTGCATTGTGTAGTGTTGTATTGTGTTGTGTTGTACCGTATTGTGTTATGTTGTATTGAACTGCA
Organism: Babylonia areolata; assembly: GCF_041734735.1. Classification (NCBI taxonomy): domain Eukaryota; kingdom Metazoa; phylum Mollusca; class Gastropoda; order Neogastropoda; family Buccinidae; genus Babylonia; species Babylonia areolata. The sequence goes on along the minus strand of NC_134904.1, from coordinate 9,336,195 downwards.
TTGCATTGTGTTGTATTGTGTTGTGTTGTACTGTATTGTATTATGTTGTATTGAACTGCATTGCATTGTGTTGTATTGTGTAGTGTTGTATTGTATTGTATTATGTTGTATTGAACTGCATTGCATTGTGTTGCATTGTGTAGTGTTGTATTGTATTGTGTTGTACTGTATTGTGTTATGTTGTATTGTACTGCATTGCATTGTGTTGTGTTGTGTTGTGTTGTACTGTATTGTATTATGTTGTATTGAACTGCATTGCATTGTGTTGTATTGTATTGTGTTGTATTGAACTGCATTGCAGTGTGTTGTGTTGTATTGTGTTGTATTTTGTTGTATTACTGTTTTGTCAGAACAGATTTCTCTGTGTGAAATTTGGGCTGTTCCTCCCAGGGAGAGCATGTTGCTACAATGCATTGCCACCCTTTTGTTTGTTTGTTTTTTTGTTTTTTCATGTGTTTTTGTTTTTTCTTCTGCTTGCAAGTGTATTTGTTTTCCTATCAAAGTTGAGTGATTTTTCTACAGAATTTTGCCAAGAACAACCCTTTAGTTGCCGTGGGTTCTTTTATGTGTGCTAAGTGCATGCAGCACATGGGACTGCTACCTTCTCATTCGAATGCCTTGCTTTCACACCACTACTTAGATTAAGTTGAAACGACTGAGAAAGTACTGCTGAGTGTGGGAGGCGATCCCCTGCCCTCAAGATTTTCTGGCTTCCTGGGTGGACAGGTCAGCACAAGGCCACCACACCACTAGAGGCGGAGGGAATATCAATAAGAGTGGGAGAGGTTCCATACCTGACTCCGATGTTGTGACAGTTGTTCGTTCTTTTTGTGTGCTTGTTTGTTTGCATGTCTGTGTGCTTGTTTGTTTGTTTGTTTGTTGAGGCATTGTCCCCGTGTGGTCTGTGCTTCTCAAGCTGTTCATGTGACTGGTGACAAAGTGACAAGTTACTGTGACGTCTGGGGCAGCAGCTGGACCCCTTGTTTGTCAGCTGTTGCTGGACCCCTTGTTTGTCAGCTGTTGCTGGACCCCTTGTTTGTCAGCTGTTGCTGGACCCCTTGTTTGTCAGCTGTTGCTGGACCCCTTGTTTGTCAGCTGTTGTTGCTGGACCCCTTGTTTGTACAGCTGTTGCTGGACCCCTTGTTTGTCAGCTGTTGCTGGACCCCTTGTTTGTCAGCTGTTGCTGGATCCCTTGTTTGTCAGCTGTTCCTGGACCCCTTGTTTGTACAGCTGTTGTTGCTGGACCCCTTGTTTGTACAGCTGTTCCTGGATCCCTTGTTTGTCAGCTGTTGCTGGACCCCTTGTTTGTCAGCTGTTGTTGCTGGACCCCTTGTTTGTACAGCTGTTCCTGGACCCCTTGTTTGTCAGCTGTTGCTGGACCCCTTGTTTGTCAGCTGTTGCTGGACCCCTTGTTTGTCAGCTGTTGCTGGACCCCTTGTTTGTACAGCTGTTGCTGGACCCCTTGTTTGTCAGCTGTTGCTGGACCCCTTGTTTGTCAGCTGTTGCTGGACCCCTTGTTTGTCAGCTGTTGCTGGACCCCTTGTTTGTCAGCTGTTGCTGGACCCCTTGTTTGTCAGCTGTTGCTGGACCCCTTGTGTGTACAGCTGTTGTTGCTGGACCCCTTGTTTGTCAGCTGTTGCTGGACCCCTTGTTTGTCAGCTGTTGCTGGACCCCTTGTTTGTCAGCTGTTGCTGGACCCCTTGTTTGTCAGCTGTTGCTGGACCCCTTGTTTGTCAGCTGTTGTTGCTGGACCCCTTGTTTGTCAGCTGTTGCTGGACCCCTTGTTTGTCAGCTGTTGCTGGACCCCTTGTTTGTCAGCTGTTGCTGGACCCCTTGTTTGTCAGCTGTTGCTGGACCCCTTGTTTGTCAGCTGTTGCTGGACCCCTTGTTTGTCAGCTGTTGCTGGACCCCTTGTTTGTCAGCTGTTGCTGGACCCCTTGTTTGTCAGCTGTTGCTGGACCCCTTGTTTGTACAGCTGTTGCTGGACCCCTTGTGTGTACAGCTGTTGGCGCACAACATTTTCACGAAATAGAATTGCAGTCTGAGGACAGTTTATGCAGGATTTTGAATGGTCATTTTCAGTGCACAGCACACAGTGACTTGTGAGCGCAGTATGATTTCTGAGCGCAAAATTACTTCTAAGCGCACAGTGTAAGCACAAAATTGATTATAAACTAAAAATGTGAAGTAGGCAGTATTATTTCTGAGTACAAAATATGAGTGCAGAATTACTTCAGAGCTTAATACGAGTGCAAAGTGCAAAATTACTTCATTTCTGAGTGCAGTATGTGTTGTGAATGGTTTCTGAGTGCAAAATGACTGATAAACATTGTTAAATGTGACAGTTAAGTGGTTTTGAAAGAATGGTTAGGAAACCCAGACATTTGCCAGGAGCACTGGTTATTTTGGAATGGGAGAGAGAAAATGGGTGTGTGTGTGTGTGTGTGTGTGTGTGCCTGCGTGCGTTTAACATCTTTTGACTTTCAGTGAAATTAGACATGTATGTGTGCATGTAGCACTGATGGCTGATTGAACAGTTGAACTCTTTCCCCTGTTCAAGTCAAACACTGACTTAATTCATAATTCACAGTTCTCATTTAGAACAACAACACTGGAAAACTTTCCCAGAAAAAAAAAGTTTTGAAGTAAAAAAAAAAAAAGTGAATAATGAACAGAGTTGGTGTTTGACTCTTAACAGGAAAACAATCATTACAACTGTTCAATTAACTGATTCTGTCTGAGGCATCTGTGTAACTTGGAGAGAGACCACCGTGTTGGATTTTTACTGTGACCAAAGAAGCAAGTTCAGTGTGTTTAATTAGGTCAACTTTAGGGAGAACCGTTCCCAGGGTTTTTGAGAATTCAACTCTGATGTCTGAAATCTACTCCACACCTGGTGAAATTGAACAATAATTGTCAGAGTGAAAATAACAGATGAGTGGAATGATTTTGAACCACAGTCATACTGATGGATTTGTGTTTTTAATTTATTTGCTTATCTGTCATCGTTATTGTCTGTTTTATTTTCATTTATTACTATTATTATTATTATTATCTTCTTTGTGTTTCTTTTTTTTTCTTCTCAAGGCCTGGCTGAGCGCGTTGGGTTACGCTGCTGGTCAGGCATCTGCTTGGCAGATGTGGTGTAGCGTGTATGGATTTGTCTGAACACAGTGATGCTTCCTTGAGCTACTGGTACTGACTGATGTGTTTGTGTCTCATTGATGATGGTTGTGAGGAATGGCTTGTATGCACAAAAATGCATTATAATAAAAACGCATACACACCACCACACGCTCACACACACACACACACATACACACACAGGCACGCACACACACAGACTGACATGTCATTTGCAGTATGTGCTGTTTATTATGGCAGTGACAGGCAGTACAACACAAAGTTACAATAACCAGTTTGAACAGACAAAGCCTCTGCACTAATCACTTCACCCACCGTGATGCACACAGCACTTTACCGGCAGCGGCACCACTCCAGCCTGCACTGCAGCAGTTTGGCAAAGACCCACCAGTCTCTTGGCAAAGACCCACCAGTCTCTTGGCAAAGACCCACCAGTCTCTTGGCAAAGACCCACTCGTCTTTTTCACAAAGACCCTCTCGGGTTTTCACAAGGACCCACCAGCCTCTTTGCAAAGACCCACCAGTCTTTTAGCACTCTGGTTCTGGGTCTACAATACTGACATCACAGTACGTCTACTGTCACCAGGACTCGGGGTGTTGATCCTCACCAGGTGATAATGCTCAGTGGCAAGATCCCTGTTCCATTCATATGCCCACCATCACAGCTGTGTACCCTCACCAGGTGATAATGCTGACAGCTTTTTACCCTCACCAGGTGATAATGCTGACAGCTCCTCTTTACCCTCACCAGGTTACAATGCTGACAGCTCTTTACCCTCACCAGGTGACAATGCTGACAGCTGCTTACCCTCACCAGGTGATAATGCAGGTGATAATGCTGGCAGCTCTTTACCCTCACCATGTGATAATGCTGACAGCTCTTTACCCTCACCAGGTTACAATGCTGACACCTCTTTACCCTCACCAGGTGGTAATGCTGACAGCTCTTTACCCTCACCAGGTGGTAATGCTGACAGCTCTTTACCCTCACCAGGTGGTAATGCTGACAGCTCTTTACCCTCACCAGGTGATATGCTGACACCTCTTTACCCTCACCAGGTGATAATGCTGACAGCTCTTTACCCTCACCAGGTGATAATGCTGACAGCTCTTTACCCTCACCAGGTGATAATGCTGACAGCTCTTTACCCTCACCAGGTGATAATGCTGACAGCTCTTTACCCTCACCAGGTGACAATGCTGACAGCTCTTTACCCTCACCAGGTGGTAATGCTGACAGCGGCTTACCCTCACCAGGTGATAATGCTGACAGCTCGTAACTCTCACCAGGAGACAATGCACAATGGCAAGATAAAGCACTTCATTCAACCAGCACTGTTAATTAACCGACCACCACATCACTGGCCTGCGTTAACGTGAAACGTAGAACACTCTTCCATAGGTCTGTGTACAACCTTCATCAAACCATGCCCCCCTGAAAAAACCAGCTGTCCTCCATCCTCAACCAACCAAAGAAACGTAGATCTTGCCAGACTGACTGAAAAAAATAAAAATAAAAACAAAAGCCTACCACTGAAAGCTCATCCTTTACACTTAAAGTACACACTGACAACGAAAGCTACACTGGTTCATCAGCAATGCCTAGTTGCAGCATGTGTAACGCCAAGACCAAGGGGCACACGTGACCACCACCAGAAGCAACACCAGAAGCGTGGAATGATGTCAAATGGACAGGCTGACGACATACAGCTGCCAGCATAAGCCAGGACGTGTGACAGTGACAGCAATCAACAGTCATTTCTGATCTGTTGTGTCAGCACACACACACACACACACAAAAAATGTAGGGACCACAGAAAACTGCAGAAGCATGACAGCATTTTCGTCAAAACGTGTTATTTATGTCTTGGAGAAGCGTGGTGGGTTACGCAGCTGGTCAGGCATCTGCTTAGCAGACATGGTCTAGCGTATAATAAAATTATGGATTTGCTGTCTGAGCACAGTGGTGTCTCCTTCAGGAACCGAACTGAACTATTTCTGTTGTATTGTTTTTGATGCATTTATTTACATTGTTTCAAGAAAGAAAAAAAATAAGGCATGAACAAACAAAAAAAAACCCCATCAGCTTCAGTGCTGAATTATTTTGGAGCTTATATGTGTTGAAGGTGTGTCTGTGTGTGTGTGTGTGCATGAGGTGTGTGTGTATTTGCATGCATAGATGTGTTTGTATGTGTATATGTGTGAGCATAATTATACATAAGCAAGACTATAAAATCATTTGATATCTAAATAAATACACATTCAAACAAAAAAGAGTGTGTGCCATAATTAAAAAAATACAAGCAAGTACATGTTATTTGGTGTCTTGACAACCATCTACCTCCCCCACGCCCACCCCCACTCCCACAAAAATAATGAACAAATACATTAAATTCTGCTAAAAAGAAGACCTGAACAAAAAACATGAAATTGTAGTCTTTTTCATTTGTGGGCTGCTCCTCCCACATTCACTCTTATGCAAGAATAGCTTTTGCCAAGCAGGATAGCTTTAACCCTGCCATGTAGGCAAACATACTCTGTTTTCAGGGTTACAGTATTATAACCAGTTAAAATCGCACAGTCTGTTTTCTACTTGCATGTCCCACCTTGCAAGAGTTGTGTCAGCTCTCTATGAAAATTCTTTCATATTATTGACATCTCACATGTGGACATTCTCCTCCTGTCAAATAGTTAACTGTAATTCACATCATTATGCAAAATGAAAGCAAAGTGAATAATATGCAGAGATATGAGATGGGAACGTATGACAACGTGGGGGGGGGGGGGGGGGGACAAGCCAGCAATAACCATCATCAAATAATTACAAAAGAGAACAGGAAAAAGCGGCAATTATCAAAAGAGTGCACAAAGTAAAAAACAAAAGAAGAAATAAAACAACAATGTGACAAACACAAAAAGAAAAATGAGACCAGAAACCAATTTAAACCATTTTCCCAAAGATACCACTTTCTTAGGACTTTTCTCTTATTGAAAATGAAAATGGACAAAAACAAAAAAAAAAAGCCTTCATGTGAATCTCCTCCAAAGTAACTGTCCATTAAAAAAAATATCCAATGAAAAAAAACAATGTCGACATGAACAACAAGGAGGAGACATGATTTGAGCAGCCAAGCACACACTGTAGGGATTTGGATTGACACAACATCTACTGTATGGTCACATCAATCAAACAGTCAGGATTGTTGCACACCAGACTTGTGGTGGCCACACACCTTAATAATGATAGAATGACAGCTTATCCCCCCCCACCCCTACCCCCCACCCCTCTCTCAAATAAGCAACAACAAAAAAAAAACAAAAAAAATCACAGAGAGACTACACACATATGTTGAAAACTATTTATTATGGTACATGGCATAACATGTTTGGTACATTAATTTTGCAGGTGAAAGACAAGATCTTGCGTGGAGTTATTTAAAAATAATAAACTTACATTTGTCATTAAAAAAAAATTAATAAACTTACATTTGTCATAAAAAAAAAACCCAAAAAAAACTTACATTTGTCATATTTCTTCTTCTTCAATTCAGAAAGACAATGGATTATTATAACTTCTTTTTTTTTTAATGGAAAAAAAAAATTACTGTAACTTAACAGTAAGTGTACAAAGTGTTCCATGAACACCCATCATATATATATATTTTTTAAAAACCTCTAATGGAAAAACTCACCAAATGTATCAGGAAACAGAGAATGGCCACAAATAATAAGTATGTGAATCTGACAGTTTTGCTAAAAGGGGTGGAGCAGCAAAGAACATTGTTTCAAAATAATAAATCTACAATTAAGGAGGGACGGGGGTTGAGGTGTGACAATTTCTACTCTGCACTTTCATCATGCACTAAATGTCACAAAGAGTGACAGGTGTTATGTCTGTGCAAAGAGCACTTGTTTATCTGTTACTACACAAGAGTGTGTGGCAAAACACACTGTCCTACTGTGTCACTGAACACACTCTTGTCATTACACTGACTGTGTTATTACTACACACTGTGTCATTACACTGTGTCACTTCTCCACACAGTCACTACACACAGTCACTGCTACACATTTTGTTACTGTGTCACTACACACACTGTTACACACACTGTCACTACTGCACAGTCATTACACATACTGTGTCACTACACAATATGTCACTACTGCACACTGTCATTACACTTAATGTATCACTACAGAAACTGTCACTACTACACATGGTATCAATACACACTGTTGATGTGTCACTACACGCACTGTCACTACTACACACTTGTCATTACACTCACTGTCACTACTAGACACTGTCACTTTCTGAGTCACTACTACACACTGTGTCATTACACTCACTGTGTCACTAATACATACTGTACTACACACTGTGTCATTACACTTACTGTTTCACAACACACACTGTTACTACTACACACTGTGTCATTACACTTCCTATATCACTACTAGTACTACACACTGTGTCATTACACTTAGTGCCACTACACACTGTTACTGTGTCACTACACAAACTGTCACTACTATACACTATGTCATTACACTTACTATATCACTACTACACACAATGTCATTACACTTACAGTGTCGCTACACACTGTTACTGTGTCACTACACACAGTGAGATGATCATTGTCAGTCACAACCTTGTGTAGATCTTCACCAAGATGACAGAAATGCACTTCGAAAGTCAATGGATGGAATCATCGTACTTTGCTGATAACTGCTGCTGTCCTCTACAATGGTATCCACAATGCACATTTCAACATCAAAGGTTGAACTACAATGGACTCTGAAACATTACTGCATCAGCCTAAATAGATGATGACCAACTCCAGTCCATCACCTCAAAAACATTCACAAAAAGTTTCTGTATGAAGTATGGACACGCAGACACTCGGATTAAAAAAAAAGAAAAAAGCTTACAATTGATATAACTACAAATAATAACATTAACATGCTTCTTAGATAAGGATATCTTAAAAATATGTCACAACGCACATCTATAGTGGGTAAAAATCCACAGTCTTGAAGTGTGAACAGATACAACAGCAAAACACTAGCCATGAAAAGGCGGGGAATGGATGTTCTGTATAGGATTATCAGCAGGAAACTGGAAGTGATGGGTGATTAATGCTCAGCTGTGATCTTGTGAAATGGACCTTGTTCAATGACTGCACAAGAATGGAATATTTCTCCATGTGTTGGTTGGAAAGTTCTGGACTGCTCTCCAGTTGGTCAGATTGTTTGTTCCCTGCTGTATACAGTAGAGGAAGATGTTGATGACGGACACTGCTTGTTATAATCATAACCTCTACTTTGTGCCTTAGACTGCCAATGCTTTATTATCGTTTTACTGTTTTGGACTGAAGAGATGACAGTCAGCCACTGAAAAAGTCATGCCAGGAAATACATTTGCATGTTGCTGTCTTTTCACTCTCTAAAGCTGGTCATCTTTTTCTTTTTTTTTATGTCTTGCCATATATCTTTCAACTCTCATGTTCATGCAAGTATCGAGCAAGATCTTGTACATTTTGCAGTCATTTGTAGAATTTGTTTGTTCTGCATTTGTGGGCTGCCAACCATATGTTCATTTTATTCCCAGGAGTGTGGTTTTGTGTGGATCAACTGTTTTTACCCCTGGCATAGTGGCAGCAACATTTTGTTTTCAGGAAGAAAACGTGTTTACTAATAGTGACGTCATAACCCATCCAACACTCTCTGGGATTACAAGATCAACAGTGCATGTATTTTGGTCTGCTGTGTGCCTATTCACACAGAAAGTGTAAAGGGATTACAGGGTCAACATGCAGACTTTTCCATTTTTAAGTCAGTGGGGTCAACAGTGTGTGTATTTTGATCTGCTGTGTGGCTGTACACACAGAATGGGTAAAAGAACTACAGTGTGAACAATGTGTGTATTGGGTATCTTCACTTTCTGCTCAGTTGGCACTGCTGAGATTTGAACCATGAATCTGGCAGATCATCATTAAGTCCAGTAAACTAATCACTGGTCTGTTTTTGTCATATACTGACTTTCCATATCAACGCAATTTTCAGTTCTCAGCTATCGACCTGGCTACAATATTATACAAAAAGCATCCACCTGCATAGACTGTTTGATGGAGAGTCAGACACCTGTAAAGTGACGTCTTACCTGCATTGTGAACTGTTTCCCAGTGCAAACCTGAGGAATAAGTAGTACAAATCCTGGAGGTGATAGGTTCATTCATGTTTCATGTTCAACCTGAAATACTGACCTAAATATGTAACTGAGCTGAACATTCACATGGACAAATAATACAGGTGTCTATCTCTTTTTCTTTTTTTCTTTTTTTTTTAAAATCATTTAAACATGTTCACATGTGACTAAATGATAAAGATTACAGGTGATGACATGGTTAAATACACTGAAGAAATTGTGGATATTCACTGTGGTCCATTTCTGGTGATCTACCCACCTTCTTAAAAAACACGACAGTTATAGATTTCAGGTTGGATGAGGGCAGCACAGTTGGTCATTATATGTTTCTTTGCTGCTTGAACTTGGGATGAAAACAGTGCTGTTGGTCAACAGTTTCATATCAGCATACATGAGCTCTTTGATCTGATATGATCTTTGGCTTTCTTTGGAACGTTGTACAACCCACGACTGAGACTGAGAGAATGAAGAAACGCACAAGAAACAGGAAGGAGGAAGGGGAAAGCGAGAGAAGACAGAAAATACTCTCAAACAAAAAAAGGAGTAATGGGAAATACAAGGAAGACAGATAATACAAACAACAAAAGCAATGGGAAAAAATGAAAAAAAAATAAAAGGAAAAGAAAACACAGTCACACAAAAAGTGGGAATTCAAGGGGAAAGTGGAAAGCCAGTGAAGATGAGATAACATAGCATCAATGATATTGATAAGTACATATTCCCAATATTCAAAAAGTGGAAATCATGATTCAAAGGTGTAATACATAATGATGATAATAATAAAATCAATAATGATGATGATAATTGTAGGATGCATTTAGAATCAATGCCGATTAATAATATGCACTTCTAATTTACTGGCTATACTCAGATAAATCAGTTTTATTTATCTTACCTATTGGTACATCTTTTTTCATCAGCCTGTCTACCAACAAGATCTCTCTCTCTCTCTTGTTTATATAGACAGCTAAGAAGTTATATCACCAAGCCTGGTTTTCTTGTGTTAAACCTTTAAAGCAGTTTGCTGAAATGAAAATATAACTATGTGTTTATGCATGGGTAGGAAAGACACTCACACAAGAAATAAAACCAGTCACTGAAAAAGCATCGCAGCGAGTGTGACAGAAAGATCTTAAAGTCTGCACTGAAAATAATTCTCTGAACAACATGAAGTGTAACACTGTCCAAGAAACACATATCTGCTGGAAGCAAAGCCATGATCAACCTGCACATACTAAGTTCATCAACGCCACAAAATACCACAGAGTATTTGTATTTTTCATTCCAAATGAAGCGTTTGTCTTTTTCATTCCAAGCTAATTAAGAGTTCAAAAGAATTATGCCATGAAACCTGCATAGGAACATCAAAATGCCTTGGTGAAAACTCTTATGATAAATGAACTGTCCGTATCATATAATTATCAAGAGTTAAAAATCATTGAGCATTTGTGTATCCTGTTTGTCACACACAGAGTTAAATGAAGTTATCTTAAATATATCTATATATATAGATGTATCCAAAAAAAATCATTTTGAAAAGATCAGTTCAGAATCTCAGGTTGGTTGAGTATCGATAGCTCCAGTTAATCTCTTTCATTATGAATGAAAACCGTTTTGCGTTGTTAATGGAAAAAACAAACAAACAAAAAACAAAACAAAAAACGCAGCCAAAAGGAGAAGATGGCACATGCGGACTGTTATCCTATATGACACTGACTCCATTGGAGGCAGTCTGAGCACAACTCAATTACCACTGCATCTTCTTTCTTGTTTACACTTAGAGCAGATTAATAGATAAATACATAGGGCGATAGATAGATAGATAAGCTCACACACAAACCAGTGGAGTGATGGTCTAAAGGTAACGCATCCGCCTGGGAAGCAAGAGAATCTGAGTGTGCTGGTTCAAATCATGGCTCAGTTGCCGGTATTTCCTCCCCCTCAACTAGACCTTAAGTGCTGGTCTGGACACTAGTCATTCAGATGAGACAATAAACTGAGGTTCCGTGTGCAACATGCGCTTAGCACATGTAAAAGAACCCACAGCAACAAAAGGGTTGTCCCTGCCAAAATTCTGTAGAAAAATCCTCTTCGATAGGAAAAACAAATAGAACTGCATGCAGGAAAAAATACAAAAAAATGGGTGGCGCTCTCAGTGTAACGACACGCTCTCCCTGGGGAGAGCAGCCCGGATTTCACACAGAGAAATCCGTTGTGACAAAAAAAGAGTAATACAAATACAAAAAGCAGCCAATCAACACAAAGCAAGGATGTCAGTCAGGACATGTGAGTGGAAGTGAAATGCTGATCAAAAAACAATAACCATTGTCTGGTTCTTTACATCAGAGTGGCCATGTCAAAATTCATGAAAAAAAATTTTTTTAAATCAAAAAATCAACATCATCAATTCTTGTACATCGGTTCCAGTTTATAAATTAATCATGCACCAATGGAAATACTTACAGTGCTCACGTGCCAGAGCTGGCCTTGATGATAGGAAATATCCCCTCCCTTCCCATTCCACTTCAAACAATCAGCCTACTTGCTGACCATTGAAAAAGCTCCACACACACACACACAAAGATTAACCAATCACAACAACCAAGACACTTCATGATTTTTCGAAGCACTGACAGTTTTCCATCTTACAGAATACTGCTTGACAAACAAAGAAATGGTGATGATTAAATAATTGCATGATGATAACAACATACAATGATGATGAGCATAAACCATAAAGCATGAAATAAGCTAAAACAGCATAAGACATACGGAAAATAAACAGCGGTGAAAACAGCGATCATATCTAATCACCCACAGATCTGAATATTATGGGTCAGTTGCTGTTTGAACAGTGACCTTTATCTCATTTCCCAGACCCCTTCAATCTCTGTGACCACAATCCACACTAAGATGACCCTGTCCATGAACAGGTCAATTTAATTTGAGATCACAAGCAAGTGACGAACTCATCTGAAGAGCCTAATTTTAACATGAAAGTGACAAATTCTAAGCAAAAAAAACAAACACAAAAACAACCACAAACTTAATGTATCTCGAATGAACCAAAACACTGCAGCTGTATTCAGTCGTTAATGAGAATAAGTTATTGTTACAAATTATGAATTCTGATCACTGGAACCTCGGCACTTATTAAAAATAATCCATTGAGACTTTGCCGTTTTTGAGCACTTTACTGAGCCAGTTACAAATAATGAATTCTGATGATCAGGAGAATCAGCAAGTGTAAAAAAAAAATTTTTAAATTTTTTTTTTTTAAATCAGGCACAAGGCTGTTGCTGTCTGTGAGCAAGTTCTGGACCAGTTCTGATGTAATGGACCAGTTCTGATGTAATGGACAAGTTCTGAGGAATCAGACCATCTGTTATTACACTAACAATGCTTGTGGATTATTTTCACGCTCTCAGTTTATATGTTATATTTGTTGGCTGTTATAAAAAAAGTGGTTTGCAGATGAAGTCCACAGTTTTATTTCAATTTCGCATTCAACAATGACTGCTTAAAACACCCAAACAGACCAAAAATCCTTTTGGGATGAAGAAAATATGTAATGAACATTGTTTGTTTGTTTTTAAGAAAGAAAGAATGTGATGGATGAGATACACAGTTTGACATAAAGGACATGCACATAAAGATATTGAAATATAAAACTATTGTGCACAAAGGAATGTGCTACTTGAGATGTGTATCAAAATGTAGATTTACAACCAAATAAAATGGTAAGAATATCTTACAGTGTTACCATACAGTTACAAACATCCATCCTTTTGATTCAAATGGATTGCCATCCTCCTTATCAGAAATTGAAACATTTTTCACAAAATTCAAAATTTCTTTTAACACGATACACTTGGAAGAAAGTTTTTCGGTATAATATTTTGCAGCAAAAAGTGTTTTCATTACAAATCAGTCATGTCTAATACTGCTTGACGCTTCTAAAATTACTGTTGACAAACAATATAACAAAAACCATACAGGTTTTCTACAGAATGACTACACACTTCAGATGAATAATATATTTCATCATCCAGGCAAAATCTTTCAAACGTAATTACAGTTACATAAAAACAACAACAACAAAAACAAAAACAAAAAACAGAAAATAACACCCAAAGCTTTTTTTCCATTTTCTCTGGAGCATCACTGTGTGTGCAGCAGAGAGCGGCTGGCAGACAGTACTGCCAAAAGCAGGCTGAGACCCACAGACAGACCATGATGACGATGAGAAGCGGCAGCAGAACTGTCGACACTGTGCTGGGCCAGGTTACTGCCGATCACGACAGGTGAGTCAGACTCAGAGGAGCACTGCAGCCAGTCGCTGGCGATCCGGCGGGGATACGATTTCTCCACCCTCATCTTCAGGTCGTAAAACTTCCAGAAGCGATTTCCCTTGAAGAAGTAGGTTTTGCCTGGGACCACAGGAGGAAAAAGACAACAGTTTAGATAAGGACATTCATACGAGAGACAGACAGACAGAATGGTAGTCAGGAAGACAGAACAGCAGTTAGACAGCCAGACAGCCAGCCAGACAGACCGACATATAGTTAGATAGATAGACAGACAGATAGACAGATATATACAGACAGTCAGACAGACAAGCAGATAGTTAGGCAGACCGATAGATAGATAGATAGATAGATAGATAGATAGATAGACAGACAGACAGGCAGACAGATAGTTAGACATACAGACAGACAGATAGATAAATAGATATATACATATATACATACATAGATACACAGACACATAGATAGATAGATAGATGGACAGACAGATGGACAGAGAGATACGCATACTGACAGACATATAGACAGAGGAACATATACATATGTACATATGTACATACATACATATATACATACAAACATGCATACACACACACACACACACACACACACACACACACAGACAAACACACAGACAGGCAGACAGACAAACAGAAGCTGACCATCGCGGTACTTGAGGGCGGCGTCCAGCGACTCGGGCACCCCCCGCCAGATGGACATGTCGCGGGGATAGTCCAGCTCCCGGTAGGTGTTGTTCTCGTTCAGTTTCCAGTACATGTCCCGCGACACCAGGTAGGTGCGCTTGTTGAAGCCCCAGGTGAACACCGTGTCAATGCGGGTCACGTCCTCGGGGATACCGAAGTCCGTGAGGGGCTCCCCTTCGGTCTTGAAGCCCGTCAGCAAGGTGTTGGCGTTGAACAGCCAGTACCGCTTGCCTGTACAAAAAAACAAAACAAAACCCAAACAAATAAGCATGGAGAGGTATGTCTGTCAGCACAGCTCTGTGCGTGTGTGTGTGTGTGTGTGTGTCGGAGGGGTGGGGGGAGGTGTCATTTCTTCTTCATGACGTCATGAAGTTCATTTTTTCTTGGGTGTCATTTCTTCTTTATGACGTCATGAAGTTCGTCTTTTCTTGGGTGTCATTTCTTCATCATGACATCATGAAGTTCATCTTTTCTTGGGTGTCATTTCTTCATCATGACGTCATGAAGTTCGTCTTTTCTTGGGCGTCATTTCTTCATCATGACGTCATGATGTTCGTCTTTTCTTGGGTGTCATTTCTTCATCATGACGTCATGAAGTTCGTATTTCTTGGGTGTCATTTCTTCATCATGACGTCATGAAGTTCGTCTTTTCTTGGGTGTCATTTCTTCATCATGACGTCATGAAGTTATTTTTTCTTGGGTGTCATTTCTTCTTTATGACATCATGAAGTTCGTCTTTTCTTGGGTGCTATTTCCCTTTATGACATCATAAAGGTGGTCTTTTCTTGGGTGTCATTTCTCCTTATGACATGATAAAGGTAGTCTTTTCTCAGGTGTCATTTCCTTTTATGGCATCATAGTCTTTTCTTGGGTGTCATTCCTTCATGAAATCATAAAAGGTGGTCCTGAAACTTTAATCACTTTAATTTGGAGAGTTTTCACACGTTAATATTTTGATCACTCTAATTTAGAGAGTCTTCACCCTTGGAACTTTAACCACTCTGATTTGGGCAGTCTTCTCACCTTGAAACTTTAACCACTCTGATTTGGGCAGTCTTCACAGCTTGAAACTTTAACCACTCTGATTTGGGCAGTCTTCTCACCTTGGAACTTTAACCACTCTGATTTGGGCAGTCTTCACAGCTTGAAACTTTAACCACTCTGATTTGGGCAGTCTTCACAGCTTGAAACTTTAACCACTCTGATTTGGGCAGTCTTCTCACCTTGAAACTTTAACCACTCTGATTTGGGCAGTCTTCTCACCTTGAAACTTTAACCACTCTGATTTGGGCAGTCTTCACACCTTGAAACTCTCATCACTCTAATTTGGAGAGTCTTCACACCTTGAAACTGTAACTAAACCTAACCCCGCATGCCACAGAACATGTCGCCTTGATGAGAGGCCAGTCTGTGTGGCACATTTGTCAGAGTCACCGATCAAAACTTGTCCTGTGTTAGCATCACTTGGCATTGGTATACTACACTCGCAACAAGTCTCACACTAACTCACCTGGCATTGGTATACCACACTCGCAACAAGTCTCAGACTAACTCACTTGGCATTGGTATACTACACTCGCAACAAGTCTCACACTAACTCACCTGGCATTGGTATACTACACTCGCAACAAGTCTCAGACTAACTCACTTGGCATTGGTATACTACACTCGCAACAAGTCTCAGACTAACTCACTTGGCATTGGTATACTACATTTGCTACAAGTCTCAGACTAACTCACTTGGCATTGGTATACTACATTTGCTACAAGTCTCAGACTAACTCACTTGGCATTGGTATACTACATTTGCTACAAGTCTCAGACTAACTCACTTGGCACTGGTATACTACATTTGCTACAAGTCTCAGACTAACTCACCTGGCATTGGTATACTACACTCGCAACAAGTCTCAGACTAACTCACTTGGCATTCGTATACTACACTCGTCTCAGACTAACTCACTTGGCATTCGTATACTACACTCGCAACAAGTCTCAGACTAACTCACTTGGCACTGGTATACTACATTTGCTACAAGTCTCAGACTAACTCACCTGGCATTGGTATACCACACTCGCAACAAGTCTCAGACTAACTCACCTGGCATTGGTATACTACACTCGCAACAAGTCTCAGACTAACTCACTTGGCATTAGTATACTACACTCGCAACAAGTCTCAGACTAACTCACTTGGCATTGGTATTCTACATTTGCTACAAGTCTCAGACTAACTCACTTGGCATTGGTATACCACACTCGCAACAAGTCTCAGACTAACTCACTTGGCACTGGTATTCTACATTTGCTACAAGTCTCAGACTAACTCACTTGGCACTGGTATCCTCTATTTGCTACAAGTTTCAGGCTAACTGACATGGCGTTGGATTATCACATTTGCTTTAAGTCTCAGTCTAACTAATTTTGCATTTGTTTATTACAATTGCTGTAAGTCTCAGACTTATCTATCCTCAGCTTTATCTAAGGTCAAAGGTCAAAGGTCCTATTTTGTTTTTGTTCTCATGAAATTTGATACCCAGTTTCTGATAAATACTTTTATAGTATTTTGTATTTAAAAAAAAAAAATTAAAAAGAATTTTTTTAAAATCAGCTTTTGTTTAGAAAATTGGTCAACAAATGAACAATCACAACTGATAAAAACCCTGGTCAAACAAGAAGGCAAATGCAGCCTCCTTAATTCACAGAAAGGTGATACAATATTCTCAAAATGAATGCATGCAATTATGTGATGTTGTACTGTTAATTCATTTCCATGAAGACAAACAGATCCCCTCACTACAAACGTACTGCTTAGAAAGCTGCAAGAAATTTGTTCAGTCTGTGAGTAACATGAAGGAAAGAGACGCCCCTATATTTCTGCTTGTATTTATGTATCCAGAGCCATGGATTTGTTGAATTTTAATGCCTAATCATCATTGGCAGTTTCACAAAAAGAGAGATTCATACCCACATTACTAACCAAAAAATTGACACATCATTTGAGAAAAAAAAAAAAAAATCATGATTACATGTCACATACTAGAGTCAGACCTTACAATCTTGAACAGACAACATACCAACACTTGAGACAAATGTGAAAACATTTCTGACAATTAGCGTACCTGAAAAGAAGATGATTCTTTTATCAATGGGGTTCTCAAACACGGCATCAACCTTGGTGACCTCAGGTGGCAGTCCCCTCCAGAACTTGTGGATGTTCACAGGGGCCCCAGCTTTGTTGTTTTCGTCCAGACGCCAGAAGGTCTGCACAGCCATGTGAGTGAGGTCAGTGGGCTGGTCATGATGACCCTCAATGATGGCCTGTCAGTTACTTAGTGCTTGTATAAAAGGTTAATATTGGGCTGCAAACCCTGATCATTGGTGGACACAGTAAATGTCTAAAAGGTTAAAATGGCGCCTTAAAACCTGGATCATTGGTGAACACAGTAAATGTATAAAAGGTTAAAATGGCGCCTTAAAATACCGATCATTGGTGGAGACAGTAAATGTATACAAGGTTAAAATGGCGCCTTAAAACACCGATCATTGGTGGACACAGTAAATATACAAATATCACACATACAAATCTTACAATCATCTGTTTAAAGAAAAGATGTCATTACCTCTGAACCAGTCTTACAATCTTCTGGTTAAAGCAAAGATGTCATCATCTCCCCTTCGCCTACCTTTCCAATGAAGAGAAAGACGACGTCACGAATGATGGTGATGGCATCGAAGGGCGTAGTGCAGGGGTCAGGGGTATCCTCATCATCACCTCCAACGTAAGGAACGTCGGTGACAGGTGGTTGTACAGGGAACTCTATATCATCATGCGGCCCCCCTGTTGAAACAATCCACTGGGTCAGTTAAGTTAAAGGCTAGTGGTCCCATAGTCTTTTATGTCCATACAGGCAGTGAACTCACGTCCACTGCATCCAGGGCTCAGCATAGGGAGGTGGGGACAAATCCTGTTCTTCCACCATTATATAAACTTCCCCTACCTGAGTCAGATACCCATTCATATAGTGGAGTGATGGCCTAGAGGTAACGCGTCCACCTAGGAAGCGAGAGAATCTGAGCATGCTGGTTCGAATCACAGCTTAGCCACCAAAATTTTCTCCCCCTCCACTAGACTTTGAGTGGTGGTCTGGACGCTAGTCATTCGGATGAGACAATAAACCGAGGTCCCGTGTGCAGCATGCACTTAGCACACGTAAAGGAACCCACGGCAACAAAAGGGTTGTTTCTGGCAAAATTCTATAGAAAAATCCACTTGGATAGAAAAAATAAATAAAACTGCATGCGGGGAAAAATACAAAAAAAATGGGTGGCGCTGTAGTGTTGCAGCTCTCCCTGGGGACAGCAGCCCGAATTTCACACAGAGAAATCTGTTGTGATAAAAAGAAATACAAATACCAGAGACTGGTGGACTGGGGGAAATTAGAGTAAAGTGCCTTTCCAAAAGACACATCACCATGCTGAAAACAAAGTGCCTTTCCAAAGGACACATCACCATGCTGAAAACAAAGTGCCTTTCCAAAGGACACATCGCCATGCTGAAAACAAAGTGCCTTTCCAAAAGACATCACCATGCTGAAAACAAAGTGCCTTTCCAAAAGACATATCGCCATGCTGAAAACAAAGTGCCTTTCCAAAAGACATATCGCCATGCTGAAAATAAAGTGCCTTTCCAAAAGACACATCACCATGCTGAAAACAAAGTGCCTTTCCAAAAGACATATCACCATGCTGAAAACAAAGTGCCTTTCCAAAGGACATATCACCATGTTGAAAACAAAGTGCCTTTCCAAAGGACACATCACCATGCTGAAAACAAAGTGCCTTTCCAAAAGACATCACCATGTTGAAAACAAAGTGCCTTTCCAAAGGACATATCGCCATGCTGAAAACAAAGTGCCTTTCCAAAGGACATATCGCCATGCTGAAAACAAAGTGCCTTTCCAAAAGACACATCACCATGCTGAAAACAAAGTGCCTTTCCAAGGGACATATCGCCATGCTGAAAACAAAGTGCCTTTCCAAAAGATACATCACCATGCTGAAAACAAAGTGCCTTTCCAAAAGACACATCACCACGCTGAAAACAAAGTGCCTTTCCAAAGGACACATCACCATGCTGAAAACAAAGTGCCTTTCCAAAAGATACATCACCATGCTGAAAACAAAGTGCCTTTCCAAAAGACACATCACCATGCTGAAAACAAAGTGCCTTTCCAAAAGACATATCGCCATGCTGAAAACAAAGTGCCTTTCCAAAGGACATATCGCCATGCTGAAAACAAAGTGCCTTTCCAAAAGACACATCACCATGCTGAAAACAAAGTGCCTTTCCAAAAGACATATCGCCATGCTGAAAACAAAGTCCTTTCCAAAAGACATCACTGTGCTGAAAACAAAGTGCCTTTCCAAAAGACATCACCATGCTGAAAACAAAGTGCCTTTCCAAAAGACATGTCGCCATGCTGAAAACAAAGTGCCTTTCCAAAGGACACATCACCATGCTGAAAACAAAGTGCCTTTCCAAAGGACACATCGCCATGCTGAAAATAAAGTGCCTTTCCAAAGGACACATCACCATGCTGAAAACAAAGTGCCTTTCCAAAGGACACATCACCATGCTGAAAACAAAGTGCCTTTCCAAAGGACACATCGCCATGCTGAAAACAAAGTGCCTTTCCAAAAGACATATCCCCATGCTGGAAACATACTGCCTTTCCAAAAGACACATCCTCATGCTGAAAACAAAGTGCCTTTCCAAAAGACACATCACCATGCTGAAAACAAAGTGCCTTTCCAAAAGACATATCACCGTGCTGAAAACACAGTGCCTTTCCAAAAGACATCACCGTGCTGAAAACAAAGTGCCTTTCCAAAAGACACATCGCCATGCTGAAAACAAAGTGCCTTTCCAAAGGACACATCACCATGCTGAAAACAAAGTGCCTTTCCAAAAGATACATCACCATGCTGAAAACAAAGTGCCTTTCCAAAAGACACATCACCATGCTGAAAACAAAGTGCCTTTCCAAAAGACATATCACCATGCTGAAAACAAAGTGCCTTTCCAAAAGACACATCACCGTGCTGAAAACAAAGTGCCTTTCCAAAAGACATATCGCCATGCTGAAAACAAAGTGTCTTTCCAAAAGACACATCACCGTGCTGAAAACAAAGTGCCTTTCCAAAAGACATATCACCATGCTGAAAACAAAGTGCCTTTCCAAAAGACACATCGCCATGCTGAAAACAAAGTGCCTTTCCAAAAGACACATCACCATGCTGAAAACAAAGTGCCTTTCCAAAAGACACATCACCATGCTGAAAACAAAGTGCCTTTCCAAAAGACACATCACCATGCTGAAAACAAAGTGCCTTTCCAAAGGACACATCGCCATGCTGAAAACAAAGTGCCTTTCCAAAGGACACATCGCCATGCTGAAAACAAAGTGCCTTTCCAAAAGACACATCACCATGCTGAAAACAAAGTGCCTTTCCAAAGGACATATCGCCATGCTGAAAACAGAGTGCCTTTCCAAAGGACACATCACCATGCTGAAAACAAAGTGCCTTTCCAAAAGACATCACCGTGCTGAAAACAAAGTGCCTTTCCAAAAGACATCACCGTGCTGAAAACAAAGTGCCTTTTCAAAAGACACATCACTGTGCTGAAAACAAAGTGCCTTTCCAAAGGACATATCGCCATGCTGAAAACAAAGTGCCTTTCCAAAAGACATATCGCCATGCTGAAAACAAAGTGCCTTTCCAAAAGACACATCACCATGCTGAAAACAAAGTGCCTTTCCAAAAGACACATCACCATGCTGAAAACAAAGTGCCTTTCCAAAGGACATATCGCCATGCTGAAAACGAAGTGCCTTTCCAAAGGACATATCGCCATGCTGAAAACAAAGTGCCTTTCCAAAGGACACATCACCGTGCTGAAGACAAAGTGCCTTTCCAAAGGACATATCACCATGCTGAAAACAAAGTGCCTTTCCAAAAGACACATCACCATGCTGAAAACAAAGTGCCTTTCCAAAAGACACATCACCATGCTGAAAACAAAGTGCCTTTCCAAAAGACACATCACCATGCCGAAACTGGGCCTTGGATTTGATCACTGATGAACAATGGATCAATCAATCAATCAATCAATTTACTGTCTGAAATACACAGTGCACAGAAAATGGCCCTCAGGTTCATCAAAAGAAACCAAAAATGTTAAAACTTGACTTAAGAAATATCAATCCTAAAGAATAATAACAGTCGTTCCATCACAGAAGTGAGATCACTCACACTATCCATGGTAGGGGACGGGGAAGAGGGTGTAGGAGGGAACACACACACACACACACACACACACACACAAACACACACGCACACGCACACACACACACACACACACGGCCAACAATGCAAGTACAAAAACAAGAAGTGAGCCACAGTTTTGGACAACTTCATATAAAACAAGAGAGGCAAGGCCTTCAAGACTCATTTGTGATACACTTTTTAAAAAAATCCAAGCTTTTTATGTATTGAGTATAATTTCTAAATGTAATGTTTAAGATGAGAAAGATCAGTTTAAAGCAAATTAACTCCCCTAGCATTACAGAGTAATTTCCCTTTTTTACTATCTGCACCAAAACGTTTGCAAAATAACTAAAACTTCCATGCTTAGCAAAAGAAGTTCCTGTTTGAACAAAAAATGATAATAATGACTACTCTAGCTGTTGGGTCAGAATATCAGATCAAAGTGCCAAGTTTAGAGAATACAAAAAATATAAATATAACAGTAAATGCAGTTTGCATATAATTAGGCTTCATTCTTGATTTTTTTTGTGCCCATCCCAGAGGCGCAATATTGTTTTAAACAAGATGATTAGAAAGAACTGAATTTTTCCTATTTTCAGGCCAAATTTGGTGTCAACTGACAAAGTAGTTGCAGAGAAAATGTCAATGTTAAAGTTTACCACAGACACACACACACACACACACACACACACACACACACACACACACACAGACAACCGAACACCGGGTTAAAACATAGATTCACTTTGTTTACACAAAGTGAGTAAAAAAAACACACCACCAAATGAATAAATCACATCATCTACTAAATCAAGACACATAGAATCTAAATGTCAATAATGTACATGCCTAAACTAAGTAAATAACAAGACATTCAACTCACAGTTACAGTGTGAAAAGTTGAATTTGTTCAGTGCAAAGAGACATTACAAACAGATACCACTGTGGGAACAAAACAGTTGCCAAATATGCTGTTCTTTGCGAGCGGCATTTTGTGCTGTTATAATTATGCTGTTCTTTGCGAGCGGCATTTTGTGCAGCTGACCCATTGGAAATAATTATGCTGTTCTTTGTGAGCGGCATTTTATGCTGCTGACCCATTGGAAATAATTCAAAACTGGATCACTGATGGTGAGAGTAGTCATTTATAATCTGAACACCCTGCCGCTTCACCGCATGTTGGTATAGACCCTCTAAGGTCATTTGTTTTGTACCAGTCATTTTGCCTGTGATGTTCACAGTTTGAGCTAGCTTTCCTCTGCTTTTCATGCTGAGACATCTCAATACATGAGCTAGCATGATAAAGAATCCACAGCAACAAAAGGGTTAAGTCTGGCAAAATTCTGCAGAAAAACTCACTGTGATAGGAAAACAAATACACTTCCAGGAAAAGTGAAGAAGAAGAAGAAGAAGTAGAACAAGAATAAGAACAAGAACAAGAATTCAATGAAACTTTACTGTTGGGACACACTCCCTTTGGAGAGAAACAGCCAAAACTTCACACAGAGAAACTGGCTGGGACAGAAAGTAATACACAACATTACAATACACTACAATACAACACCACAACACCACACCACACCACACCACACCACACAACACAACGACACAGGCTCTATGACTGACCGTAGAGTTTCTGGATGCCCTCAGTGTCGTCGCGGGGCAGGACGAACTTCCCAGAGAAACCCTGGTACCAGGGGTACATCAAAGCGCCGGGGTCAGCACTGTGGGCAAGGCCAAGGGCGTGTCCAAACTCATGGGCTGCCACCATGAACAGGTCCACACCTGCAGTACCAATAAATAAATAAATAAATAAATAAATGAATAAATAAAGGAGAGATAACCATGACAGACAGACAGGGCATATAAATCATGACAGACTATCAGGACAATCAGAACAGACATTCGTGACAAGACTATCTGGACAATCAGGACAGACAATCATGACAGACTATCTGGACAATCAGGACAGACAATCATGACAGACTATCTGGACAATCAGGACAGACATTTGTGACAGACTATCAGGACAATCAGGACAGACAATCATGACAGACATTCGTGACAGACTATCAGGACATTCAGGATAGGCTATCAGGTCAATCAGGACAGACATTTGTGACAGACAATCAGGACAGACAATCATGACAATCAGGACAGACATTCATGACAGACTATCTGGACAGACATTCATGACAGACTATCTGGACAATCAGGACAGACATTCAGGACAGACTATCTGGACAGACATTCATGACAGACTATCTGGACAGACATTTGTGACAGACTATCAGGACAGTCAGGACAGACATTTGTGACAGACTATCAGGACAATCAGAACAGACATTTGTGACAGACTATCAGGACAATCAGGACAGACATTTGTGACAGACTATCAGGACAATCAGAACAGACATTTGTGACATACTATCAGGACAATCAGGACAGACATTTGTGACAGACTATCAGGACAATCAGGACAGACAATCAGGACAGACATTCATGACAGACTATCAGGACAATCAGGATAGGCTATCAGGACAATCAGGACAGACAATCATGACAGACATTTGTGACAGACTATCAGGACAATCAGGACAGACACTGAGGACAGACAATCATGACAGACATTTGTGACAGACTATCAGGATATTCAGGATAGGCTATCAGGACATTCAGGATACACTATCAGGACATTCAGGACAGACATTCGTGACAGACTATCTGGACAGACATTCATGACAGACTATCTGGACAATCAGGACAGACATTTGTGACAGACTATCAGGACAATCAGGACAGACATTCATGAAAGACTACCAGGACAATTATGACAGACATTCAGGACAGACAATCATGAAAGACAATCGGGACAGACTATCAGGACAATCAGGACAGATAAATATTGACAGACAATCAGGACAGATAAATACTGACAGACAATCACAGACATTCAGGACAGACTATCAGGACAATCAGGACAGACATCCATGACAGACAACCAAGGCAGACAATCAGGGAATCGTGAAAAGGAGAAAAAGGCAACCAGGGGAGACAATTAGCAGAGGCATTCAGGAGAGCAACGAGAAAAGAAAAACGTCCAGTAACTCTTCAGACAGCAATGGACAACATCTGGAATCATCTTTTCTACTTTCACAAAACAGTCAAAGCTTTATTCAAGAGTTACTCATCCATGGTCATGGTATTAGTTTTTTGTGTCAATACCACCACGATTTTGTTGTTGTTGTTTTTCACGGGCTGATTTTACTGGTCAGTTTATACACTTTACTTCTCTTTCACACAGACACACAGACACAGACACACACAGACACACACACACACACACACACACACACACAGAGAGAGAGAGAGAGAGAGAGAGATACTTTCAATAGTTGTAACCAGCCCCGACGGGCGCAATAGCCGACTGGTTAAAGCGTTGGACTTTCAGTCTGAGGGTCCCGGTTTCGAATCACGGTGACGGCGCCTAGTGGGTAAAGGGTGGAGATTTTTACGACTTCCCAGGTCAACATATGTGCAGACCTGCTTAGTGCCTGAACCCCCTTCGTGTGTAAACGCATGCAGATCTAATACGCACGTTAAAGATCCTGTAATCCATGTCAGCGTTCGGTGGGTTATGGAAACAAGAACATACCCAGCATGCACACACCCCAAAGCGGAGTATGGCTGCCTACATGGCGGGGTAAAAACGGTCATGCACGTAAAAGCCCGCTCGTGTACATGCGAATGAACGTGGGAGTTGCAGCCCACGAATGCAGAAGAAGAAGTAACCAGCCCTGGGTAGTGGCATAACAGAATACAGAAGCACAAACCATCTGTGGAGTTGAGCGTCCACTTCTCATCATCATCAAAGTGCGTGTCCCCTCCTTTCCCTTCTCCCGGGAAGAAAGCGTGGGCCAGAATCATGCCTGCAAACACACACACACACACACACACACACACACACACACACACACACACACACACACAAGGGTCATGACCAGGCATTGTGCAACCTTGAAGGTAACTGCAGATGATTTTTGTAAAGTTATTTCTGACGAGGTTCTTATGGTCGAACTTTCACAGGCATTAGTACATAGCCCTATTTCAACATCATTCCTTTAATGCACTTCAGAATTGTGTTAATGGTTTCTGATTATTATCATTATTATTATTGAATTGTTACTGTTAAATGTAATTGCATGTTAGTTATACATTTTACGGTAGTTTTCTAGTTTCCCTTTTTTCTGTTTTCCTCTTCCAGCCCCCCCCCAACCACCCTCCCACCACACCACCACCTTCCTCCCCCCATGCCCCCCCCCCCCCCCCCTTTTTTTTTAACGTCTAATATCACTGATAGTGAAAAGACGCTAAACTAAAGAACACACACACACACACACACACACACACACACACACACACACACACACACACACACACACACACGGGTCATGACCAGGCATTGTGCAACCTTGAAGGTAACTGTCAAGTTTCATCTTGATCAAGGTCATTCCAGAACGATCTTTGACCAAGGTCACTCTGAAAATGTTTTTTGGCAAGTTCACTTTGGAATCATCTTTGGTCATGATGCAAGAAAACGCATTGGTCAAAGTCGTACAAACGTCTTGATCACAGTTTCTTTGGTCACAACCTTGGTCATGTTGTAAGAAAACCCTTTGGCCAAAGTTGAATAAATGTCTTGATCATGGTCGATTAGGAAAAGTCCTTGGTCATGCTGCAAGAAAACCCTTTGGCCAAAGTCACAATGGACACGCTGTGATCATGGTCATTCAAAACAATCTTTTGCTCAAGGTCACTCAGGAAATATCTGGACAAGGCCAGGCCAGCCATACAGAAGCTCAAGGACACAAATTCCGTCAAGGTGGTTCACTAAGGAAGTTAGATTATACGAACTTTCTAAAAATCCATCAAGAAGCCCATTCTCATGAAAGTCTGACCCACAATTGTAGAGAGAAGCACGAACACCATTTTCTTTGATCTCGGGGTTCTATGCCAAGGTCTCAAACCAATTAAATATTTCCAACGGAATTTGATATTGATAAATACATCGGTAAAAAAAAAAAAATAATAATAATTTCTTTTTTTTAATTAAAAAGGGTGGGAGGGTGGGGGGGGGGGGGATCAAATCGACGTCTGAACCAGTCAAGTACATTAGTTTCCCCATCTGTTCCTCAATGACCTGCTAGCCACAGCATTTGCGAGTCACATTCTGTGTGTGTGTGTGTGTGTGTGTGTGTGTGTGTGTGTGTGTGTGTGTGTGTGTGTGTGTGTGTGTGTGTGTGTGTGTGTGTATGTGTGTGTTGTGTTGCAAGTGTTTTTACAATGTTTCCAACCACAGTAAGGAAGACAGGAGATGTTGTTTCTGTTGTTGCTGTTGTTGTTTTTGTTTTGTTTTTACATGGGGCTCATGTCTCCAATGATTTGTGATTAATAGTGGTTGTACCAATCATGTGTGTGTGTGTGTGTGTGTGTGTGTGTGTGTGTGTGTGTGTAGAGAGAGAGAGAGAGAGAGATAGATGTGTGTGTGTGTGTGTGTGTGTGTGTGTGTGTGTGTGTGTGTGTGTGTGTGTGTGTGTGTGTGTGTTGAACCAAAAGACCACCGCCCCCCATTCACCAGACCCACGCTACAAAAATCAAAAACAAACTAACAAACAAACAAACAAAACCCCACAAAAACCAACATGACAGAAAGTCAACATCCATGACAGAAAGTCAACATCCATGACAGAAAGTCAACATCCACGTTCATCATGACAGAAAGTCAACATCCACGTTCACCATGACAGAAAGTCAACGTGACAGAAAGTCAACATCCACGTTCACCATGACAGAAGGTCAACATCCACGTTCACCATGACAGAAAGTGAACATCCATGTTCACCATGACAGAAAGTCAACATCCACGTTCACCATGACAGAAAGTCAACGTGACAGAAAGTCAACATCCATGTTCACCATGACAGAAAGTCAACATCCATGTTCACCATGACAGAAAGTCAACATCCATGTTCACCATGACAGAAAGTCAACATCCACGTTCACCATGACAGAAAGTGAACATCCATGTTCACCATGACAGAAGGTCAACATCCATGTTCATCATGACAGAAAATCAACACTATCCATGTTTACCATAACAGAAAGTCAACATACATGTTCACCATGACAGAAAGTCAACATCCATGTTCACCATGACAGAAAGTCAACATCCATGTCTACCATGACAGAAAGTCAACATCCATGTTCACCATGACAGAAGGTCAACATCCATGTTCACCATGACAGAAAATCAACACTATCCATGTTTACCATGACAGAAAGTCAACACCCACCTTTACCATGACAGAAAGTCAACATGACAGAAAGTCAACATCCACCTTTACCATGACAGAAAGTCAACATGACAGAAAGTCAACACCCACGTTTACCATGACAGAAAGTCAACACCCACGTTTACCATGACAGAAAGTCAACACCCACCTTTACCACGACAGAAAGTCAACATGACAGAAAGTCATACAACACCCATGTTCACCATGACAGAAAGTCAACATCCATGCTCACCTTTGCCATCGAAGGGGTAGCCGTCCCGGTGGTACCTGGAGGCGAACTGGATCATGATGTCCGCCTCCCCGCTGGCCACCTCCCGGAACTGCAGGCGGGTGGCGCTGCTCCACAGCTTGAAGGCGTCCATCATCGTCCTCCGCACCTCCACCTCCTCCCATCCCCGTGCCCAGTTCTGCACTCTGCAGCACCAACACACTGACCTCAGGCTCCACTACAAACTGACGGTCACCATCAACAAGCACACATAGCACACAACACGTTAACCCTGGATTCCATTGATAATGATCATGAGTAATGTGTTAGCAGTAGGCATTGACAGATACCACCCCGTTCCCCCTAACGCGCGCGCGCGCGCGCGCGCACACACACACACACACACACACACACACACACACACACACACACACAGAGGTGTCAAGTTTGAAAGACTCATCAGGTATTTATGTAAGTTAAAATTTAATTGTATTTTTCTAGGTTTTCTGGGAAATGACCCCATATTAACTCCGTGGATATACAAGGCCTAATTTACATTAATTTATTTTAAATCATCGTGAACTGGTAATTTATCATTAATAAAATTTTGTGAATGTTGATAATCATCTAAAGTGAACAGATTTGTTAAATGGGATGGAGCATTATCATTGAAGTATTTTGTGCTTGAAGGGTCCTTTTTGACAAATTAGTTGACGGGCGCAATAGCCGAGTGGTCAAAGCGTTGGACTGTCAATCTGAGGGTCTCGGGTTCGAATCACGGTGGCGGCGCCTGGTGGGTAAAGGGTGGAGATTTTTACGATCTCCCAGGTCAACATATGTGCAGACCTGCTAGTGCCTGAACCCCCTTCGTGTGTATATGCAAGCAGAAGATCAAATACGCACGTTAAAAATCCTGTAATCCATGTCAGCGTTCGGTGGGTTATGGAAACAAGAACATACCCAGCATGCACATCCCCGAAAACGGAGTATGGCTGCCTACATGGCGGGGTAAAAACGGTCATACACGTAAAAGCTCATTCGTGTGCATACGAGTGAACGCAGAAGAGGAAGAAGAAGAAGAAGACAAATTAGTCTTGAGTGGATGGACACACATCTGTTCACAGTCAGTCTGTCTGTTGAAGATTTGTCTCATTAGGCTCTGTTGATGGATACTAATCAAAACTGAGTTTTAGTAAACTGTTGCTTGTTGAATCCCAAAGCTTAGAAGCGTAGTCAATACTGGAGTGGACGTAGGAATAAAAGTATAATTTTCTAGCATGGACGATAGGGAAGTAGTTTTTTTTTGTTTTGTTTTTTTCATTTTTCTCATCGATATAAATTTGAAGCAACGATTTGGGTTACACTTTGTCGTATTTCTCTTTCTTCTTCTTCTTCTTTGTCTCCCTTCTTCGTCGAGAGAGAGAGAGAGAGAGAGAGAGAGAGAGAGAGAGAGAGAGAGAGAGAGAGAGACAGAGACAGAGAGAGAGAGAGAGAGAGAGAGAGAGAGAGAGAGACAGAGAGAGAGAGAGACAGAGAGAGAGAGAGAGAGAGACAGAGAGAGAGACAGAGAGACAGAGAGAGAGAGACAGAGAGAGAGAGAGACCTTCCTCGTCGAGAGAGAGAGAGAGAGAGAGAGAGAGAGAGACAGAGACAGAGACAGAGACAGAGAGACACAGAGAGAGAGACAGAGAGAGAGAGAGACCTTCCTCGTCGAGAGAGAGAGAGAGAGAGAGAGAGAGAATACTGGTGACACAGTAGGTACTAATCAGAACAAAATGGTGCAAAATAGAAAAAAAAAATGGAACAGAAAGAAAAAAAACAACAACAACATAAACCCATAAGAGATTTGCGACACTTTGGCACTTTGTCATTAACTTAAAGTACATGTGACAAGGGGTGGGCGGGAGTGGGTGCGGGGCGGAGGGGGGGGGGGATGTGCCTTTTTTTCAGTCGTTCGTTTCCAAGGTTTGAACAGTACACGGAAAACAAAGTACAGAAAGAGAGGGAGAGGGGGTGGGAGGGGGCGGGGGGGGGGGGGGGGGTGGGGGGGGGGGGGGGGGGGGGGGGGGGGGGGTGCGGGGATAAGGGACGTTGACATCGACGGAAAAAATGAGATGTGAAATAAATCAAAAAAGTGTGTGTGTGTGTGTGTGTGTGTGTGTGTGCGTGCGTGCGTGCGTGCGTGCGCGCGCGCGCGCGCGCGTGCGTGTGGTGGTTGAGCGCATTATCCCTGACGTCATTTAACGGACACTGAGCTGGGGAACTGACGCCGGGGTCGTGAAAGGATGACGTAAGCAGCTACAACTTACGTGGACATGCATTGGCCAAGTCAGAAATAATAGTTCATTTCACGGTGCGACAGTCATCGACATTTCCACTGCCCCGCTCATTCTGAATCATCCTGGTGTGTTAAGACAACAACAACAACAATAATAATAATAATAATGAGAAGAAGAAGAAGTAGTATTATGCCTTTATCATCGTTATTGTTGTTGTTATCAGTATTATCATTGTCGTAGATGATGATTGATGGTGGTGATGATGATCAGTGATTTTTTTTCCCCGCCAATCTTGGGCTGCAACTCCCACGTTCAGTCGTAAGCAGGAGTAAGCTTTTACATGTATGACCATTTTAACTCACTCAGTACGGCCAGTCCTCTCTTCTCCTCTACACAAACCCCTCGGATGTCCAGTGGGTGTCTCAGTGACCCAACCTTTAGCTTCCGTCGTCAGAATTGTGGTATTCTTTGTCAACATTCACCTCTTCAGTACAAGAGCCTTCTGCTTGCAATATTTTGATGGTGATAATTCGGGTGAAACGCTGTTAACGTTGTCTCTTTCTCTGTTCGTATGGAGAGAGTTAACACCACCATGTACGCAGTCATACTCCGTTTTCGGGTACGTTCTTATTTCCATAATCCACCGAACGCTGACATGGATTGCGGAATATTCAACATGCGTATTTGATATTCTGCGTGGTGTATAAGGGTTTTCAGGCCTTAAACATTCACCTTAGTGCTTCAGGCAAAAGCAGGTGTGCACGTGTGTTGACTGACCAGGAAAATCAGAAAAATCCCCACCCCTGCTGTACCCTCCAGACCGGGATTCGAACCCCGTACCCTAGTATTGAAAGTCCAACGCTTCAACCACTGGGCTGTTGCGCCCGTCATGCTGCTGCTGCTGCTGATGATGATGATAATAATAATTATTATTATCATCATTATTATCATTTTTAGGCTATTATCATCATCGAATCGAAGTATACTACAGCATTCACAGAACAGCTGTGTTGTGTGTGTGTGTGTGAGGGGGAGGTGGGGGTGCAGGGAGGAGGTGAGATAGAGGATGAGGTATGTGAGTGTATGCATGCCTACACTGTGGGAGCATCAGGATATTGGAACGTATATATTATATATATATCTTTGTATATATGTGTGTGGGGTTGGGGGTGGGAGATATGGACGTGTGTGTGTGTGTGCTTGTACAAGTAGGTGTTCATCTGTGTGTGTGAGTGTGTGTGTGCGTGTGCGTGTTTGTGTGTGTGTGTGTGTGTGTGGATGCGTGTGCCGTGGAAGCTGCGATACATAGACTAGAAACTCCGAGTGTGTGGAGGAGGGGGTAGAGGAGGTGCAGGGAAATTTGTGGTGTGTGCGTGTGTGTGTGTGTGTGTGTGTGTGTGTGTTGGAGCTCATGTACGTTTATATGTATTTGACTGTGCTTTCATATCTATGAAACTGCGTTTTTGGGGCATATCTGTTATGCATGTGTGGGTGTATGTGTGAATGTGTGTCTTCATGTTTTATATTTATTTGCTTATTTATCATCATTGTTGTCTTATTTATTTAATTATTTATTTATTATTATTATTATTATTATTATTATTATTATTTTCATTACTACTATCTTTTTTTTTTTTTTTTTCTTTTTTTTCCCCCCATTCATAATTATTATTTATTTATTTATGTATGTACGCTTCTCTCTCTCTCTCTCTCTCTCTCTCTCTCTCTCTCTATATATATATATATATATATATATATATGTATACATATATATATATATATATATATATATATATATATATATATATATATATATATATATACCTTTTTTTTCTTCTTTTTTTTCTTTTTTTCTTTTTTTTTCTCAAGGCCTGACTAAGCGCGTTGGGTTACGCTGCTGGTCAGGCATCTGCTTGGCAGATGTGGTGTAGCGTATATGGATTTGTCCGAACGCAGTGACGCCTCCTTGAGCTACTGATACTGATACTGATACTGATACTGTAATCACGCATAAAAGACGAGCGTGCTCATAAAAAAAGAAGTGCTTACGCCATTCCTGAATTCTCAGTGTTGTATTCTGTAATAAAGAAAGATTTTTTTTTTTTTTTTTTTTTTTAAACTGGGGTTCTTGTGTTTTTGCCTTCCGATGCAGACTGAGCCGAATTATCTCCCCTGTGTTGTAACCAGAGTTTCGTCACATGTGGGCGGAGCTCTGACACGGCCATGAAACGCCTTCCTTGTCCACCTCGCGCGCGCTCGCGCGCACACACACACACACACACACACACACGTACACTCACGCACGCGCGCGCGCGCACACACACAAACACACAAAACACGTACACTCACGCGCGCGCGCACACATATGCCGGTACAGTATATTCACGCGCGCGCACACACAGACACACACACGCGCGCGCGCGCGCGCGCACACACACACACACACACAGATACATGCGCGCGCACACGCACACACACACGTACACACTCTTTTTTTTATTTTTTTTCTCTCTCTCTCTCTTTTTTTTCTAATTGGGTACAATTATCGCGAATATAAATTTCCATTCGTTTTACAAGGTATAGGGAATGGGTTCTTTTTTTTCTTTTCTTTCTTTTTTCTCTGTAATTGTGTGTGTGTGTGTGTGCGTGTGTGTGTGTGTGCATGTGTGGTTTATTCATGTATAATTGTTTTTATATGGTGATACGGTTTTGGAAATTTGAACTGAACGGCCCATATATATTTTTTTGTCCTACGAAAATGTAGAGCGCAGTCTGAGCTAGTCTGTCCCATTTGTGATGACGACGACGATGTTGATAATGGTGATGATGATGATGATGGTTATGATGGTGGTGGTGGTGATATGTGTGAATGTAAGGCAAGGAATGTAATGAGAGGTAGCGAGGGTATTGGGGTTTGTGCATGGGTCAGTGAATAGTGGCAGATTTTTCTTTTTTTTAATGTTTTTATATTTTTTTTTATCAATATCAAATAATAAAATGTTGTCCGATGCCTTGACAGTGTGTGTGTGTATGGTTGTGTGTGTGTGTGTGTGTGTGTGATAGATGGAAAGAGGTGGTAGGAGTAAATGTGTACGTGTTCATGTGTGTGTGTGTGTGTGTGTGTACGTATGTGTATGAGACACACGGAGAGAGAGAGAGAGAGGCAGACAGACAGACAGACAAATGGAGCGAGAAAGAACCTGAGAGAAACAGAGCGACATACACAGATACAGACAGACAGGCAGACACGGACAGAAAAAAATGTACAGACGTGTGTGTGTGTGTGTGTGTGTCTGTGTGTGTGTGTGTGTGTGTATGCTCGTATACACAGAACAAGGGTGTCGTTGATAAGGGCCAGGGGAGTGTGATGCACAATTTCATCTTCACGTCTTTATTCGTTTCTTTGTTCTTTGCTCTTTGTTCTTTGCTCTTTGTTCTGCAGCGCAGCCACTGCTGACCAGTCCCTGCTGCTGACCACCCAGAGCTGACCATGCAGAGCTGGGTACAGACGATGATGACGATGACAACGCCGAGGAAACACGGTTAAAAAAACAACAACAAAAAACTTTCAGCCATCCAACCTTGGAACAGCAGAACCACCCCTATATACCCGACACCGAACCCACCCGACTATCAAGCAGCACTGAAGGAGTCTACCCTCTTTATCAGGAAACTCGGCATACCCTCCGAGAACAAACAACCCCCACCTTACTATTAACCAACATTGAAGGAGTCTACCCTTCAACAGGGAGCGAAACTCCCCATAGCCCTAACGACATCATGTCAGTTAGATCCTCCACTCCCCCCCCCCCCCCCCCCCAAACACTCCCTGTCCATGTATGCGAACCTCCAATCTACAGACTCCTGTGAAGATATCAGAACTACTGGTTCCATTGTTTCTGTGCCCCAGCAGCAGCAGCAGCACCACCACCACCACCACCGAAAACGGACCAAGAAGTATAACTACCACACCTACATCTCCGACAGAAGCTGGAGCGCTCTCTTCTGTTCATTTCTTGTTACACAACAATTAGTTACTGAAGTGAAGATCTTGCCTTAGAAAGAAAAAAAATCCCTTTTCATTTGGATATATATATATATATATATATATATATATATATATATATATATATTTTTTTTTTTTTTTTTTTTTTTAAATAAATAAATATTTCCGTTACTTCGTCTTTTGAAAACAAAAGTGTAACTTTAGTTACTGGTGGATTCTACAATCTTCACACTGACACACACGGGCACACATGTGCGATGTCATTCCAGTTAAACCAATACATAATTGCGTACAGACAGACAACAGTACAGTCGTGTACACGGCTACACAGTAACAGTTTTGAGAGAAAAAAAAAACAAGAAAGCACAGTTAGTCACGTTCAACGAACACCCCCCCCCCCCCCCCCACACACCCCTCCCTCCCCCACTAAAACTGGACCATCACCAACATACACCATCCGTACACATACATCTTATCAAACCATACCACCATTCCCCCCCCCTCCCCCCCCCCCCCCCCCCCCCCGCGCCCCCAGCCCACATGCAACACACTGACACATGATGGCAACAGTCCTCTCTCCCCACCCCCACCACCCTTCATCCACACACACACACACACGCACACACACAGCAGATCTGGCCAGCAGCAGACAGAGAGGCTTGTGGTTTTTATCAAACACCCTTCCCCCCCCCCCCCCCCCCCTCCTCCGCCTCCCGCCCGCAGCCCCCACCTCCACCACCCGCCAACCCACTCCCCTCCCCTCCCCGATTAGATAACCACTTCCCTTTCCCATCCTTTCTCTCTGCCCCAATGGACAGCCACTAACATGTTCCATACCCCCACAGGCTGGCAATGCCTGACTGCGGCCGTCTTGAGACACAGAGAGAGAGAAAGAGAGATAGGGGAGGGGGGGGGGAGAGAGAGAGAGAGATGAGAGCGAGCGAGAGAGAGAGAAGAGAGAGGACAGAGCAGAGCAGGGGGTGGGGGTTGGGATATGGAGGAGGTAAGACATGATGGACAGCTTTTGGCAGGAGGCAGCGCCTATGGCAAGTGGCTGGCAATGCATAGTAGTGCCGTTCCCCCCTGATCACTCAGTTTGGAAGGAAACGAAAGGAAAAGTAAAGAAAAGAAAGGGGAAACAGAATAAAATAAATAAAGAGTGGAGAAAGAAAGGGGAGAAACT
The DNA here is from genome assembly GCF_041734735.1 of Babylonia areolata. NCBI lineage: Eukaryota > Metazoa > Mollusca > Gastropoda > Neogastropoda > Buccinidae > Babylonia > Babylonia areolata. Next base: position 9,300,468 of record NC_134904.1, on the reverse strand, counting down.
TAACCCCCCCCACCCCCCCACCCCCCCCCCCCCCAAAAAAAAAAAAAAAAATATATATATATATAAACCACACACACACACAAAAAAAGAAAAGCAAAGAAAAGACGGCAAAGATTCCTATCTGAATGAAAGGGCAAAATGAAAGAAAGGGATGGAGAGACGGTGGGGAGGGAAAGAGAGGTGGGTGGGTAGAGAAAGGGTGAGGAGTGGGGGGGGGGGGGTCAGTGTGAGGGACCTGATTTCGCCAATGAACAAAACGAAACGGCAAGATCTTCCTTCCACACGTGTCTTGTGTGACAAGGCTCTAGAACTACTACCTGTACCGAACTGTCTCATCTACAGCTACAACAACTGCAGTGAAGTGTCTTGTCACTGAGCATTCTAACTCAAGGCGGAAGGTTTCAAATCAGATCCAAAAGTAACACCGCTACTGTGTCCCCCCCCTGTCAGTACGGCCCCAGGAAAAAAACAACAAAAAAAAAACAACCAACAGCAGTCCTACACTTGTCGACAATTCCTTCGTACACTTACATCAGGTCAACGACATTATCTAAACAGTTGTTACCCACTCTGTCTAAAATAACAGTCGTCCTTCCATTGTGTCCATCTCGTTGGGAAAAGACAAAGACAAGATGGCTGATTCACAGCAAACAGCAGAACTCGCCAACATCACGATTCACAGCTCGTCTGCCCGATTTATGACGTGGTTTATGATGCGGTGTTTTCGACGTCATTCGTGACGTCAGTCCTCATTCATGCAGGTTGTGATGTGGTCTGACTCCAACACAACCGGGCTGAACAAGGACCGACAATGCACGAAATTCCTCAGGGAGTGGTCCCCCCTCTCTTCACTCTCCTCCCCCTCCCAACGTGCTTGCTGTCTCGTGGCCCCGGCTGCAGACTTCGGAAAACTACCATCAGAGCCTTCACAAAGCAACACAGGGACAACTGGACTGGACAGGACAGTAAACAGTTTTATGAGCACATAAAAATGTTGTCTGGTCTGAAGTTCTTCGCCTTCACCAATACACCATCTTGAGCTGGAGATTGCAACGAACAGTTCTATACCTTCGTCCATACACCATATTGAGCTGGAGACTACACCGAACAGTTCTATACCTTCATCCATACACCATATTGAGCTGGAGATTGCAACGAACAATGCTATACCTTCATCCATACACCATATTGAGCTGGAGATTGCAACGAACAATGCTATACCTTCATCCATACACCATATTGAGCTGGAGATTGCAACGAACAATTCTATACCTTCGTCCATACACCATATTGAGCTGGAGACTACACCGAACAGTTCTATACCTTCATCCATTCACCATATTGAGCTGGAGATTGCAACGAACAACGCTATACCTTCATCCATACACCATATTGAGCTGGAGATTACAACGAACAGTTCTATACCTTCGTCCATACACCATATCGACAGCCGTTTCACCCATGTAACTGACACACTTGAAACAGTTTGGCCTACACATGTTTTAGTTTTACTGTTATGATTTCCTTGTTTCAATCGAGGCATCGCAACACATGGTAGACTCCCAAGGCCCAGCCAGCGTGTTAGGTTCATGTGGTGGTCTGATTGTGGGTAGCCTAATGGATCAGTCTACGCAAGCTTTGACGCGGCTCCTTGAAGCATTGATCAACAAGTTTGTTTCAGTGTAACGATACTCATGTTTTCTCTTCTTTCTTTTTTTTTACCATCGTCCTAACTACATCAGCGTGACAACTATGACATTTTCAGACTTCAGTATGCCTTCACTGCCACCTTGTAAACCTTCACTGCCTTCGCTGCCATCCAGTCATCCAACGCTCGACATCATCATCACCACTACAACTTCATATTTTCCCCCCAGTACCAAGGCGAGCACACACTGTCGCAAAGTCATGTGGTATTTCAACATTCCGGCTTCTAGCCCACCTCTCATCCCAGGTTAAAGACACGTCTCGTGCGAGGTTTTATAGAAAATGAAATCATACTTGGAAGCCTGAACATGGTCACTTATCACCTGCCCCAAGCTAGCTACCCCTCACAGCAGAACAAGTTGTGGAAGCTGTGTCAGTTCGTCATAACCGTCAGGGTGGGTGGAGGTACCGTTGTTATCGTTCCACAGCCTCCCAGTTCTGTTGGCTTGGAAACAACATTGCTGTCGGACCACAGAGGAGGAAACAAAATCGAACCGCCATCACGTAATGAACAGTGATGGAGCACAGTGGCCACTGAAAGGCTGACACACGTCAGCCCCATGCCAGAACACTCCTTCACTGAACACACACAGCCGCCACCTTTTTCCCCTCTCTCTCTCTCTTCTGATGGCACCGCCTGAAATGGCGCCTTTCTCAGATATTTCCCACCGTACCCCGCGCGACCCAATTCCCATGCTACCGTGCGTACAGTGGCTCAGTTTCTGTTATCACCCCCACCCCCCACTCCGGTCCCCCACGGCCCCTCCCCCTCCCCTCCCTCCCATTAGCGATCTGGGAGTCGGCAGAGAAACCACTGATAGGCCGACACAAGACAAGCCAGCTTCTGGATAAACAATTTGTGGATACTCACGACCCCATCATACAGCCGTGCCACAACCCCTGTCTTCCTCTCCACTGGCTCCTACCGTGTACCTCTTGAGAACGAGCCAGTCAGGAACAGAAAGCCCAGAAGTCTTCTGTCTGCTGCAAGCATTAGGAAGGGAGAGAGGAAAAAGAGGAGGCGGCAAGCAGCAGTGAGTAAGCAGGGCCGGCAGAAACGGCAGTTTGAAATTCCTTTCCTCAGCCATCCTTGCCTACAGGGACGGCGTCTCTGGAGGGTGGAGGGAGGGGAGGGGAGGGGAGGAGGATGGCGAGGGAGGGGTCGGAGTGGTGGTGGTGGGGGGTGGGGGGTGTAGCAGATATACAGCCTGCAGCCTACAGGATGACAGTCATGGCACAGCTGTGCTCTCCTCTGGAACCTCTGGGAACCAACCCTGTCTCAGTGCTGCCAGTGATAGAACACAGGAGGGGAGAAAACTCTACTGGTGGAAGCAAATACTGCAAGGGTGGCGGCAGTCACACACACACACACACACACACACCACGCTCTCGCACGCGTTTTTCTTTCATTCCGAGCTCCTACCATAAAACGTAGACACGTGGGCACTTCAGTTGAGATGGTGAACGAGGAGGGGTGGTTATGGTACAATTGTTCTGGGTAAAAGAAAGTGCCTAAAATCCCCACTTGTAAGTGCAGCCGTAATGGTTCGCAAGTACATATAGGGAAAACCACATTAATTTTGTGATGCAGGCTTCGAAATTTTCAAAACCGATTACAAGTGATAAATCAAAGCCACTAGCCACACCTACATTTGTTGGCTATGGCGGATCACCGAAGTGTCTGACCTGGCGGCATTTGTTGGACACTCACAAAGATGCCCTTCCTTCACACCAGTCTACCCAAAAAAGCTAGTTATGAACACGTTTACTCGGCACAGGCAACCCACGTATCATCATTGGGGTTCAAAGATTATCAAAACAAGACAAACCCACACTGAAAGGATCAAAGGGTAAATAAACAACACAGGCCCACACTGACGAACACTTGAACACACCCAGCCACATGACCTCGCTGAGGTCAGACCCTTCACCTGCATACAAAACTGTGGTAAAGTCCTACTTCAGTATCCTACATTACCTTCACCTGTTCACACCTCAAGGGTCACACCCCAAGTATAACAAGCGATGACAAAACTGGAAGAATGGACTCCCACAAAAAGAAGAAGAATTATTGAAGAATAAACCATATGTCGCGCATAAACGTACAAAAATCTTGAAACAAAATTCAATAAGACAACACAATTTTAAGAGGATTAAGGCCCTGCAATTGAGAATTAAAAAAAAACAAAAAAAAAACAACCGTCGGCTTCACCTCAGCTAACGAAACGAAATAAGAACTCTTAACATCTGCGGATAACATGTCAAAGACACAGCTGACACTCACTGAAGCAACAGTTTTCAACAACACAGATCACGGAATGCCAGAGCTGCTCAAATGTGTCCTCACGTGAATTCAACCCACAAAGCGTAACTCACCAACATCCTTCAAGCAGTACATAATAAAGTAAAGTAAAATAAAATCAATATTAAAAAAAAAATACTCAAAGAAGAATCCTGACTACCGAAAATCGACGACCCAGAAAGTGAACTGGAACCCTGATACAAACAAACTACCCACGACAACTATACAACCATCTCAGAACTCAAGCAAACCCCCCCATACACACACACACAAACCAGCCACGGCAGACCTGGCAGAGAGACAGACAGACAGGTCCCACAGCACGGCCTCTCTCTCCCCTGGGCCCCCTAGTGGCCCCCCTGCACGTGAAGAAAGGACTGACCGACACACAGCACCGCGGGCTGACTGACTAGCCCCCCTGACGGACCTCCCAATGCCGACCTCTCGGCAAGCTGGGCCAATTAATAGCCCCGGCCAGCAGACATCACATGACCGCAGAGACGCCGTTTGATTGGCCAGTTCTTCTCAGTCCTCAGTGCACGGTGGTGGGGGGGGGGGGGGGGGGGTGCGGGATGGTGGGTTTTGAAAAGTTTCCCTCCTTCAGCTGGGTCTGTTCTGTTATGTGTGTGTGTAAGTTCTTCTTCCTCTGTCTTACACACCACTTACTATACACGGCACATACAAGGCAAGGGACTGGCTGGAGGATGTGATGACATCGTCAAGTAGTTGGAGAGGGTGAGATGGTGGGTGTGTGGAGGGGGTGGGGGGGGGGGGAGAGAGAGATGCGGATGGTGGTTGGCGTTAGGTGGTGGTGGTGGTGGTGGTGGTGGTGACGGTTTCACGTGACGCTCACTCGAGATTTCCCGGTTTCTCTCTTCCTTTCTTCTTTTCTTTTTCTTTCTTTCTTCTTTCTTTTTTTTTTTTTTTTTCCCCGCGGGACTACTTGAGGACGTTAGACGATCTCCATATACAGGCAATGTGTGTTGCTTTCTTCCTCGGCCGTGTCACCAGCTGTACAGTTTTTCTGGCCTGGTTTTTGTGTGTTCTCTCTGTCTCTGTCTGTCTGTCTGTCTCTCTCTCTGTCTGTGTCTCTGTCTGTCTCTGTCTCTGTGTCTCTGTCTGTCTGTCTGTCTGTCTCTCTCTCATTTCGAACCGTCAGGCGAATATGAAAGCATCGTGTGAATTGTAGCAGTTCAGCAAGTGTGTGTGTGTGTGTGTGTGTGTGTGTGTGTGTGTGTGTGTGTGTGTGTGTGTACGTGTGTGTGTACGTGTGTGTGTGTGTGTGTGTGTGTGTGTGTGTGTGTGTGTGTGTGTGTGTGTGTGTGTGTGTGTGTGTGTTTGTACATGTGTGTACGTGTGTGTGTACGTGTGTGACTCTGTGTGTAACTCTGTATATATGTGTGAGTGCTTGAATGCGCAGTGTGTCGCCCGCGGCTGCAGTATCACGAATTCCACTGGCAGTGACATGCAATCAGATTTTGGTCCATGCAAAGTCTGTACACTGGTTTCCGGTTCCTCTTGTGAAGAGCTGAGGAATGACAGCAAGAGAGAGAGAGAGACAGACTGACAGTGGCAGAGAGACAGACAGACAGACACTGGCAGAGAGACAGAGGCACAGACAGAGAGAACGAACGAACTAACGAAATTGTTTTTAATGAACTTTGGCCATGGACCACAATTCAAAACCAGGGGACTGGGGGTGGGCATGGGAAGGGGTATTATAACACTTGAATAGATGACACAATATCATAATATTCATGGACTTGACATTAATTCTACTTAATTAGGTCTGAGTATATGATTTCTCCTTTTGAGCACAGAGAGAGAGAGAGAGAGAGAGAGAGAGACATACATACATACATACATACAGACAGACAGACAGACAGACAGACAGACCACTAGTTTGCTAATAACACCATCGTGGAAAAGAGCGTGCTGGTTTGATCAGTACCAACTGGAAGTGACCGCCGCCACACTGTCGTGTTAATTAATAAATAGCTGGACTGACGTCGACATTCTCTACCAGTTAGGACAAGTCACCCACACTGTGAAGACCCAGCACAGAAGAACCCCAAGATACAGCAGGCTCCTACCACCAAGGTGGGGGGGGGGGGGGGGGGGGGGATATGTCCCCTGCTTTCTCTAATTCTACAACACAAGTCTTGAGCACTGCGTCCTCTCATCCCCACCCGCACACCCTGATACAAGTCTTTAAGCCGTGTAATCACCACCCCACCCCCACTCCTCATCCCTCATCCCCACCACCACACCCCTAAACGAGTCTTTAGCCGTGTACCCTCCTCGCCTACACCCATACACACCCTTATACAAGTCTTTAGCTGTGTACCCCCTCATCCCCACTCATACGCCCTCGCACAAATCTTCACAAGTCTTTTAGCCATGTACCCAGCTCACCACACCCATACACCCTTACATAGCTCTTCACAAGTCTTTTAGCCATGTACCCAACCCACCAGACCCTTACACCCTCGCACAAATCTTCACAAGTCTTTTAGCCATGTACCCAGCTCACCACACCCATACACCCTCACACATTTCTTCACAAGTCTTTTAGCCATGTATCCAACCCACCACACCCATACACCCTCACACATTTCTTCACAAGTCTTTTAGCCATGTACCCAACCCACCACACCCATACACCCTCACACATTTCTTCACAAGTCTTTTAGCCATGTACCCAGCTCACCACACCCATACACCCTCACACGTTTCTTCACAAGTCTTTCAGCCATGTACCCAGCTCACCACACCCATACACCCTTCCTTACACAAGCCTTCCACTGTACACACACACCTTCTCCCCACACCCTCACAGACAAATCCCCACAAAAACGTCTTTTGCCGTGACTCCCCTCCCCCTGACCGCGACCCACGACCCCCTACACACACACACACACACACACACACACACACACACACACACACACACACACGTCAGAATTCAGTGTGCGAGGTGTGGAACGGCTCACAGTAATGCAACCAGACAGTGTTACAGAGCCAGGCCTTCAGTCCTCAATGCCCGCCACTCATCATCGTCATCATCATCATCATCATCATCAGCGTCGTCATCATCATCATCATCATCATCATCATCATCATCGTCGTCATCATCATCATCGTCGCCATCATCATCGTCGTCGTCATCATCGTAATCATCATCGTCGTCATCATCATCATCATCATCGTCGTCATCGTCATCATCGTCGTCGTCGTCGTGATCATCATCGTCATCGTCTATCATCATCATCATAACCAACAACATCTTCACCATCGTCATCATCATCATCATCATTATCACCATCGTCGTCACCATTATCATCATCACCATCATCATCATCACCATCCTCCTCCTCCATCACCATCACCATCAATCTTCCCTCCCCATCCCCCTTCTCCTCCCCATCACCACCACCCCGTCCCCCCTCCATTACCTCAGCTACATATGTTGGATGGGCTTGTGTGTGGGGGGGGGGGGGAGGGGGGTATCTGTGTGTGTGTGTGTGTGTGTGTGTGTGTGTGTGTGTGCGTGTTTGTTGTGTGTGTGTGGGTTGGGGGGGGATGAGGGGGGGTGTCTGTGTGTGAGGAGGGGTGGGAACGGGGTGTGTGTGTATGTGTGTCTCTGTGTGTGTGTGTGTTTGTGTCTGTGTCTTTCTGTGTTTGTGTGTGTGTATGTGTGTGAGTATGTGTGTGTGTGTGTGAGTATGTGTGTGTGTGTGTGTGTGTGTGTGTGTGTGTGTGTGTGTGTGTGTGTGTGTGTGTGTGTGTGTGTGTGTGTGTGTGCGTGTGTGTGTGTGTGTGTGTGTGATGGTTTTCTGCCGCTGGCCTTCGTCAACACAAGCCGTGCGTCATTTCAGTCAGTTTGCCTGTGTGTCTTTGTCACGGTCCTGTTGGAGACCATTGGAGATAAGACATGTCACTTGATTCTGTTGATGTTTTGTGTCCTGAAACTGGATCACGTGTCTCTTTACACACAACGTCAGTCTTTGTCATAACACGGCGTTTCGGTTGACTCTCTCTGTGTGTGTGTGTGTGTGTGTGTGTGTGTGTGTGTCTGTGTGTCTGTGTGTCTGTGTGTGTCTGTTCTGTGTGTCTGTGTGTGTGTCTGTGTGTGTGCCTGTTTGTGTGTGTGAGTGTGTGTGTGTGTGGGAGGGGGGTATCTGTGTGTGTGTGTGTGTGCCTGTGTGCGTGTTTGTTGTGTGTGTGTCTGTGTGTGTGGGTGGGGAGGGGGAGAGGGGTGTTTGAGGAGGGGTGGGAACGGGGGGAGGGGGGGGGGTATCTGTGTGTGTGTGTGTGTGTGTGTGTGTGTGTCTGTCTGTCTGTCTGTCTGTGTCTTTCTGTGTTTGTGTGTATGTATGTATGTATGTGTGTGTGTGTGTGTGTGTGTGTGTGTGTGTGTGTGTGTGTGTGTGTGTGTGTGTGTGTGCGTATGTGTGTGTCGTGTCTAATTTCCAAGGAAATGAAACGTCGACGTTAAATCTGGCTTACAAATGATCAAAGATCAGTTCTTTCCATGCAGTATACTTTTCATGACAGTGCATTTTTAGATAGAGACAAAATTCTAAAATATTTCCTTAGTCAGGTAACTGTTTTATTTTTTACGTCTTATAAAAAACCCCACAACAACTCAGTACTGCTATGTGACACACTGACAAACTGATTCCAGCTAGTCATTCTATCTTTGTTTTAGTTCAAACACAGGAACTTCTTCTGCTAAGTATGGAAGTTACCTGCCAGCAGTAGGAGGAACGTTCTTCTGTGTGTGTGTATGAGTCTGTGTGTCTGTGTTTGTGTGTGTCTGTGTGTGTGCCTGTTTGTGTGTGTGTGTGTGGGGGGGGGGGGGGGGGGGGTGAGGGGGGGAGGGGGGTATGTGTGTGTGTGTGTGTGTGTGTTGTGTGTCTGTGTGCGTGTTTGCTGTGTGTGTGTGTGTGTGTGTGTGTGTTTTTTCCCTCAAGGCCTGACTAAGCGCGTTGGGTTACGCTGCTGGTCAGGTATCTGCTTAGCAGATGTGGTGTAGCGTACGTATATGGATTTGTCCGAACGCAGTGACGCCTCCTTGAGCTACTGAAACTGAAACTGATCTTCTGCGACATGGGACATACAAATCTGAATGATACCATGGGAAGTATTTTTAAAACGGATCTCACTCGTCTAACACAGGAGCCACAAAAGCTGGGCACAGCGTGGGGTGGGGGTGGAGGGGGGGTATACACATGGAAACAGCCACCCACCACCACCCTCACACCACCTCACCCCCTCTGTCACCCTCACCACACAAACACCCAGCTGTAACACACACACACACACACACACACACACACACACACACACACACATCTACAAACGGACCTATCCAGCATCGCCAGGAAAGACAACTCGAAGCTGCATCCGGGTGATTAGCTTGTAACCGGAAGCCCGGTATGTAAGGCCAGTGTGACGGCGAACTGCCAAGTCAAGACGACGACGACGACGACGACGACGATGATGATGATGCTGACAACGACGACGACAACGACCCGGACGATGACACGGACACGTTAGATGTGTGCATCCGAGTGCTTTCAATGGCGGCGGTTCCGGCACGTGTGGGGAGCACTGATAGAGACAGCACTTCAACAGTCCGGTACAATGCTGTGTCTTATATCATCAGTCCTGGTGGTCTACGTGTATAGAAACCCCGTTTGTTCCATTCAGCACCCACGTAAGCGAGGGTTTGAAGACACTTTTCGTTCAGTTACCAGTCAGCATCAATGTAAGCTTCCAGTATTATGAAACTGATGATAGAAAAGATAATTAGAAAAACAACAACAAAAAACCCAACCTAAAACAGGAAGACAATTACGAAAGGCCCTTCAGATTTCGAGTTATGGGAGAGGGTATTTTGATTATGGTGACGCCCCTTACTTCTCTTGTGTAACACTTGAATGTTATGTAAGTAGGATCGTAACTAAGTTACAGCAATAAATGTGATTTCCAAGTACGATTTCAAAATAAGAGGTCTTAAGATTCATTATACAGATTTATACATTACAGGATCTGTAACAAGTGTATTCACTTGATCTGTCTCACGCGCCTCTTCAGAGCCTTGATCGGAATCTTAGTCATCTAAGGACCCACTCAGTTGTGAAGCTCATGTCTCATCTTCCCTTGCTGAGTTATATTATACACATGTAGTACATACACACCACACTCCATCTCCTTCCCCCCCCCCCCCGGCCCCCCCCCCCCCCCCCCACACACACACTCTGTACACCCACTGTGTATACACATGTAGCACTAATAAACCACAGTCCAATCTTTCCCACATCTTATACGGGCGCAATAGCCGAATGGTTAAAGCGTTGGACTTTCAATCTGAGGGTCCCGGGTTCGAATCACGGTGACGGCGCCTGTGGGTAAAGGGTGGAGGTTTGTTTTTTTTCCAATCTCCCAGTCAACATATGTGCAGACCCCCTTCGTGTGTATACGCACGCAAAAGCTCAAATACGCACGTTAAAATCCTGTCATCCATGTCAGCGTCCGGTGGGTTATGGAAACAAGAATATACCCAGCATGCACACCCCCGGAAACGGAGTATGGCTGCCTACATGGCGGGGTAAATAAACAAAACGGTCATACACGTAAAACGTTAAATGTTACATATTTGTCTGAGTGTGTAGGTGTGCGTGCCTGACATCTGATTGAATGACACACGAAACGAATGATGAGCGCCCAGTGGCAGCCGTCAGTCGGCTCTACCCTGTTGTGTAAATGACTCCGTCTTTGTAAAGCGCTTAGAGCTTGGTCTCCGACCGAGGATAGGCGCTTTATAAGCATTCATATCATTCAATCAGTCAATATCCACGACCTGTATACAGTGACGTAGAACTCTCTCCCCTACCCTGTGTATACTGTCAGCAATCCACTCACCCCACTAAACGCCGCGTTACATAATGTGAAAAAACAACCCGTCCCAAACAGCAAAACACATTATCAAAGGTAAAATGTTTAAAACACACACACACACACACACACACACACACTCGCGGGCCAAACAAAATAAAACAAAGTATACATAGCCTAATACTACGGAATGTGCCTTGGTCCCTAAGCTCCGTGGGGAACCGTCGGGACATCGCGATGCTGACTCAGTCGTGCACCAGCCTTCTCCTTTCTGGAAGATCATGTGTGAGTCAATGTGTCTCAGCAAATGTCAGACCGGAATGTACACCACCTAAAAATGGTGCACGGCCGCCTGCATGGCGGGGGTAAGGACCATCATACGCGAACAAAAAAAAAAAAAAAAAAAAAAAAAAAAAAAGTCGTTGATACGAGTTGACCTTGGAAACATAGACTATAGACAAAACAGGATATTATAGAGCTAAAATATCTGAACTGATTCATTACAAACAAAACACAGCCTATACACAAAACAGGAGATTATTGTGCTAAAATAACTGAAATGATTCATTACAAACAAAACGCAGCCTGTACACAAAACAGGAGATTATAGCATAAACAACAAAAAAACAGTCCGTTAATACGAGTTGACCTTGGAAACACAGCCTATACACAAAACAGGATATTATAGTGCTAAAATATCTGAACTGATTCATTACAAACAAAACACAGCCCGTAGACAAAACAGGAAATTATTGTGCTAAAATAACTGAAATGATTCATTACAAACAAAACACAGCCTGTACACAAAACAGGAGATTATAGTGCTAAAATAACTGAACTGATTCATTACAAACAAAACACAGCCTATACACAAAACAGGAGATTATAGTGCTAAAATAACTGAACTGATTCAATACATACAAAACACAGCCTATACACAAAACAGGAGATTATAGTGCTAAAATAACCGAACTGATTCAATACAAACAAAACACAGCCTATACACAAAACAGGAGATTATAGTGCTAAAATAACTGAATTGATTCATTACAAACAATATACACAAAACAGGAGATTATAGTGCTAAAATAACTGAACTGATTCATTACAAACAAAACGCAGCCTGTACACAAAACAGGAGATTATTGTGCTAAAATAACTGAACTGATTCAATACAAACAAAACACAGCCTGTACACAAAACAGGAGATTATTGTGCTAAAATAACTGAAATGATTCATTACAAACAAAACACAGCCTGTACACAAAACAGGAGATTATAGTGCTAAAATAACTGAAATGATTCATTACAAACAAAACACAGCCTATACACAAAACAGGAGATTATAGTGCTAAAGTAACTAAACTGATTCAATAAAAACAAACCTATGAACAGCCAAAGAACAAAACAGGAGATATATAATGCTAAATTAACGGATTTTATTCATTACAAACAAACGAACGAACGAACAAACGAACGAACAAACACAAACGGTGTTTTGGCGATGGTAAATGATGGGGCCGAAAGCCTGTGTCACGAAACAGCCGATAGATCTAGATCTGTCCAATGCCACACTCTCTTCTAGTTGGTTGTGTGTGTGTGTGTGTGTGTGTTTGTGTGTATGTGTGTGTTTGTGTGTGTGTGTGTGTGTGTGTCCCTTCCCCAGGCCAACATGAAGTGACACAACATTCAGGGGTGGTGACACTGTGTCATGTCACTGACCCTCTCGTGATGACACTGTGTCACTGTCCTCCTCGTGATGACACTGTGTCACTGACCCTCTCGTGATGACACTGTGTCAATGTCCTCCTCGTGATGACACGGGATCAGCACTACCCTCCTTCCAACAAGGAAACGCTGAACCGGAAGTAACGCTGAACCGGAAGTTGTTTCCTGCGGACAGGAAGACTTCCTGCTTCCGCCATCACTGCCACCCCGAACTGCGCATTGTGGCTGGGGATCGAACAGGACTCTGTGTATCTGTTCCTTTGTTTCTGCTTACTGCGTGTTGTTGTGAATGTCAAGACGTTTGTATACTTTTCTTTGTCTCTGCACGGCGTTTCACTGTGCATATTACATCCAAACTACGCTGTAATTATCCACCACCACCAACAACAACAACAGCAGCAGCAGCAGCAGCAGCAGCAGCAGCAGCAATCATTGTCACTATCAATCACCATAATACTAATAATAATGATAATAATATGAATGATTTTTTTTCTTTTCCTTTCCACAATATCGCGGGCATTATTAACACGACAACAAATTTCTACAGATGCGTAAGGAAAACGACAATAAGAACATGAAGTAAGCCAGTATCAGAAGAACACAACAACAAACATCAAACACTTCACAGAATCCTGACGACTGGCAAAACTAAGCTGCAGTGTTAATTATTGTCGGGGTGTGTGTGACGGTCATCCCGGTGTACTAACCTGTTCTTACCCCCGTTGGTTTCCACCTCAGGTTCAAATCTAGCTGGCCGACGGGCGCAATAGCCGAGTGGTTAAAGCGTTGGATTTTCAATCTGAGGGTCCCAGGTTCGAATCTCGGTAACAGCGCCTGGTGGGTAGAGTGTGAAGATTTTCCCGATCTCCCAGGTCAACATAATGTGCAAACATGCTTGTACCTGAACCCCCTTCGTGTGTACACGCAAGGAGATCAGATACGCACGTTAAAGATCCTGTAATCCATGTCAGCGTTTGGTGGGTTATGGAAACATCATACCCAGCATGCACACCCCCAGAAAACGGAGTATGGCTGCCTTCATGGCGGGGTAATAACGGTCATACACGCAAAATCCCACTCGTGTACATAGTAGTGAACGTGGGAGTTGCAGCCCACGAACGAAGAAGCGGAAGAAACCTAGCTAGCTGGCCCAGTGTTACCCCGTGGTCCGTGTAGACTGGCCTGGAATGTCATCTCATGGTAAAAACTTCGACCATTTAGAACTGACCCCCACTCCCCTCCCCCACGCCCCCCCCCCTCCCCGACTACCCCACCACACCCCAACAGCCTTCACCCCTCTCTTCCAGTATTAGATATGGGTGTGTGTGTGTGGGGGGGGGTCCATTTAGGCAAACTTGAAATGCCTCCCACCGGGTGGTAAATTTGGCCCCAGTAAGAATCACTACAGGATCACAAAGCAGACTTCACCCAGCAGTTATAAGTAATAATGGGGGGGGTGGGGGGTGTTGGGGGGGGGGGGGGGCAGTCGGTAAAGGAATGACATCATAAAGAAAGTGTCGTCTGACTCTTTTGCTAATTGCTTGTCTCTTTCCCGTTCTCCATCCCCCCCCCCCCCCTCACCCTTTTGTTTGTTTTGATGTTCACTCCCTCACTCACTCGCTCACTCACTCACCAACACACTCACTGAATCAATTATTCAATCATTTACCCACTCATTCACCCACCCACTCACACACTCACTCACTCACTCACCCACTCACTCTCTCACTCACTCTCTCAACAACCACTCAATGGTGTCAGTTCAAACCGTGTACGGGAAAACATGTGCGTTGATCCACATCTCATGTGGAAC